>NC_044033.1:249528768-249831007 GCF_901765095.1 Microcaecilia unicolor
GGTCAGCGAGACAGTCTAGCCCTTTCTCCGTTTCCTCTCGTTCGTTACTTCCGGACCTGCCTCCTTCTCCTCTCCTCCGTCCCTTTAAACCGAATACCTTCTTGGTCCTTTCTCTGGTTTGTGAGAGGCGGTGTTTGTAAGCCTTCTCTTGTCAGGGGCGGGGTTTGTAAGCCCTCCGATCATTATTTCTGTGTTGTCTAAATGTAGATGCCCAAAGCGGTTTACATACAGATTCTAAACATATACCTGGATAATCTGTGATATTCCACCGACCTCTGTCTTTATTTTCTGGTTCCACCCCAAACCATGGCAGTCAGCAGCATTTATTTGAAGATGAAGGGTCACACAAAGAATCAGGGACAGAGCAGGGGATTAGAACTGAGGCACAGGAAGATAAAGTGACTCACCCCAGGGTCACAAAGAAAGTCGGTGATACAGCCGGAGATTAGAATTGAGGCACAGTGAGATGAACTGACAGTCCCCAGGGTCACACTAAGAATTAGTGACAGAGCTGGGGATTAGAATTTAGCCACAAGAGAGGAAATGACTCACTCTAGGGTGACACTGGGAATCGGTGACAGAGCCGGGGATTACAAGGGAGGCACAGGAAGATGAAATAATTCACTCTGAGAATCATGGACATCTGGGGATTAGAACTGAGGCACAGGGTCACACTGAAAATCAGGGAGAGGCAGCTTAAGCCATCAACACCCTTAAATCCAATAAAACAATCTAAGACTGTAGCTTGGGTACATATATCATGTTATGCGCTTTGTGTCGAGCTGCCTTGAATGATCGTGTCTTAATACAGGTGCCAATTTGGATTGGGTGCACCAGTGCTGTTCTAGAATTGATGTGCAGCTAGAGAATGACACGGGGACAAAGTTTATCCCCATGGGTTCTGCCCCCATCCCTGCCCTGTCTCCGCAGGTTCTGTCCCCGCTCCATCCTCATGGGCTCTGTCTTCATCTGCAGAAGCCTCAAACAATTATGATTTTATATTTAAATCTTTTTATTAAAGTATAAAAAGGAACAAGATGTTGTGCATAAATTAAAAATAGAAAACAATAATAACAAGGAGCAGCTATAACAACCCTCCTCACCACCACCTTCCAACCCCAACAACAGCTGACTTCTACTACCCCAAGGAATTCTAATCCACCCTGTTAAAATGTCCAGGGGTACAAAATACAACCCGTTCTATATGTCCTAGAGGGGAGAAATATGCACTGCTATGATTTTTTAATCTGTGGATGAATAAGAAGTCATCAACTTTCTCAGGATTCAGTCTAGCTCTTCTGTCTTCCACAGTCCTTCCTGCAACAGAAGGTGTCTTCTTAGAAGATGTGCTGGTAGCAAGAAAGTACAGCATCCCCCATGCAAATTTTGCTAGTTGTGGCCAGCATGTTTGCTTGTTTTTCCAAAAAAATCATTCTCTGCATCACTCAAATATAAATAACAGTCCAGTTCATTAACAGGCTTCAAAGTAGAAAATGACACCGGGACAAAGATTGTCCCCATCCTTGCCCCATCCCCATGTGATCTGTCCCCGCAAGCTCTGTCCCCATCCCCGTGGTTACTGCGGATCTCCGTCCCTATGTCATTCTCTATGTGCAGCACGCACCAATGGTGCCAAGTTATAATACAATTGCCCCACAGATTGTAAGATCCACGGGGGAGGGGGCTCCTTGACGGTGCAGGATTATTTTGTGTGGGATGTTTCGCTCCGCTTTATCTTCATCCTGAGTCACTCTGACTTTGTTAGGACTGGTCAGAAATCGGTTCATCAGTCTATCTGTGCCGTACAATAAGGCGGGCTAGGCAGTTCCGTGTCCTTAATGGAGAATGGATCCCCCCCCATCCCAGCTCTGATTGTAATACGTTTATTTATTATTAACTGTTCTGTAAGTCACCTGAAGCATCTGTTAGGTCAGACGTAATGCGTTTCTGAATTAACACACATAGGATTTGTGCTTTGTCACCTTTCATAACAAAAATCCAGACCAGCAAGTGCAGAGCTGCGATGGAGGCCTAACAGACCCAGCAAGACCCTGAGGACACAGAGCTAACCTGGTTGCCCTGACCTTGAGAGGCATGGCAGTCAGAAACATAGGGCTACCATTAGTCACTCCTGTGGGTCTCCACTTCAGCCCTGAGGCCACCATCACTCAACAAGCATTTTAACAGCAGGAAAAGAACATGGTGGCCCAAGGGAGCATCATGGGACCTGCAAAGCTCATGTTACAAGTGCCACGACATTTACACAAGTTCAAAATGACATGCTGAACTTTTTTTTTCTAAACATGAAAGCTGTCTGGGGGCTTAGGGAAATGAAATGATGGTTATTGAGCTTCTGTGCTGTATGTGGATTATGAGCCGACCTGCTCCCCTAAGCCCAGCCTTTCCAGAGACATCTTTAAAGCTAATTTCGGCCTGCTCACAGTGCACCTGAAGTACTGACAGCCGCAGGGAGTGCTCAGCGCTGGGCACCCCCTCCTCTCTGCCCTCCCTCCCCTCCCCAGGTGCTGCCAGCGGAGGTAACCAGGCCAGCCCTCCCCAATCAACTCCCTTGATTACCCCAAGGAAAGACCAAAATCTCAGATGTGTAATTACACAGATCAACAGAAAAAAAACAAAAAAGTTTAATTGTGCCATCCCCGAGTCCCAGCAGACTCCATGGTGCTCACTTGCTTGGCAGCTCCAAGTAGGCAGCTTAAATTGCTAGCTGCCATGACACTATGTCAATTGAGCAACTAGGGAACTGAGGCTTAAAAATAAGAGACAGATGTGACCACGGCTAACACACAGCCAGAGGAAGGAGAATGTTTATCTAGCAGCACAAGGCAGTCTGGTTTCATTATAATTATTTGTTTCACTTTCCTATGCTTTATTATTTATTCTGTTGCCCGGGGGAGGTTGAGGAATGAGATGTTGGCAGGAGGTACACCTCTCTCCTGTGCCCTTCTCCTGTCTTCTCTCTGGTGGAAGGAAGTTTGAACTGCTTCTTTTTGAGCTGTTGCCAGTGTATGTTTCCCATTTTCAACCTACACATCCCTCCGGCAATATTCAGCACACCTGCTCCTCGGTCTCAGTGTCCTGAATTTATCCTCTCCAATTCAGTTATTCACTGTACAAATCGATGTCCAAAATGTATTATCCCCCATTCACTGTCCACCACTCACTGTATCTAAACCACTGTCCACAATTCACTATCCTCAATTCACTGTCCACTATTCACTACATCCAAACAACACTGTTCACAATTCCCAATACATCACTCACTATATCCAAACCACAGCCCACAATTTACTATCCACAATTCACTATCCACCACTCACTATATCCAAACCACTGTCCACAATTCACTATCCTCAATTCACTGTCCACTATTCACTACATCCAAACAACACTGTTCACAATTTACTATCCCCAGTTCATCACTCACTATATCCAAACCACAGCCCACAATTTACTGTCCAACATTCACTACATCGAAACCACTTTCCACTATACCCAACCACTATCCACAATTCACTGTCCATCATTCACTACATCCAAACCACTGTCCACAATTCACTATATCCAAACCACTGTCCCTAATTCATTGTCCATCATTCACTACATCCAATTCACTGACCACCACTTACTAGACCCAAACCACTGTCCACAATTCACTATCCCCAATTCATTGTCCACCATTCACTATATCCAAACCACTGACCCCAATTTACTGTCCACCATTCATTACATCCAAACCATTGCCCTCAATTCACTATGAACCATTCAGTGTTTGAGTCTCTGTCCACCATTCACATACCCTCCCTAACACTGTCCAGAAGTCACCATATCCAATGGTCAGTATTCTCAATGGAGAAGGGTAGTTAGTGGGGTTCCCCAGGGGTCTGTGCTGGGGCAGCTGCTTTTTAACATATTTATAAATGACCTAGAGATGGTAGTAACTAGTGAGGTAATTAAATTTGCTGATGACACAAAGTTATTCAAAGTCGTTAAATCGCGGGAGGATTATGAAAAATTACAAGAGGACCTTACGAGACTGGGAGACTGGGCATCTAAATGGCAGGTGACGTTTAATGTGCGCAAGTGCAAAGTGATGCATGTGGGAAAGAGGAACCCGAATTATAGCTACGTCATGCAAGGTTCCACGTTAGGAGTCACGGACCAAGAAAGGGATCTAGGTGTCGTCGTTGATGATACATTGAAACCTTCTGCTCAGTGTGCTGCTGCGGCTAAGAAAGCAAATAGAATGTTAGGCATTATTAGGAAAGGAATGGAAAACAAAAATGAGGATGTTATAATGCCTTTGTATCGCTCCATGGTGCGACTGCACCTCTAATATTGTGTGAAATTCTGGTCGCCGCATCTCAAAAAAGATATAGTGGAATTAGAAAAGGTGCAGAGAAGGGTGACAAAAATGATAAAGGGGATGGGATGACTTCCCTATGAGGAAAGGCTAAAACGTCTGGGGCTCTTCAGCTTGGAGAAAAGACGCCTGAGGGGAGATATGATAGTGGTCTATAACATAATGAGTGGAGTGGAACAGGTAAACATGAAGTGTCAGTTTATGCTTTCCAAAAATACAAGGACTAGGGGACATGCAATGAAGCTACAAAGTAGTAACTTTTCTTCACTCAACATGTAATTAAACTCTGGAATTCATTGCCAGAGAATGTGGTAAAGGTGGTTAGCTTAGCAGAGATTTTAAAAGGTTTGGACCATAGACCATTATTAAATTGGACTTGGGGAAAATCCACTATTTCTGGGATAAGCAGCATAAAATGTTTTGTACTTTTTTTGGATCTTGCCAGGTATTTGTGACCTGGATTGGCCACTGTTGGAAACAGTATGCTGGGCTTGATGGACCTTTGGTCTGTCCCAGTATGGCAATAGTTATGTACTTATGTAACCCACTGGGCATATTTGACGAGCTGTCTGTCATTCTCCATATCCCATTCAAATGCATCCAGACCACAGCACACCATATTTTAAAAATGGGTGTACCTGGATTGTTTTATCAAAAAGACAGGTTATAAGTTTAATACATGAAATGAAACGCAATCACGTCTTATCCAATTTCCACAATTCACAGTCTCTGACTCACTGTCCACCTTTCAGCAAGACTGACCCACTGTCCACCATTCAGTATCTGAATCTCTTTCCACAAATCATGTACCCCTAAAAACACGAAAATCAGTAGAAGCGATGTAAAAACTATAGACCAGTAGAATCAATCCCACTCATAGGTAAAACAACTGATGGAATGTCTATGAAAATTCTCCGTACTCCACGACTCACAATCAGGCTTCAGATTACAGTTCAGCATGGAGACCATCCTAACAATGCCAATAGCCAATCTCAGGAGAAAAATAAGCCTAAGCAAAATAAGATATTACTGCTACAGTTTGGCTTGTCCTCAGCTTTCGACATGGTAGACCACCCCGTCCTACTAAGACTGCTAGACGAAATTGGAATTGGCAGAGTAGTTTACAGCTGGTTTGATCATACCAGGTGAAAATGAACAACACAACCTCCCCTACCTGGACAGCAATCAGTGGAGTCCCGCAAGGATCCCCTGTATCACCCACTCTGTTCAACATTATAATGATACCGTTATCAAAAACACTAGTGAAACAAGGATTCCACCCATTCATCTATGCTGATGATGTAACCATATACATCCCTTTTGAACCAGACCTAACCGAAATTACAAATTCTATCAAAACAGGGCTAAATATGATGGAGTCCTAGGCAACCGTCTTCAAGCTAAAACTCAACAAAAAAAAAGACTCAACTTCTCGTTACAACATTACCGTACTGCGATACCACATACCCCAACATCACCATAGAAGGAACTTCATACCCCATCTCAGACTACCTCAAGGTCCTAGGAGTGACACTGGACCAAAAACTGTGTTTTGAAAAACAGGTGGAAAGCATAGCGTCAAAAAGGTTCCACACAATGTGGAAACTGAGGAGAGTTAGAGGATACTTCCCCAAAACCATATTCCACTTATTAGTACAATCAATGGTACTCACACATACCGACTATTGCAATGCAATCTACGTGGGCTGCAGGGAAGTGTCAGAGAGAAGGCTCCGGAGTTGGAGACTAGGAGACTGGGCATCCAAGTGGCAGATGACATTTAATGTGAGCAAGTGCTTCCTTTCCACGGCTAGAAACAGCTTCTCTCAGCAAAGAACAGTGAGGTGTCTGTGTAAGAAGCCATATAGCGATATTTCTCTTGGTTTATCCTTCAGCAACAACACAAGAGATTTATTTGACCCCTGATGCAGGCTTTGATGCCGAAATATGGCCATGTCGGGTCATTATTTAGCTATTAATAAAGACTTCCTGATTTCCTCTTCAACTCGTCCTCACTTTTTGTGTCCATTGCAAGTACAAAGGGATGTATATGGGAAAGAGGAGCCCAAACCTGCATGATGCAATGTTCCACATTAAGAGTCACCGCTCAGGAAAAGGATCTAGGTGTCATCATTGATGATACATTGAAACCCTCTGCTCAGAGTGTAGCGGTGGCTAAGAAAGCAAATAGAATCCTAGGAATTCTTAGGAAAGGAATGGAAAACAAAATTGAAGACCTTATAATGCCTTTGTATCGCTCCGTGGTGTGACCACGCCTTGAATACAGCATGCATTTCTGGTCACTGCATCTCAAAAAAAGATATAGTGGAATTAGAAAAGATACAGAGAAGGGCGACAAAAATGATAAAGGGGATGGGACGATTTCCCTATGAGGAGAGGATAAAGAGGCTAGGGCTCTTCAGCTTGAGGAAGAAACTGCTGAGGGGAGATATGATAGAGGTCTATACTGAGTGGAGTGGAACGGGTAGACATGAATCGCTTGTTTACTCTTTCCAAAAATACTAGGACCAGGGGGTATGCAATGAGGCTACAAAGTAGTATATTTAAAACAAACCGGAGAAAATATTTCTTCACTCAACAAGCAAGCGAAAGGACACTAAACAGACAGTACCACTCAAAACGAAAACAAGAACTAAAAAACAACCACGTCCCTGGTTTAATGATGAGCTACTATACGTGAAAAAGACTGTGTAGGAAACGTGAAAGAACATGGGCTAAAAATAAAATGGACGTAAGCAAAACAACATGGAGAAAAGCCATAAGAACATATACAAACAACATAAAGAAAGCCAAAGCAGTATATTACAGCACATATACGAACCCGGAACAGATAAACATGAAAGAAATATTTGAACTCGTGAACAAACTAATGAAAACTCAAGAGGGATCAACTGAAACACCACCAACTGCAAAAGAGCTTGCACAGCATTTCAAACACAAAATAGCAAACACAAGATCAAACATTCAGAAAACTGACTTCTTACAAGAATGTGAAACCAACGACACTCACACCATGGCAGACAGAATCTGGTTCTCTTTCGAAAAGCCTAAACTAAACAAAGTAAAGTCATTACTGACAAAATACGCACAGGCATACTGCCTGCTAGACAACTGCCCCAACTATTTGATGAAAAACCCGCCAGAATGGTTCCTTGAAGGCCTCACCGAACACATCTGTAATGGAAGTGAATTTTAAAGATTGTTTTTCATCTCTGTCTTGATCGACCAGTGCACTCGGGGTCTGTATTGTTCATTAGAAGTAATTCTGTTTAAAAATCATTGTTACCTTAATTGTGTGAAAATAAGTTGGAATGCAGAAGATAAGTCACAGCTCTAACTAATTTGGTATGTGAAGGGGAGGATGGCACTTGTTTTTCCGGGCCCAGCTTGGCCACCTGTACTTGGGAAAGCATGTGACCACGTTCCCACAGCCCTAAACAGAGAAACATTCTGTAATTTTCCTTAGAAGCATTCTGTAAACTTTCCCTAGCTCTGAACATGAGCTCAGAGCCTAATAAAAATGGAGGGCTTGTCACAGCAGAGTGGGAGTTCATCTATGAGCAACGTGCATGCTGCACAGAGGATCTGTTCCTGGTCCAAGAAGCTCCTGGCTCTCGCTGTGAACCGGGACCCCCCAGCTGATGTTACGAGCCAGGATGATGTAAGGATCAGTAATGTATGTATTATTGCTTCTTTTCCTGGTCTAAGAACTCTTTGCATTGCTTAGATGTAGAGACCAGTGATGTAATGATTGTTTAGCTAATCATTGTGTGTATAGAGCTAATCATTGTATATGTGCTAACCATTGTATATACCTTAATCATTGCAGAATTTAGCTCCTCTAATAAAGGTCTTATTTACTTGATACAAATCCAAAAGAATCCACAGTAATTATTGGGTAGTCTGTGTCAGTGAGGCAGGCTTTAAATCCATAGCAGTTCAACATCACATACATGTTCTCAATAGGATAATTCCCAACAGACAAAGGAGACGTCATACTAACCCCATCCCTAAAAATACAACCAGCAAGATCAGCGACACCACAAACTACAGACCAGTGGCTTCAATGCCACTACTGACCAAAACGATGGAGGGCCTTGCAGCACAGCAACTATTGGAATACTAGGTTCAATTTTCAATCCTTCATAATTCCCAATCAGGTTTTAGGCCACAACACAGCACCAAGATGGTCAGAACCACCCTGATAACAAAGTTCAGAAGCATAATAAGCCAAGGTCACTACTACTACTACAATTCAATATGTCAAGTGCGTTCAACCTAGTAGACCACACAACACTAATGGCCCTGCTCGACAACGTGGGAATCAGTGGAGCAGTTGCAACATGGTTCAATGGTTTCTTAAAGTCCAGATCCTACATTGTAAAGATGTCTAACCAGACATCAGCCTCCTGTATCTCTGAATACATGGTACCACAGGGTTCCCCACTATCACCAATACAGTTCAAAGTAATGATGGCACCACTTGGTAATGAGGGGATTCAAGCACATCTGAATCGTCTGTTATCCCATGGAATTATTCGACCTTGCCAGTCTCCATGGAATACGCCACTGTTGCCAGTCCAGAAGCCAGGGACTGAGGACTACCGACCAGTCCAAGACTTACGAGTGGTCAACAAATCCACTATTTCATTACACCCTGTAGTGCCTAATCCATATGTCCTGCTTGGATTGATACCTTCTGGAGCTACCCATTTCATGACACTGGACCTAAAAGATGCCTTCTTTTGTATTCGGGTGGCCCCCGCCAGTCAACTGCTTTTCGCCTTTCAAAGGGAAAACCCAGTAACAGGACGGAAGCTTCAGTATACATGGACCCGCCTGCCACAAGGGTTCAAGAACTCCCCCACCATTTTTGGGACTGCCCTAGGACAAGACCTTAAGACTTTTAAATCTGAGCCTTCCAGGCGAGTTTTACTCCAGTATGTAGATGACCTCCTGATTGCAGCAGTGACCCAGGAAGAGTGTTTCGAGGCTACCAGAGAATTGCTGGAATTACTCTTGGATGCGGGCTATAAGGTCTCATGCTCGAAGGCCCAACTCTGTCAGTCAGAAGTGAAGTATCTGGGCTTCTGCATTTCCCAGGGAAGTCGGAGACTGGATGTCAGTAGGAAGCAAGCGGTTGCTGCAATTCCCCAACCCAAGTCCAGAAGGGAAGTTAGGGAATTTCTGGGAGCAAACGGATTCTGCAGAATTTGGATTCCAAATTTTGCACTGATGGCAAAACCCCTTTACCAGGCCACAAAGGGGGGTGAAAAGGAACCATTTGAATGGGGACCTATTGCTCAACAATCCTTCATCGCCATAAAGAAAGCCCTACTCCAGTAAGAAACTGGAACTAATGGATCTCAATGCATTCATATACACAGATGATGTTACCATCTACATACCTTTCAAAAACAATATCACCAAAATACTGGACAGAGTAAAAAGAGGACTGGACCTCATGGAAGAATGGGCAACCACCTTCAAACTCAAACTAACAGAGCAAAAACCAAATTCCTAGTTTTATCCAGCCTGCACAACCCCACATCCCACCAAAATTTCACCATCAACCAACAAATATTTCAAATCGAAACAAAATTTAAAATATTGGGAATCATTCTCAACAAACACCTATCACTGGACAGATAGCAGCAGTAACATCAAAATGCTTCAGAGCACTATGGAAACTGAGAAGAATAAGAGACTATTTTTCCAGACAATCATTCCAGATAGTGGTACCATCAACAATACCATCACAACTAGACTACTGCAATGTAGCATAAGTAAGGTGCAAGGAAAGCATACTAAAATTACTGCAGACCATCCAAAACAGAGCAGCAAGGCTGATACTCAAGAAGTCAAAATTCGAAAGAGCTACCCCACTCCTCAAAACACTACACTGGTAGCCAGTCAAGGCACACCTACTTTTCAAACTTACACACACATTTACAAAATACTATTCGGTATGGCACCCAAATATATACTAGATTTGATAGACATCCCCAAAAAATGTGAGCCTGGAAACCAGGGGAAAGCTGCTTCTTCATCTACCCAATTGCAGAAACATAACCTACAAAACCATCTACACAGCAGGATTTAGCTACCTCGCTTCCAAATGCTGGAACACAGTACCAAAAGCCACAAGAAACATTACTATCTTCTATTCAGAAAAGAACTGAAAACCTAACTCTTAAAAAAAAATTCTACAGTTAACTACATAAGCTAACAAGTTAATCTCCTGGACCTGAACACAATACTCATAGGGAGGTTGCACCATGGAGCGAAACAGAGGCATTATAATATTCTTGGTCTTATTTTGCATCCCTTTCCTAATAATTCCTAGCATCCTGTTTGCTGTTTTGGCTGCCACCACACACTGGGCAAAAGAGTTCAGCATATTGTCTACAATGACACCTAAGTCTTTTTCTTGAGTGCTGACTCCTAAAGTGGACCCTAGCATCAGATAACTATGATTCAGATTATTCTTTCCAATGTGCATCACTTTGCATTTGTCTACATCAAATTTCATCTGGCATTTGGATGCCCAGTCTTCCAGTTTCCTAAGGTCTTCCTGCAATATTTCACAGTCCGCACGTGTTTTAACGACCTTGAATAGTTTTGTGTCACCTGCAAATGTAATCACCTCACTCGTCATTCCAATTTCCAGATCATTTATAAATATGTTAAATAGCACCGGTCCCAGTATAGATCCCTGCGGTATATAGAATATGCTTAGTTGATATCCCAGTGCCTAAAACTACGCGCATCCATTTACACCAACGAAAATGTGGCATAAAGCCCTGCACGTAGATTTACGTGGACTGGGCCATAGTCTATAACAACGCACGTCAATTTGGGAATGCCCACAAACTGCCCATTTCCCCACCCATAACTACGCACCTTTTTGGATGTGCGCATTAGAATTTTGGCGCAGTGAGTTACAGCATACTCTTAGCAAGTTATGTGCATAAATACTAATTATTGCGCATAATTAGTGCTATTAACAATGCTGATTTGCTTGTTAAGCCAATTAAGTTACGAGCATTGTTATGGAATACGCTTAGATTTTGACGCAGAATGCTAGGCGCACTATATAGAATCCGGCAGATAATATCAAGAGCATCGCAAAAATAGAGGTAAAGAATTCTAAACAGAAGCGATTAGATATTGGAGTGATAAAGAAAAGTGTTTCACTGATTTTAAATTAGTAACAGTTGGAAACCGCAAAAGAAATTTATTCCAAGCGCTAGCTCTATGTAACAGCTCCTCAAGGTCTGTCATGTGAGGAGGAGATTTTAAATACCATCACACTCACCTTGAAATGAACATGGGCCATGATTGCAACCACTGTAACTTTAAATAATAGCTCCAGTGAATCAAACCTTGACAAACCAAAAATCAATCTGACAGCCATGTTTTGCATGACTTGTAAGTGAAGAATTTGAGTTTTAGAACATCCAATCAAGACAAGATTACAATAATCGAATCTGGATAATAAAAGTGATTGGACGACCATTCGAATAGTGCCTGTGGACAACCATGTTTTGCGTGACTTGTAAGCGATGAATTAGAGTTTTAGAACATCCAATCAAGACAAGATTACAATAATCGAATCTAGGTAATATAAGTGATCGGATGGCCACTCGTATAGTGCCTGTGGAAAATATTGTTTAATAGCACGGTTTCTGAAAAAAGTGTACACTCTTAAAAATATTGCTCTCATAAGGACAAAATGAAAGAAAAAGCCTGAAAATAATGAATTTTCAGGGAAACAACACAATATGAACATTTTCTGGCTGCCCACCCCTAGGGCCGGATTCAGGCACCAAAAAAGAGACGCCGGGAAAAATCTGCACTTGGCGCTATTCTATACAAAGCGCTCCGGCTTAGTATGGATTCCTTCACCTGACTTTGGGCGTGAGGACTTACACCAACATCTGGCATAAATCCTGACGCATAGGCTAGGCGGCAACCCTCAAATTCAGTGACACTGAGTGTAAATTTCTGGAACGCCCCTTGTCCACCATGCCCCTCCCATGGCCCCACCCCCTTTTGGGTAGCACGTGAGAAAATATAGGCGTGGTTCTTTATAGAATTGTGCAAAGGTAGTGGCACACGCATCTCCAATGTACTGCCAATTAATGCCAATAATCGATTGTCGGCCAATTATTGCGTGTTAATAGCTCATTAATTTTAATTGTGCACGCAACTCAGGATTGTGTTCAAATTTGGCAACCTTTCTAGTGTGTATATATACAGTGGTGGAAATAAGTATTTGATCCCTTGCTGATTTTGTAAGTTTGCCCACTGACAAAGACATGAGCAGCCCATAATTGAAGGGTAGGTTATTGGTAACAGTGAGAGATAGCACATCACAAATTAAATCCGGAAAATCACATTGTGGAAAGTATATGAATTTATTTGCATTCTGCAGAGGGAAATAAGTATTTGATCCCCCACCAACCAGTAAGAGATCTGGCCCCTACAGACCAGGTAGATGCTCCAAATCAACTCGTTACCTGCATGACAGACAGCTGTCGGCAATGGTCACCTGTATGAAAGACACCTGTCCACAGACTCAGTGAATCAGTCAGACTCTAACCTCTACAAAATGGCCAAGAGCAAGGAGCTGTCTAAGGATGTCAGGGACAAGATCATACACCTGCACAAGGCTGGAATGGGCTACAAAACCATCAGTAAGACGCTGGGCGAGAAGGAGACAACTGTTGGTGCCATAGTAAGAAAATGGAAGAAGTACAAAATGACTGTCAATCGACAAAGATCTGGGGCTCCACGCAAAATCTCACCTCGTGGGGTATCCTTGATCATGAGGAAGGTTAGAAATCAGCCTACAACTACAAGGGGGGAACTTGTCAATGATCTCAAGGCAGCTGGGACCACTGTCACCACGAAAACCATTGGTAACACATTACGACATAACGGATTGCAATCCTGCAGTGCCCGCAAGGTCCCCCTGCTCCGGAAGGCACATGTGACGGCCCGTCTGAAGTTTGCCAGTGAACACCTGGATGATGCCGAGAGTGATTGGGAGAAGGTGCTGTGGTCAGATGAGACAAAAATTGAGCTCTTTGACATGAACTCAACTCGCCGTGTTTGGAGGAAGAGAAATGCTGCCTATGACCCAAAGAACACCGTCCCCACTGTCAAGCATGGAGGTGGAAATGTTATGTTTTGGGGGTGTTTCTCTGCTAAGGGCACAGGACTACTTCACCGCATCAATGGGAGAATGGATGGGGCCATGTACCGTACAATTCTGAGTGACAACCTCCTTCCCTCCGCCAGGGCCTTAAAAATGGGTCGTGGCTGGGTCTTCCAGCACGACAATGACCCAAAACATACAGCCAAGGCAACAAAGGAGTGGCTCAGGAAGAAGCACATTAGGGTCATGGAGTGGCCTAGCCAGTCACCAGACCTTAATCCCATTGAAAACTTATGGAGGGAGCTGAAGCTGCGAGTTGCCAAGCGACAGCCCAGAACTCTTAATGATTTAGAGATGATCTGCAAAGAGGAGTGGACCAAAATTCCTCCTGACATGTGTGCAAACCTCATCATCAACTACAGAAGACGTCTGACCGCTGTGCTTGCCAACAAGGGTTTTGCCACCAAGTATTAGGTCTTGTTTGCCAGAGGGATTAAATACTTATTTCCCTCTGCAGAATGCAAATAAATTCATATACTTTCCACAATGTGATTTTCCGGATTTAATTTGTGATGTGCTATCTCTCACTGTTACCAATAACCTACCCTTCAATTATGGGCTGCTCATGTCTTTGTCAGTGGGCAAACTTACAAAATCAGCAAGGGATCAAATACTTATTTCCACCACTGTACATGTAAACAGCCCATTTTCTATCACAGGTGGTGTTTCCTGGCCATGTCTTCTGCGCAATTGCAAGATGGAATACCCTTCAACAAGAAAATAAGCAGCCTAAACATTTCAGGTGCTCACCACAGATTCCCTTTACATTATATCGGGATTTATAGCCTGCTAACACCTCAACAGTTCTACAAGATAAAAGTTCGTACTGGACATAACCTAACCCTTCTTCCTTACAACTCCCAATATGCCTATCACACTTGATCATTACTCTTCCATAACCTCAATTTGTACTTGTTCATATGGTATTGGCGATCGCCTCTACGGTACTATGTAAGCCACAATGAGCCTGCAAATAGGTGGGAAAATGTGGGATACAAATGTAACAAATAAATAAATAAATGGGTTCCAATCAAAGAAGCCAGAACACACTTCTGGGAAACAGTTTAAATTAAGAACAATATCAGCCCTCTCCTGAAATCACTTCACTGGCTCCCTATCTGTTTCCGTATACAATTCAAGCTCCTCTTGTGGACCTATAAGTGCATTCACTCTGCAGCCCCTCACTACCTCTCCACCCTCATCTCTCCCTACACTCCTTCCCTAGAACTCCGTTCACTAGGCAAATCTCTCCTAATTGCACCCATCTCCTCCATCGCTAACTCCAGACTCCGCTCCTTCTATCTCGCCGCACCTTATGCCTGGAATAGGCTTCCTGAGCCATTACATCTAGCTCCATCCCTGGCTGCCTTCAAATCCAGGCTAAAGGCCTACCTGTTTGATGCTGCTTTCGACTCCTGACTTGTAACTTTTATCTTATCCTTATGTGTCCGTCTGTCTGTCCTTCCCTTCTCCTTTTTGGTCCTGTCTGTTTGTCCTGATTTAGATTGTAAGCTCTTTTGAGCAGGGACTGTCTTCTTCATGTTCAATTGTAAAGCGCAGCGTACGACTGGTAGCGCTATAGAAGTGATTTATAGTAGTAGTAGTAGTAAATACAAAATTTTCTAAAGAGATAGGTTTTCAAAAGTTTTCTAAATGACGCACAACATTGAGCTAAAGAAACCAGCCCCACTACATCTTTCCAAAGACGCATTCCCTGAATAGCCAATAACCTGTCAAAAATACCTAACGAATTTCTCCCTTTAACATTAGGAAATGTGAAAAAAAATGCCACTAATACGCCTTCGGACTCCGTTTAGAGGAGTAAAACAAAAGTGCTTGAACAGGTAATTCGGAATCTGCCCTTGCAGCACTTTATAAAACAATACAAGCCAGTTTAAATAATAGTCTGGCAGTAATTGGTAGCCAGTGAAGTTTAAAATAAAAAGGGGGAAAGGGGAAATGATATACTGCCTTTCTGTGGTATTTTGCAACTACATTCAAAGTGGTTTACATATATACAGGTGCTTATTTTGTACCTGGAGCAATGGAGGGTTAAGTGACTTGCCCACAGTCACAAGGAGCTGCAGTGGAAATTGAACCCAGTTCCCCAGGATCAAGGTCTGCTGCACTAACCACTAGGCTATTCCTCCAATCACCCCTCTCCAGTCTGTTCTCTGTGCCCCATCTCTTATTCGGAGCGTAAACCCAGCTATCCACCTGCGTACAATTATATTGTGGGAATCCACTTAATATCCAGATGGTGTAAGCGATAATTGGTTCAACAGTAATAGCAGCACACTGGGAATTGTTAGAAAGTTAGTGTTTAAAAGCTGCCTAATGACAGGGCTGCTGCAGGTACACACACACAGAGGACCTAGGGAATTTTATTAAAAACTTCAGAGCAATTATAAACAATATTTGTTAAAGATGGCTGTGAACAGCAGTATGTTTTCATTACCACAGAACAAGGTAGCTGCTTTATAGTGTTCCATTGGTAATATATATGCTGTTGTAATAAAACCTAACCTCTACACCTCTACCCAGGAAATCTAGACTGCCCCAACTTGACATTTCGTTCTTTAGATTGTAAGCTCCTTTGAGCTTTGTTTATTTTGTACAGCGCTGCGTAACCCTAGTAGCGCTCTAGAAATGTTAAGTAGTAGTAGTATGTACAGCATTAGGCAGGTTTCCACTTGCACTGTTGAGGGATAAGGGTAATACTGAGCAGTAACCAGGTGAGACAGAAAGGAATCTTAACTGGTTATTTGTTCTGTCTGTCTGTCCTGATTTTAGATTGATTTAGATTGTAAGCTCTTTTGGGCAGAGACTGTCTTTTCTTCATGTTCAATTGTGAAGCGCTGCGTACGACTGGTAGAGCTGTAGAAATGATTTGTAGTAGTAGTAGTACTGCATGGAGAAAAGGGCATGCAAAGCTTAGGCTGTGTTCTTTCCCACAGTCAGTTCTGTTTTCTCATCCCCCAATAAGAGGACCATTGGTGTTGCATGCTGTCAGGGTAAAAGTACATTTGATATAATAACAGATAGTAAGTGACGGCAGATAAAGACCTGAATTGTCCATCCAGTCTGCCCAATAGTCACATTCATTATCAATTCAAGATTTAAATCAACAATGAACGTGAGATTATATACTTGATCTGAATTAACCCTTGTAAATGTTTAGGTCTTTTTAGCACCTCTATAAATCTTCATATATAAGTTACCCACAATTTGCAGAGATAAAAGACCAAGGTCGCGTCTATGAGAAAGGTAATTTTATTCACTTAACAAGTATTGATACAATTAATATTTTCTCATGGGAGGATAAAACTACTGCATAAATATGCTGACTGTATCTATCGCTCCAACATACTGGACTAAAACAGCTATTTTTATACACTTGTGTTTAACAATGATTTACAATGCCTCAACAAGCTATCTTACCCAGGATCATCCTGCCTTCTTTCAACGTCATCTGGTTTTTCTCACCTGCTAAACCACATTCCCATGTTTGTTTATGTTTCCTCCTTTCCCAGGCCTGTTTGGCCGTAAGGATATCATATCAGTTCATAAGTTCCTGGGCCTCACGATTTATGGCCTTTGCCCTTTGACTCTACTCCAGGGTGCATAACTCTGTTTATTATCTACAGATCATAGTCTTTCTTTGGTGTTTCTGGGACACAGACCGTAGAAGTCCACCTGGCTCTGTCCTTATGTTCCAACTACTGGAGTTGCCGTCAATGCCAAGTCCAGCCTATCCAAATCCATCTTGTCCTTTGCGGGACACAGACCATAAAGGTCCGCCCGGCACTGTCCTCACATTCCAAACCACTGGAGTTTCCGTCGAAGCTCTCTCTAGCCCACTCTAAACCGGATCGCTATATGCAGGACTCAGACTGTACAAGCCAGCCCAGCTCCGGCCTTAGTTGATGCAGCTAGAGTCGCCATCTAAGCACCACTTGGCATGCAAACATATATGCAATCCTTTAAGCTTTGTTTTTTATAGCATTAATTTTCTGATTTAAACAAATAAAAACAATCATGTTTCACAACAGAAATGCAAAATAATAAAATCAATCATAACAGTGAAATAAAACAGCTAAGTACACAAGTGATGAAAATATAATAAAATCACATTAAAAAAAAACAGAACCACAGAAACAATAATAATACAGAGAGAACCAGGGCCGCAGAGAGGCGGGGCAGGGGGGACAAAATTCCCCACGCCTACAAGGGGGGGCCCTGCGCCGCAGTCCCCTCCACCCGCCCCCCTCCGTCCACCACCGGGCTGGGCCCCCCTGAATTCAAATCATAGCGCCTCCCTCAACCTCGCTCCGTGTGAAAGAAGCGCAGCAGCGGCAGTCTGCAGATCGCCTCCCTTCGGGCCTTCCCTCCCCGTGTCCCAACCTCTCGCAAGTTACGTCAGACGAAGGCGGGACACAGGGAAGGAAGGCCCAAAGGGAGGCGATCTGCAGACTGCCGCTGCTGCGCTTCTTTCACACGGAGCGAGGTCGAGGTGAGGTGCTATGATTGGAATTCAGGGGGGCCCAGCCCGGTGGTGGACAGAGGGGGGCAGCGACGACGACGACCTCGGGGGGTGGCGGGGGCAGGGCCCCGGAGGCGGCCTTGGCCTGGGCCCGGCCCGGCCCAGTCTCTCGGCGGCCCTGGAGAGAACACATCTTAGTATTACACACACTCCAAGATCTCCCACATAAGACAACACATGAATGATGACTCCCTAAGAAGACCAGGATGGGAAGGGGTGAAGTGTTAGTTTCTTACTATGATATTCTATATTCTGTGTTAGTTTCTTATCTGTGGGACCCTTTTTCTAAGATGCATAGGCGACTACACACGCCCAACGCACGTCAGTTCGGAGTTACTGCTCAGCTACCGCGTGGCCTTGGTGGTAATTTCGTTTTTTTACGCGTGTCCGGAAATAATTTTTATTTTCTGCCGCGCGATGGAAACTAGGCAGTAATCGTCATTCTGCGCGTGTAGATGATTACCGCACGGTTACCGTATGAGACCTTACCGCTAAGTCAACGGGTGGTGGTAAGGTCTCAGACCCAAAATGGACACGCGCCAATTTTGACTTTGCCGCATGTCCGTTGTTTTTAGGCTGCTTGTACCCCTCCCAAATTAGCATATACCAGCCACCCACAATTTGGGAGGATAAAAGAAACCAAAGCTAGGTGCATATGAGAAAGTATTTTTATTTGCTTACCAAGTACAGATACAATTAATAGTTTCTCATGAGAGATCAGTACAGTTACCTAAAGAGATATTCACTGTCTGCATCTCTGAAATTCCGTTATAATTCTGCTACTTATATTGTTTGTTTCAGACAGTGATTTACATGGCTTTTTCTGCAAGTCATCCTTCTCACAGATTATTATCTGGTTCCCAGCATCTGCTTTCCTAAACCTGTTTAGACCACATTCTCCCTTTTTGTTTACACTAGTTTCTTTCCCAAGCCTGCTTGCCCATGCTGAGTCAGAACTGTGGAACACTCAAATAGCTTTAAGGTGCACCCAAGTGTGGTCCTATAACTTCGCTGCTGTGGCTGACAGGGCATTCAGAAAGGTCCAACATAAATAGGATCCTTCCAAGTTTTATGGATATAATGTTTCCTATAGACTAGATCTCCTATTTTCAATGCTTTGGGGTCTTCTGTACCACTTTCCCCCCTTTTGTCTGGCAGTTTCTGTGAAATGCAAGACAGAAATGTGATTAGAAAGTTATAGTGCAGTGTAGGGATTATGCCATGGGGAGCTCACACAGGCAGGCATCATGTTGCATCTAGAAGACTTCCATTTAGAGAGCCGCATGATGTCCAGCAAGGTAAATAGTCCATATAATAGTTGTCCAATTCATGAGGAACATGTCATTAACTTAAGGGTGTTCGCAGATTTCATTCTTTGCACAGTTCAAGATATATGTAGGAGATAATAAAAATCAATGACCATACTGGTCTGACTAAAAAAAGGATGTCAGAAATCATATACATGTCCCTGTACAAACATTTCTACTTAGATTCAGTTTACACGTGCATATTTTCAGCTCTCATTACAAACAGATTTCCTCATTTGTTTAAACATTTCTATAACTTGTACCTAAAATTTCTAAAATTGAATGAGAGAATGCTTATAAGTTCTGCACAATTGTATTCCATAAAATTCAAGACCTAGTTTTTTAATCTTTATCATTGGGCTATTACAAACAAGCTGCTTAAAAGCATTAGATAGTCACACTTCATTTATTTATTTATTTTTATTTGTTACATTTGTTTTTGCAGAACACGAGGCTGAAACAGGTGGTTTCTGTTTAATCGCTGCTGTCCGTTGTGACAGCTTTTTTGGCTGCATATATTCTCTCCGTTCAATCTCGGAGGCATTGGATACATACACAATTCACATAATTCATGCCCAAACTCTGACCCCTGAGGCAGGCGTTATTTTACGCCGAAACACAGCCTGTGTCGGGTCATTCACTAATAAACACTCCTGTTGTCTCAGTCTTGAAGGCCCAGTGTTGCTTTTTTGTTTATGTACTTTTTATGTACGCTGGTTACCATCTCTGTTTGGCTTACATTTGTATCCCACATTTTCCCACCTATTTGCAGGCTCAATGTGGCTTACGTGGAGGGGCATAATCGAACGCAAACGCCTATCTCCATGGGCGTTTATCTCCGAGAACGGGTCCGTGAAGGGGCGGACCGAACCGTATTTTCAAAAAAATGGACGTTTTTGAGCTGGGCGTTTGTTTTTTTTTAGCGATAATGGAAACTAAAAACGCCCAGCTCAAAAACGTTCTAATCTGAGCCATTTGGTCGTGGGAGAGGCCAGGATTGGTAGTACACTGGCCCCCCTGATATGCCAGGACACCAACTGGGCACCCTAGGTCAGTGCGGTGGACTTCAGAAAAAGCTCCCACATGCTTAGCTCCCTTACCACGGGTGCTGAGCTCCCAATCCCCCTCCCCCAAAACCCACTACCCACAAATGTACAACACTACCATAGCTCTTAGGGGTGAAGGGGGCACCTACATGTGGGTACAGGGGGTTTTGGAGGCCTCCCATTTACCACCACAAGTGTTGCAGGTGGGGGGGGGGGATGGGCCTGGGTCCACCTGGCTGAAGTGCACTGTGGTACCCACTAAAAGTGCTCCAGGGACCTGCATACACGCAGGCCTCTAGGACTTGTTGCTGCTGTATAACATTGGCACAGCAGTTGACACCTGAAGACTAATCTCTCAGAAAACGTCCTTTATTGGAATAAGCACGTTTACTCACAGTTAACTGCAGAGGTTGTGCCCCACTGGCAACGAGTCTCCCTAGTACTGAGATTAGCAGTAGGTCAGAGCTGGCAGAATGCTGTACAATGCCCTCTTTCAGCCACATTCAAGGTAAGAACTAAGTTGTCTAACATGGCTAACACAGGAAAGGGAACTAAAACTGGCTTACAAAAATGGCCACTACCGCATGGACTACAACAGGAAACACAACAGGGCACACTCTGACCCAGTAGGCAAGGGGAAAGCACCATGGGAGAAGAGCCTACCAACTACCAACATCATGAGACTGTAACACAAGCTAATGAAATCACGGAGCCCAATACCCTACACCCACCACAATGCAATGCTGATGTGACCCTGTAGTGCACCCGAGAGCCACATCTGACCCAGGGAAAGGCTGTGAGAGGATCGAACACATTCTGCTGTCATGGAGGTGGATATGGCATTTGAGGCTGGCATACAGGCTGGGAAAAAAAGTTTTTAAAGTGGGGTTTTTTATGGTGGGAGGGGGTTAGTGACCACTGGGGGAGTCCGGGGATGTCATCCCTGATTCCCTCCAATGGTCATCTGGGCAGTTGGGGCACTTTTTTGGGACTTGTTCGTAAAAAAAAAAGGGTCCAAAAAAAGTGACCCTAAATCGCGGTAAAACGCCTTTTTTTTTTTTTCGATTATCAGCTACAGACACCCATCTCTCCTCGGCTGATAACCACGCCCCAGTCCCGCCTCCGACACGCCCCCGTCAACTTTATTCGTTTCCGCGACGGAGTGCAGTTGGAAACGCCCAAAATCGGCTTTCGATTATACCGATTTGGGCGCCTTTGCGAGAAAAACACCCATCTCCCGATTTGTGTCGAAATATAGGCGTTTTTCTCTTTCGATTATAAGCTGGATAGTACCTTAGTGGCAATCGCCAGTTTCGGTAGAACAAATACAAGGTGATATAGTAGTAGAGTAAAAGTTCATGTGTGACAGACACAATGGGGAGTCATAAGGAGGAGGAGGAAACAAATTAGGGAAAAAAAATAAAAGTTCAAACAGTAATAAATGAAGGAACAAATTGTGAAGAGGGGAAATGTAACCCCGTACTTATTACCTTTAAAGGGGCATATGAAGGGATTAATCGTACCTTCGGTATTGGAATGGAAGCCACCAACATGGATCCTGTTGGTCGCTTTCGTGTGATGGTCACTTACCCTCAAATATCCAATACTGGTTCACTTAATCCCTTACTACCTCAAATTTCAGAAGCAAAGATTCCCATTAAGCTCCTCAATGTAACCAGCCTTAGGGAAACTTTTGTTCTTGAGACTGGTTTCGGTGAAGCTAATGTGTGGCTAGATTGGATTCGGTATACTATCCGGAGTTTAAACGTATCTGTTTGTTATGTTTGTTCTGCTTCTCACCCTGAGCCTCAGGCAGTCCCTTTTGCCTTAAATTTTGTAAATGATTACAATGGAACCATGTGCATGTTAAAACTGCCTCAGGGTTCCAGTAAAACTATCGAACCACACTGCCTTTCCCTCAGTCTACTGTTCCCCGACTTACCCAAGGGAGCGTAAACAGCCCCGCTATTCAGACCACCAGTCCCTGGGACAATGTTTTAGATCTGTCTAACCCGAGGGAAAAAAAACTGTTTTCGGCAAAAATTTTAAAAAGGCTTTTTTTTTACAGGCATGCTGAAAAATGGATCTGCACGTGTCCAAAACACGCGCTTACACTAGCGCAGGCCATTTTTCAGCGCGCCTGTATAAAAGGACCCCTGAGTTATTCTTTAATTCTGTTTCATCAAATTGCAATAACCCAGTAATGACTTAGGGGGTCCTTTTACAAAAGCGCGCTGAAAAATGGCTTACGGTAGTGTAGGCGCAGGGTTTGGGGTCACACCGATTCATTCTTTTTAGCGCGCCTGTAAAAAAAAGGCTTCTTTTTATTTTTGCTGAAAATAGACATGCGGCAAAATCAAAATTGCCATGCGTCCGTTTTGGGTATGAGACCTTAAGCTTAGGGGCTCATTTTCAAAGCACTTAGCCTTCCAAAGTTCCATAGGTTTCTATGGAACTTTGGAAGGCTAAGTACTTTGAAAATATGCCTCACTTACCGCCAGCCATAGACCTAGTGGTGAAGAATGTGGGCGGTAATAATCTACGTGCGTTGGATGCCACTTGGCACGCGTGCCAGAAAATAAAAAATATTTTTCAGATGCGTGTAGTGGACGTGCACCAAAATTGAAATTACCGCAAGGGCCACGCGGTAACCAGGCTGTAACTCCAATTTGGCGTACATTTGGCTTAGTAAAAGGGGCCCTTACATTGTTAGTGTTTTCATCATTGATTTTTTAGATTAACAGATTGAAAGGAACTGTACATGATGGGAGAGGCTGACGTGCACTGACTGGAAAGATCTTAATAATGCTTCATGATATCAAAGTGGATGATAAAAGGCAAATGTATCACATGCAGAAAAAAAGGGTGCTACTGCCCTCTACTGGTCATTCTGGAGATTGCATCTCAGCAAGAACAGAGAAAAGCTCCACTCGTATTTTCTATTTAATGTTAATGTTAACAGGGCCGGTCTTAGGCAGAGGCGACCAAGGCAACTGCATAGGGCCCCGCGCCTAAGGGGGCCCCGCACAGCACGCCTAAGGGGGCCCCACACAGCGCCTCAACTCTGCCTCGCTCGTGCCTCCGCTCCGACCTCTGCCGCTGCTCGCCTTAGTCGCCTGAGATGATCCCCATTCCCGCGGCTCGGCCACTCCGCTCCCGCCACCACCAGCGCGGAACCCACCCCCGGCTTGGGCCCGCTGAGCCCGCCGTCAGCTTCCGAGTCCCCAGACCCCAGGGACTAACTGAACAATGCCAGCGAGCCAGCCCAGGCAGCGATGGCCCCGCCCCCGACGGCGATGACAGTTGCTGCGCGACGGCTCACCTCCAGGCTCCAGCTTCCCACTCAATGTCCCGCCTTCTGATGTATTTCCTGTTTCCGGACGCGAGGGCGGGAGTCACTGAGCGGGAAAAGCTGGAGCCTGGTCAGAGGTGGTGAGGACGTGAGGTGAGCCATCGTTGCTGACGCCAACAGTTGTGCACTTATGCCAAATTGAAATCGGATTCCATGCAGGCAGGAGATCAGGAGAAGTGTCTCTCTCATCTAACGACGCTTGCGGACGGTGCAAGGGTTGGAAATGTCTGCCTCCCTGAGAGGGATTTGGCCCAGCAACATTAGTTGCTAGAGAAGCTGAGCAAGTAAGATCTTCTGGCTTGGAAGAGGCTGTTTCTAACAAATCTGGGTTATTTTCACATAAATCTGCAGATATTTCTCCTGATAAAAATTTGGATGGCAATAGCAGATTTAGCTAAAACACTGCTTCCAGTAATTAATGATATGACACCTCGAATTAATCATTTGGAAGCTAGACTGCAATCACAGGAAGAAAAGATTACTAAGCTAAAATCTGAGAATGGAAATCATGAAGTAGCAAAATCTGATATAAAGTAGGTACAATCAGTTCAAACTATTTAGTAACTGATGTGGCTACTTGCCTCTCTGGTTTGATGGGTTACAGAGTAATAGGGGAATTTGAAAGTACTGGATCTTTTCTTAATATTTTTCCTTTATTCTCCTTTGTTATGAGAATTGGCACTACTAATTGTAGTGGACTTGAACTGAATAATTTGGGGAGGGGAGGTTTCATGATAGCATTGTGCTTATTATTTCAATCAGTTTTTTGTACAAGTTTAGCTTCATTTGTCTTTATTTGAAATTTCATAAATAAAAAAATGTTCCAAAATGGAATAATCTTATCAATGGGGTGGAGCTAGGGTGGGGCGGAGCAAGGGGCAGGGCTGGGGTAGGCGGAGCTAGGATGGGGCCCCACCAAATTGGTCTGCATAGGGCCCCGCACTTGCTAAGACCGGCCCTGAATGTTAATACTTGTTCTGCAGTCACAGAAAGTCAGGGCTTTTTTTGAGGGGATACTTGGGGGTACTGAGTACTGACACCTTTTCTATTGTCTGTTAAAACTGATCCATGGTCCCCAAGTTTTAATGAAAGAGCTCAGGCTCTACACACTAATTCTGCCTTGTCATAGATTTTGTGACTGGTTGCAGGGGCCCTGGCTAGTGTGGAGTATGTTCCTCAGTGATCACCCCACCCCTGAAGGGTGGCCAGGCATTTGAGTACCAGCACCCAGTGGCGTACCAAGGGTGGGGGCAGTCCGCCCTGGGTGCACGTTGCTGGGGGGGTGCCGCGTGCCTGTCGGCTCTTCGTTTTCATGCTCCCTCTGCCCCGGAACAGGTTACTTCCTGTTCCGGGGCAGAGGGAGTATGAAAACGAAGAGCCGGCAGGCGCGCGGCACCCCCCCCCCCCAGCGGCGTGCACCCGGGGGGTTCTTTCGCCGGGGGGGGGCGTCGCGCTGTTCCGGGGGGGGGCGCGCTGTTCCGGGGGGGCGGGGCGCATCGGCAATCCGCCCCGGGTGTCAGCCCCCCTAGGAACGCCACTGCTGGCACCTTTTTTCCTAGAAAAAACGCACTGCAGAAAGTATAATGCAGGTATTTACATAGTAACATAGTAAATGATGGCAGATAAAGACCTGTACGGTCCATCCAGTCTGCACATCAAGATAAACTCATTTTACATGGTATGTGATACTTTATACCCACGTTTGATTTGTCCTTGCCATTCTCAGGACACAGACCTTAGAAGTCTGCCCAGCACTGTTCTTGTACTAAGTTCTGAAGGTGACGTCGAAGCCCCTTTAAATTTACACTCCAGCCCATCCATATCTATTCAGTCACCATCAGGGCGTAGACCATAGAAGTCTGCCAGCTCCCGTTTTGTTTCCAATTACCGGTGTCACCACCCAATCTCCGCTAAGATTCCGTGAACCATTCCTTCTAAACAGGATTCCTTTGTGTTTATCCCATGCATGTTTGAATTCCATTACCATTTTCATCTCCACCACCTTCCGCGAGAGGGCATTCCACATATCCTCCACCCTCTCCATGAAAAAATACTTCCTGACATTAGTCCTGAGTCTGCCCCCCCCCCCCCCTTCAACCTCAATTCACGTCTTCTAGTTCTATCGCCTTCCCGTCTCCGGAAAAGGTTCATTTGCGGATTAATACCTTTCAAATATTTGAACATCTGTATCATGTCACCCCTGTTTCTCCTTTCCTCCAAGGTATACATGTTCGGGTCAGCAAGTCTCTCCTCGTTCAGTTTGCAACACAAATCCCATACCATTTTCGTAGCTTTTCTTTGCACCGCTTCCAGTCTTTTTACATCTTTAGCAAGATACAGCCTCCAAAACTGAACACAGTACTCCAAGTGGGGCCTCACCAACGACTTGTAGAGGGGCATCAACACCTCCTTTCTTCTGCTGGTTATGCCCCTTTCTGCAGCCTGAAGACGTTTGTACCTAATGCAACAGAGAGTCTGTGATTTGCCCAATGTCACAAGAAGCATCAGTGGGACTTGAACCCTGGCTTCACTAGATATCAGCCTATTCCTCTAATCATTAGGTGCCCTTTTACTAAGCTGTGTGTCTACATGCGCCCAAATGCTACCACATGGCTGTTGCGGTAATTTCATTTTTGGCACATGTCTGATACCCGTGTCTGAAAAATAATTGTTATTTTCAGACGCGTGTATCAGACGTGTGCCAAGTAGCACTTGACGTACGTAGGTCGTTACCGCCCGGTTACCGCATGAGTCTTTACCGCTAGGTCTATGGCTGGCGGTAAAATCTCAGACCCAAAATAGACACGCGCCAATTTTGATTTTGCTGCACATCCGTTTTCGGCAAAAAATTTTTAAAGGCCTTTTTTATTCAGGCGCGCTGAAAAATGGATCGGCACGCGCCCAAAACCCGTGCCTACACTACCGCAACCCATTTTTCAGCGCACACCTGTTCTATCTTCATTTTGCCATCTTTTCCAATATGTTCACCCAGTGTAATCCTTATATGTGGTAATACCACTCCTTAGTAAAAAGGCCTCTACACTTCACTTGAAAATAGAGGCGGTAATATCAGGATGGGATCCAATCCCTTGCCTTTCCACTGGAAACAGTTTATCATTTCAGTCTCTTTATTTGACTGCAAGATGTGTAATAGCAAAACACTGAAAACATGGATGGAAACCCACTCAGAATGAATGGTTTCAACAGGAATGGGATACAGTTACAATGGAAAAATTGACATATTCTTTCAAAGATAAAATCAAAAGGTTTGAGGAAATACGGAGTCTTTTATTCAAAACTATCTTTTAAAATTTCTAAGAGCAAAATTATATTGAAGACAAGCAAAAATGCCCCTTTCGAAACAAATGAAACGGGACCTAGGAAGGCTGTCGTCTAAGCGTTTTCTCGTCTCTCTCCCCTGTCCTCCCCTCCATGTCTAGAGATTCTCCCCTGCCCTCCTCTCCATATCCAGCAATTCTCCACTGCCCTGCCCTCCCTGTCCAGCAATTCTCCCCTGCCCTGCCCTCCCCTCCCTGTCCAGCAATTCTCCCCTGCCCTGCCCTCCCCTCCATGTCCAGCGATTCTCCCCTGCCCTGCCCTCCCCTCCCCTCCATGTCCAGCGATTCTCCCCTCCCCTCCTCTGCCCTCCCATCCCATCTCATCCGTGTCTAACGATCCTCCCCTCCCCTCCATACCTGAGGTCGCAGTGGCGGCAGCTTGGCTCGCGTCACCTCCAGCCTTCCCTTGCCTTCCCTCTCAGTGTCCCGCCCTCCTCTGACGTCATTTCATCTTTCCGTGAGGGCAGGAAACTGAGAGGGAAGGGAACGTTGGAGGCAAGCTGACATAAGCTCATTAGCATACGGTTACGAAACCAGCCATCCAGGGAACGTGCGGCAAAAGGAAAATTGTCACGCGTTCATTTTGGGTCTGAGACCTTACCGCCAGCCATTGACCTGGCGGTAAAGTCTCATGCAGTAACCGGGCGGTAATGACCTAGATGCATCAAATGCCACTTGGCACGTGCCCAATACACACATCCAAAATTGTGGATCCTCAGAAGCTTAGCGGAGATTGGGTGGCAGAGCCAGTGGTGGGAGGCGGGGCTAGTGGTTGGGAGGAGGGACTAGTGCTGAGCAGACTTCTTCAGTCTGTGCCCTGAAAATGGAAGATACAAATCAAAGACAGTACATAAGTACATAAGTAGTGCCATACTGGGAAAAACCAAAGGTCCATCTAGCCCAGCATCCTGTCACCGACAGTGGCCAATCCAGGTCAAGGGCACCTGGCACGCTCCCCAAACGTAAAAACATTCCAGACAAGTTATACCTAAAAATGCGGAATTTTTCCAAGTCCATTTAATAGCGGTCTATGGACTTGTCCTTTAGGAATCTATCTAACCCCTTTTTAAACTCCGTCAAGCTAACCGCCCGTACCACGTTCTCCGGCAACGAATTCCAGAGTCTAATTACACGTTGGGTGAAGAAAAATTTTCTCCGATTCGTTTTAAATTTACCACACTGTAGCTTCAACTCATGCCCTCTAGTCCTAGTATTTTTGGATAGCGTGAACAGTCGCTTCACATCCACCCGATCCATTCCACTCATTATTTTATACACTTCTATCATATCTCCCCTCAGCCGTCTCTTCTCCAAGCTGAAAAGCCCTAGCCTTCTTAGCCTCTCTTCATAGGAAAGTCTTCCCATCCCCACTATCATTTTCGTCGCCCTTCGCTGTACCTTTTCCAATTCTACTATATCTTTTTTGAGATACGGAGACCAGTACTGAACACAATACTCCAGGTGCGGTCGCACCATGGAGCGATACAACGGCATTATAACATCCGCACACCTGGACTCCATACCCTTCCTAATAACACCCAACATTCTATTCGCTTTCCTAGCCGCAGCAGCACACTGAGCAGAAGGTTTCAGCGTATCATCGACGACGACACCCAGATCCCTTTCTTGATCCGTAACTCCTAACGCGGAACCTTGCAAGACGTAGCTATAATTCGGGTTCCTCTTACCCACATGCATCACTTTGCACTTGTCAACATTGAACTTCATCTGCCACTTGCACGCCCATTCTCCCAGTCCTCGCAAGGTCCTCCTGTAATCGTTCACATTCCTCCTGCGACTTGACGACCCTGAATAATTTTGTGTCATCGGCGAATTTAATTACCTCACTAGTTATTCCCATCTCTAGGTCATTTATAAATACATTAAAAGCAACGGACCCAGCACAGACCCCTGCGGGACCCCACTAACTACCCTCCTCCACTGAGAATACTGGCCACGCAATCCTACTCTCTGCTTCCTATCTTTCAACCAGTTCTTAATCCATAATAATACCCTACCTCCGATTCCATGACTCTGCAATTTCTTCAGGAGTCTTTCGTGCGGCACTTTGTCAAACGCCTTCTGAAAATCCAGATATACAATATCAACCGGCTCCCCATTGTCCACATGTTTGCTTACCCCCTCAAAAAAATGCATTAGATTGGTGAGGCAAGACTTCCCTTCACTAAATCCGTGCTGACTTTGTCTCATCAGTCCATGTTTTTGTATATGCTCTGCAATTTTATTCTTAATAATAGCCTCCACCATCTTGCCCGGCACCGACGTCAGACTCACCGGTCTATAATTTCCCGGATCTCCTCTGGAACCCTTCTTAAAAATCGGGTATACATATAAAGCAGCACATATGAGTTTATCTTGTTGGGCAGACTAGATGGACCATACAGGTCTTTCTCTGCCATCATCTACTATGTTACTATGTTATGACACGCATATTGGACATGCATCAAAAATGAAATTACTGCAATAAATAAATAATTTATTGAAACTCTATATTGAGCACCTAATTTTCATAACATGATGTTTGTTTTATTTGTGCTTTACCAGGAGAGAGAAAAAAAAACTGCACGAATATAATACATGCTAGGGTGTCCCTATAACCAGTCCCTCCAAATGCTCACATAACGATTTATAACAAATTACTACACTACCTATCAAAAGTTATTCCGTTATTATACTTCTTCTGTGTACATCCGTATGCTGCACAAACCGGCATGTTTGAAAATATAAGTGAGATTAAATAAAAATGCCACCAGCAATAAAGAACGACAACGTGGATGCAGCATCTCCCAGGTTTGTTTTGAGTGTACTCAGAACGACGGCTGCGCGGGAAAGGGGAAACAAAGACTAAGCTAAGTGGCTTCAACATTTTTACGTCATGCAGCCTCCTGTTTCCAATCGAACTTCCTGGGCTCTGTGCAGAGTCTGGGCGGGGCCTCTGCGCAAATTTGTGGGCAAGGTACGTAAGTAGCCATTAGTGTGACAGCAGGGCGTGAGCATGCGCGGTGGCTACCAGTCCTGTGTGTATGGAGGGAGGGGGCACTACTACCTTCTCGCCTTGCGGGTGCAGGTGAGTTGCAGCCTTGTCCTTCCCTTTGTTCCGGGCTTGGAGTGGTTTTCTTGCATGCTTGATTAGCAGCAGAGGCTGGGACTTGTCATTGTTCTTGTCCTCGCAAAACACTGTTGTTATTTAGCATTCTTGGAAGAAATATTTGTTTGGTTTTTTTTTTTTTTTGCAAAGCCACTTAATGCATTACTTTGGCAATCCGCGCCGTTATCGCAGTGCAGGCATGCATGTGAATCTGGTGTGCAGCATGCAGAGGGGTAAGTGGGTTCAGAAGGGGCTTCTCTCAGATCTAATGCCAGTCCTTGCATTTTGCCAGAGGGATTCTCCTGGAGCTCCAGGAGCTGAGAGGCTGGTCTGGGGATGTGCATTTTGCTCGATGCAGACACACAGGTGTGTGTATACATGCATCTCTTCTCTCAGCTGTTTCTGCCTTTTGTTTATTTATTTATTTATTTATTAGGATTTATTCATATGAGCCAACTTTTCATAAATTTGGGGGGTGCTAAGTCCAGTGAAAATAACCCCTCCCTGAATACATAGGTGGAGTTTTCTCAATAATTGGGGGTGCTGAAGCACCCACAGAGTCGACTCCTATGGATTTATTTACCGCCGTTTTGAAGGACTTCACTCAAGGTGGTGTACAATATATAGACTACATTTGCAAAATACCCACCTTCTGGAGATCCACAAAAATATTTTAATTGGCATGGGAGCCTCTAATATATTGTGCGCCATATACAGTGAGCACATCAGCAAACTCCTTAACCACGATTTAGTCTTGAGAACAAGGGTAAATATCACTAAATCCTGTTTGACTACACTTTATCATCACATTGGATTTATTATTATTATTAGCATTTGTATAGCACTACCAGACGCACGCAGCGCTGAACACCTGATACAAAGAGACAGTCCCTGCTCAAAAGAGCTTACAATCTAAATAATACAGACAGACAAGACAGTTACGGGTGAGGGAAGTAATGGGTGAGAAGGAACAAGGGGAGGGCAACTGAGTAGTGGCTAGGAGCTAAAAAGCAGTAGTGAAAAGGTGGGTTTTCAGCATAGATTTGAAAACAGGTAGAGATGGAACTAGACGTATAGGTCCAGGAAGTCTATTCCAGGCATAAGGTGCCACGAGAGAAAAGGAGCGAAGCCTGGAGTTAGCAGTGGAGGAGAAGGGGGGTGACAAGAGAGATTTGTCCAGTGAGTGGAGTTCACGGGGAGGAATGTAGGGAGAGATGAGAGTGGAGAGGTAATGGGGGGGCTGCAGAGTGGATGCATTTAAAGGTCAAATGCAAAGTGACGCACATTGGGAAGAATAATTCAAATAATCTGAATCAGTTACCTGATGCTACGGTCCAAACCCAACAAAACGTTCTACATGTCATTGTAGACAATACACTGAAATCTTCTGCCCAGTGTACGGCAGCGGCCAAAAAAGCAAACAGGATGCTAGAAATTATTAGGATAGAGATGGGTAAATAAGACCAAGAATGTTATAATGCCTCTGAGTATTGACTTCAATTCTGATCACCATATCTCAAAAAAGATATAGTGGAATTAGAAAAATATCAAAGAACAGTGACCAAAATGATAAAGGGGATGAAACTCCTTTTAAATGAAGAAAGGCTACTCAGGTTAGGGTCTTCAGCTTAGAAGAGATGGCTGAGGGGGAATATGATTGATGTCTATAAAATCCTGTGTAGAACAGGTAAAAGTGAATTGATTTTTCACTGTTTCAAAAAAGTACAAAGACCAGGGGACATTCAATGAAATTATATGGAAATACTTTTAAAACAAATAGGAGGAACTCATTGCCAGAGGAAGTGGGGTTACCATACATCCGGTTTTACCTGGACATGTCCTCTTTTTGCCAGCCTGCCCATTTGTTTGGATTTGCAGACAAGCAGGCAGGCTGGCGAGCGGACGGACAGGTGGACCTGTGTGTCCTATCCTCCCCTTCTTACCTTAGTGTGGTGCCCTGGTGGTCTAGTGACCTCTTTGTGGCAGGACGGAGCCCCCTCTTTCCTATAAGGCGCATCTGCAGACTGTCTTGCTCCCAGTGCCATTTCAAAATGGCTGCAAAGAGTTCAAGCAGTGACCTCGCAAGACTTACGCAGAAGTCTTGCAAGGTTGCTGGAATGCTCCTCTTGAATGCTGTGACTCTCCAGTTGAGAAAACATTATGTTTCTTCCTGATAATTTTCTTTCCTTTAATCATACCAGACCAGTCCAGACTAATGGGTTGTGTCCATCTACCAGCGGAAGGAGACGGAGAAAATAGTTATAACTAAACCGCCCCTTAAGGGTATCGTGCAGCCTGGAATGTTCAGTATTTCGAATAGCCAAGCAATGGTGCTCTAAAGTCTAAAAGAAAACTCAGTTAAGACCAAACAGGCAAACTCTTGGAGCCAATAAGCAGAACCTCACTGTTCCTGCTTGGCCAAAGACAACTGCAACCTCCCCTCACAGTAAAGTAAGCGGGAGGGAATGGTCCATACTGAGCTTGCCCAAGCACATAGAGATCTATCCCTGAATCCAGGGAAAGAACTCCGTCATCCCAGGTAACAGGAGTCATACAGAGCTGGCACAACAAGTAGCAGGAGATTGAATAGAGAAGATGACGTAGGCAGTGCTGTAGGCCATACCACCGTACTGAAACGTCGTGGAACAGCCAGGGATAAGTAAAGAAAACTTGATAGACTTTAACAAGGGAGGGCATCTGGACTGGTCTGGTATGATTAAAGGAAAGAAAATTATCAGGTAAGAACATAATTTTTCCTTCCTTGTCATCTATACCAGATCAGTCCAGACTAATGGGATGTAGCAAAGCAGTTTCCCAAAGAGTGGAGCAGTGGCCTAGTAGTTAGGGTGGTGGACTTTGGTCCTGAGGAACTGAGTTCAATTCCCACCTCCGGCACAGGCAGCTCCTTGTGACTCTGGGCAAGTCACTTAACCCTCCATTGCCCCATGTAAGCCGCATTGAGCCTGCCGTGAGTGGGAAAGCGCGGGGTACAAATGTAACTTAAAAAAAAAAAAAAAAAGAGGGGAAGGGAGAAAAGAAGAATGCAGAAGGTTGAAAAATCAACAAAGCTATACACACAGCAAAAAACTGATCAGCAGAAAAGGATTTGAATATCTGAACCACAGGCTACCAAAATGGAACAGAGTTATACACTAGAAAAGGAATTGAAGCCATAGGGAGTAAAACAAACGTCCTGAGCAAAAGAAAAAGTATGTACCCCTGTCCCGGGAGTAGCAAAAGAAGCAGTAAAAGATACTCATGCCAAAGGACCCCCCTTGGAAGGGAGGCAACAGTCGTATCTGAGCAACAAGGAGAAGAACTGTCTCTCCTAGACCAGGATCTACTTTTTCGAACCCTGGCAGGACAAAGACTAACTCACAAACCTGCCGGTCTGCCCTGTGTACAAGATGAAGTGACCCTAACAAGTACTAGGAGTATGCAACCCCAAATAGTGCGCCACACTTCATAGAAGAAAAGAAGAAAGGCCCGGGAACCACCCAGACCTGCGCCTAGTGAGAGAATCAAACTACACAGAACAAGAAGAGACTCCAGAGTCGAGAGAACCAACTAACTGGAGTGCTAGTCTCTCCAGGAGAACCATGAAGAAAAGGGTAGCAGCATACTAGGGTACAACCATAGAAAGAGTACTCCTCAACCAGCTCACTCTGGATTTAGGGATGAAAGAACAGAGCCAAGAGAACAAAAGAAGACAAAAAGAAAGAGTCAAGAGTCACACTATGGAAAAAGACCCCCCAAGGTGCCAAGTAGCCACAAATGGAGCAGAGACGAATTCAAACTCCAGCAATGGAGAAGCTTCTCGTCAGCCACCAAGACGCTACGGCAAGCAAAGGTGCCACAGGAATGGTGGCTAACAGGAGACAAGACAGCCTTGTCTAGCAACCTAAACTGCAGTATGCCACAGCTGCCGAGAAGTTACTGTATCCAACCCGCAGAAAAGAGCTGGGATTGACCAACAAGGTGAAACAGTGCCCAACAGGCAAAGATGAAAATACACTCCACAGTCAGAGACTGAACTGTGCTCAAGGGACAGAAACAAAGCTGCGCTCATCAGGCAGACTAGGATCCATGCTCAACAAGAACAAACGCATTTGCACACAGAGCAAGCAAACTGAGCTACACACCACGGGCAGAGAAAGAGTTGCACACCTCTGGCAAAGATAGAAATGCATTGAACAAGCAGAGAAGAAGCCGAGAGTAACAGACAGAGGAACAGCAGTGCCCCACTGAAAGAGCTGGATGTTAGAGGTACCTGCAGAACTGAAGCTGCGGTAGCGATGGAACTGTGTATAAAATGCAGACGAGGAGCTGCTTTCCACACGCAAACAAGGAGCAGCGCTCCGGACGCCGGCAAGGAGCAGCGCTCCCTACGCAGATATGAAGCTGTGTAGCACCTGCAGTCACAGAGCTGTGTTCCACATACCACCCTGGAACTTCGCCCAATTTGCAAAGAAGAGTTGTGCTAAACACACAGAGATGGAGCTACACTCAACAGGCGGTGGAGCTGCGCTCTGCACGCAGACAGGGAGTTGCGTTCCATATGCAAAGAGACAGCTGCATGCCACACGCAGACAGGGAGTTGCGTTCCATATGCAAAGAGACAGCTGCATGCCACACGCAGACAGGGAGCTGCGTTCCATATGCAAAGAGACAGCCGCATGCCACACGCAGACAGGGAGCTGCGTTCCATATGCAAAGAGACAGCCGCATGCCACACGCAGACAGAGAGCTGCGTTCCATATGCAAAGAGACAGCCGCATGCCACACGCAGACGAAGCTGCGTTCCATATGCAAAGAGAGAGCTGCATGCCACAGACAGACAGGGAGCTGCGTTCCATATGCAAAGAGAGAGCTGCATGCCTCACATAGACAAGGAGCTGCATTCCATATGCAAAGAGTGAGCTGCATGCCACACAGACAGGGAGTTGCATTCCATATGCAAAGAGAGAGCTGCATGCCACACAGAGACAAGGAGTTGCATTCCATATGCAAAGAGAGAGCTGCATGCCACACAGAGACAAGGAGCTGCGTTCCACAGGCAAACACAGAGCCGTTTTCTACACACAGGACTGCGCCCCACACTGAGACCTGCAGAGAAAGAACTGCACTCAACATGTGACAATGGAGCTGCGTTCCAACATGCAGAGATGAAAGGTTGCAGTAGTAAAGGTTGATTTACTACTACTTATCATTTCTATAGCACTACTAGACGTATTCAGTGCTGTACATTTGAACATGAAGACCCTCAGGGGGAGGAATGCTGGCTTCAGCCTAACCCGTGGTAAGCCTTTCCTTGGCTGCGAGGTGCCCAGCTGTACTACTGGCTGCCTTTCAGGTGCTGTGGAGGACTTGCAGCTCATCTGCATATCTTTTACAGCCTTCTCCGGGGTGACTCCCAGGTCCACTCCGATCCACTCAGGGCCTCTGCTCTAGGTGGTGCGCGGGGCATTTTTCTCTTTAAATTTATTTTTCTCCCAGTTACTACTTATGGCTCCAGTACACTTTTTCTTCTTGGTACTGTCCCTTCCTAATTTGTTTCTCCATCTTAAACCACTGTACACTGCAGGAACACATTGTCCACCCTCTGTATTCATCATCTCACCATCTCTTTTTTCCTCTTCCTTTTTCTCAGCTCTCAACCTTCAACATTTCCTTCCTTCCATTCATCCATCTCCTTTCTATCTGAGTACATCTCGCCTTCGTCGCTATCGTCCTACCTCTCCTACTGTTCTCCATACTCTCTTACGCCTTCTCCTGCTCTCCACTGGGGACATTAATCCCAATCCTGGTCCTCCACATCAGCTCTCATCCTATTTGTGCAGGTCACACCGTGATATCGCCAATCTAATTTCTGTTCCTCTCCTTCCCCCTCCTTCCCTACCTTTCTCTTGCGCTCTGTGGAATGCCCACTTTGTAACAAACCTTCCTACATCCATGACCTCTTTATCTCTCGTACTCTCCATCTAACTGAAGCTTGGCTTTACCCTGAAGACTCTGCTTCAGTTGCGGCCCTATGCCACGGAGGTTATCTTTTCTCCCATACACCTCACCCGGTTGGCTGCAGAGGTGGTGTCGGGCTACTACTTTCACCCTCTTGTACATTTCAACCTCTTCTTCTACCTCAGTCTCACGGTTTTTCTTCCTTCGAAGTCCACTCCATCCGTCTATTTGCTCATCTGCCTCTCCGAGTAGCAGTCATTTATCGACCCCCTGATAAGTCCCTTTCTTCCTTTCTCACTGACTTTGATGCTTGGCTTTCCTTCTTTCTTGAACCTTCGTCTCCTTCCCTCATTCTTGGGGATTTTAACATTCATGCTAATGATCCCTCTGACTCTTATGATTCACAGTTTCTTGCTTTAACATCCTCTTTCAATCTTCAACTGTGCTCCACTGCCCCCACTCACCAGAACGGGCACTGTCTTGATCTTATCCTCTCCTCAAACTGCTCACTCTCCAGTTTCTGTGCCTCAACTCTTCCCCTCTCTGACCATCATCTGATAACTTTCACACTTAGATACTCTTGCTCCTCCCATTCCCCGTTCTGTAAAACGTACCAAACCCCAGCCTTGGCTGACCTCTAGAATCTGCTACCTTCATTCCTGTGCCCGCTCTGCCGAACGCCTTTGGCTGAAATCCCGTGCCCATGCTGACTTCATACATTTCAAATTCTTGCTGACCTCCTTCCAGTCTGCTCTTTTACTTGCCAAACAGGACTATTACATCCAGTTGACAAATTCTCTTGGCTCAAACCCTCAACGTCTCTTTGCCACACTGAACTCTCTCCTCAGTGCCTTCACCTCCAACCCCCACTTCACTTTCCCCCCAGACTCTGCCTGAGCTTTTTCATGATAAGGTTCACAAGATTAAACTTGAATTCTCAACCAGGTCACCTCCACCTCTCCTTCCCTTAGTCCATTCTCTCAATCCTCCAACCCCTGCCTCCTTTTCTTCCTTTTCTGAAATCACTGAAGAGGAAACTACACATCTTATTTCCTCCTCGAAACTAACTACCTGTTCCTCTGATCCTATTCCCACCCATCTACTTAACACTATCTCTCCTACTGTCATCCCTTTTATCTGTCATATCCTCAATCTTTCACTGTCCACTGCAACTGTTCCTGATGCCTTCAAACATGCTGTAGTCACACCACACCTTAAAAACCTTCATTGGACTCTACCTGTCCTTCCAACTATCGCCCCATCTCCCTCCTCCCTTTCCTATCCAAGATACTTGAACGTGCTGTTCACTGCCGTTGCCTTGACTTTCTTTCATCTCAAGCTATTCTTGATCCACTTCAATCTGGCTTTCGCCCCCTTCATTCAACTGAAGCAATGCTTGCTAAAGTATCCAATGATCTGTTCCTGGCCAGATCCAAAGGTCTCTATTCTATCCTCATCCTTCTCGATTTATCTGCTTTTGACACTGTTGATCACAGCCTACTCCTTGATACGCTGTCCTCACTTGGATTTCAGAGCTCTGTTCTTTCCTGGTTTTCTTCTTAACTCTCCCAGCGTACCTTTAGTGTATACTCTAGTGGATCCTCCTCTACTTCTAGCCCACTGTCAGTTGGTGTAACTCAGGGATCTGTCCTGAGACCTCTTCATTTCTCCATCTATACTTCTTCCCTCGGTACTCTGATCTCATCCCATGGTTTTCAGTATCATCTTTACGCTGATGACTCCCAGATCTACCTCTCCACACCAGAAAGCCGAAATCTAGGCCAAAGTATCAGCCTGCCTGTCTGACATTGCTGCCTGGATGTCTCAGCGCCATCTGAAACTAAACATGACCAAGACTGAGCTTCTCATCTTTCCCCCTAAACCAACCTCTCCTCCTCCCCCATTCTCTATTTCTGTGGATAACACTCTCATCTTTCCTGTCTCATCAGCTTGTAACCTTGGGGTCATCTTCGACTCCTCCCTCTCCTCTGCACATATTCAGCAGACTGCTAAAACCTGTCATTTGTTTCTCTATAATATCAGCAAAATTTGCCCATTCCTTTTTGAGCACACTACTAGAACCCTCATCCACACTCTTATCACCTCTCGCTTTGACTATTGCAACTTGCTTCTCACAGGTCTCCCACTTAGCCATCTCTCTCCCCTTCAATCTGTTCAAAATTCTGCTGCATGACTAATATTCCGCCAGGGTCGTTATGCTCATATTAGCCCTCTCCTCAAGTCCCTCACTGGCCTATCCGTTTCTGCATACATTTCAAACTCCTCTTATTGACCTATAAGTGCATTCACTCTGCAGCTCCTCAGTACCTCTCCACTCTCATCTCTCCCTACATTCTACTACTACTACTATTTAGCATTTTCCCCTGGGAACTCCATTCACTGGGTAAATCTCTCTTATCTGCACCCTTCTCCTCCACTGCTAACTCCAGACTCCGTTCCTTTTGTCTTGCTGCACAATATGCCTGGAATAGACTTCCTGAGCCGGTATGTCAAGCTCCATCTCTGGCTGTCTTCAAATCTAAGCTAAAAGCCCACCTTTTTGATGCTGCTTTTAACTCCTAACCCTTATTCACTTCTTCAGAACCCTTATTTTATCATCCTCACTTTAATATTCCCTTATCTCTTGTTTGTCCTGTTTGTCTGTCCTAATTAGATTGTAAGCTCTGTCGAGCAGGGACTGTCTCTTCATGTTCAAGTGTACAGCGCTGTGTACATCTAGTAGCGCTTTAGAAATGATAAGTAGTAGTAGCAGCCCCTGCTCGACAGAGCTTATAATCTAATTAGGACAGACAAACAGGACAAATAAGGGAAAAGGACAAAGCGTAGCAAGATTCCAGAATCCCAAAGAACAGCAAGATTCTATGCAGAATCCCAAAGAGTAGCAAGATTCCGGAATCCCAAAGACTGGTACTACTTATCATTTCTATAACGCTACTAGACATACGCAGTGCTGTACACTTGAACATGAAGAGACAGTCCCTGTTCAACAGAGCTTACAATCTAATTAGCATTTCTTCGTGGTTGCCAGGAAGTTGCAGCTCAGTTAAAGGAAGAGACATATGGAGCCTCATATTGCAGAAGGCTGAAAGTTACAACTTAGCCAGCTGTACATTTTCAAATTAAAAATATAATGAGTTAACTATTGAAATCACTGAAATTGTAGATGGTTAACTGTTTATATGATAGCTACACTTAAGCCCCTGACATGCCCTAATGCTTCCCAAGCTGGTCAACCCTGTCCCAACCCCCGTATGCATAGTAAGCCAGGAAATGAAATCCAAAGGTTATCTGTGGATTGACCTGTGCTTCTCTCTCTCTCTCTGCAGTATTACAAAAAACATTTACACCATCGAACTGATATTAAACAGTAAGACTTTGTTTCCAATATAACTCTTTACCATTTTATATCCCTAATGGAAACCCACCTCCACTGACCCAAAGAAGTGATCTTGTCTCTAGGAATCTAATCATAGCTAGATCTAGGTAGTCCAAAAGAAAAGTATAGCTTGCAGTTTCACCATTGACTCTTAATTTCTGCATCAGCTCTCACTACGTGCATGAGTTTGAATCTTTGCCTTCTGGATGGAGTCAGTCCAGAGGGCAGCTACAAAATTGGTCGGTGGTCTCTGTCGTAAAACGTATGGGGACAGACTTAAGGCTCTCACTGTATATACTTTGGAAGAAAGGCGGGAGAGAGGGGATATGATAGAGACATTTAAATACCTCTAGGGCATTAATGTACAGAAGCCTCTTTCAAATGAAGGAAAACTCTGGAATGAGAGGGCATAGGATGAAGTTAAGAGGTTATAGGCTCAGGAGTAATCTAAGTAAATCATTTTTCATGGAATCGCCTCCCGGTGGAGGTGGTGGAGACCAGGACTGTGTCTGAATTTAAGAAAGCGTGGGACAGATAATATGGGAGGCAGTGCCGTAGTGAGGGCGGCTGACACCCGGGGCGGGGTGCAGCACGGCGCCCCCCCCCCCTTGGCACGCACCCTTCCCCCTCCGGAGCACATTCTTACATGAATTAGGAAGCGAGGGGCGGGCGAGAGGGCCGATCCGCCCCCAAGTGCACGTCGCTGGGAGCTGCGTCGGCTCTGCTGGTTCCTTGCTCTCTCTGCAGGAAGTAACCTGTTCCGGGGCAGAGGGAGCAGAGAACCAGCGGAGCCGACACCCCCCCCCCCCCCCCCAGCAGCGTGCACCCAGGGCGGAGCGCCCCACCGCTCTCCCCTTCCTACGCCACTGGTGGGAGGAAGAGATAGTGATTGCTGTTTGGCTCTTATCTGCCATCTATGTATCTCTTCCTGCACGTTCCAGGCTATGATTTATTTATTTATTTGCATTTTGCTCACACCTTTTTCATTAGTAGCTCAAGCTGAGTTACTTTCAGGTACACTGGATATTTCTCTGTCCCAGGAGGGCTTACAATCTAAGTTTGTACCTGAGGCAATGGAGGGTTAAGTGACTTGCCCAAGATCACAAGGAGCAACAGTGGGATTTGAACCGGCCACCTCTGGATTGCAAGACCGGTGCTCTAACCACTAGGCCACTCCTCCACATGATGTTAGTTCCTAGGATTTAGACTGCTCCATCCCTCATGGGTTCCATTACAAACTGCTGGAGTAGTTCCCCCTAGAGAATCCAGGATCTCCCTACTTCTAAAAGACCCTGCAGTACGTGGCTACTCAAATGGTCAGTGGTCTCCGTTATATAACGTATGGGGACAGACTTATACATCTCAGTATGTACACTCTGGAAGAAAGGTGGGAAGGGGGAGACATGAAAGAGAAATTGAAATATCTCCATGATACATACGCAGGGGAGGCGAGTCTCTTTTCAGTTGTAAGAAAACTCAAGCATGAGAGGGCATTGGATGAATTTAAAGGTTTTTAGGTTCAGGAGTAACCATAACGCTTTTTTTTCGGAAAGGATGGTGGATGCGTGGTATGGCCTCCCAGTGGAGGTGGCGGAGACCAGGATTGTATTTGAATTGAAGAAAGTGTGGGACAGGCACTTTGGATATCTTAGGGAGAGGAAGAGACAGTAGATGGTATGGATGGGCAGACTGGATAGGCCATATGGCCTTTATCCTGTGATGCTTCTACATGTGTTCTTGAAAACTTACATAGTACATCATTTTTGGATTTTTATTAATGACTAATCTCTTCCTTCCCAAAAGATGGTGTGAAGAACCTGGGCTGGAACAGTATACAACAATATATAAATCTTGTTTTCCTCACAGGAAGGGCCAGGCATGGAGGAGCTGGGCTTGGGGCAAGAGTTCCACACCTGGCAGCAGTTCAGCACCTTCTTTGATAACTGGAGTGAAAAACACAAGGTGCTGTTCATCATCGCCAGCTTGAAGCCCCTCACGTCCTTCCGGCAGAACCCCGTGGACTACATCACCAACCTTCCCAAGACCCTCCGCTTCCGCTTTGTACGGCTGATATGTAAACACAGTGGCACCTACGTGGGACAGAGTACAGTCCGCCGGAACCAGCAGTAAGTCACCAGGCAACGCCGCGGGCCTGCCTCTTCCCAACCCTCCCTAAAACCTCTCAACAGTGCATTCTGGGGGTCTCTCAGACTAAGATTGAACTCCAGTAATCCAGGAGATATATCGAGAGGAAAATGATGAGAAGCCACAACTTTTTCTAAAGGGTTGAAAGAGGATAACACATCAGTGGAGTGATTCACAGCTGCTTGTACATAGGGGTAAAGTGTGGTTTAGGGCAGTGACTCCCAAACCTGGTCCTAGAGGCACCCTTGCTAGTCATTTTCAGGATGTCCACCATGAATATTCACGAGAGTAATTTGCATGCAATGAAGGCAGTGGATGCAAATCTCTCTCATGCATATTCATTGTGGATATCCTGAAAACCTTACTGGCTTGGGGTGCCCCCAGGACCAGGTTTGGAAACCACTGGTTAGGGGTTAGAACAGAACATAAAATGAATTTGACTTTAGCACAAATTCTTTCGGGGGCAGTGTTTCCAATGGGTTAGTTTCTTGCATATGAACAGGAAGGGGATTCATCCTATAGTATTTTGAATACGAATGTCGTGACCTTAAAACTAATCCGCCAAGTGATAGAAAGCCAGGGGAATTGCATTAATATTGGGGTGATGTGTGAATATAGCGTGAAGTCCCTGAGATCGAATGGGCTGTGGCATTTTTGAGCCACCTGAAGGGCTCGAAGAGACTTTTCTAAAAATAAGGCATTGCAGTAGACGATCATGGAAAGGCAAAAACGAACAGTGTAAACATTTTCAGCACTAAGAAAGTCATGTGAGTTTCTTAAACATTTTAATTTTTAAAAAACTATATTTTTTGACAAAACATTTTTTAAATGTGCTTTTGTAGAAAGGGTGGTATCTGAAGTTACACCCAAATATTTCACTCACTCACAATAGGAATGTCACGACCATCAAAAGTGAAAATACAGGGAGAACTGGTGGATTCTCACTCTTTCCTTCTGGTTATAAGAAGGCTTATCTAAGCTTGAGAGCCATTGTCCATTGTGGATGTTTACCTTTGTACTTCACCGCTTTTGCATAGTTGATCTACCGATGCTATAAAGAACACCAGGAAGCCAACAATAGTATATATATAAAATCTATTTCCTTTTTTTCAAAATGTATTTACGAATTTATTCAAGATATTCAAACTTGTACAGAAATAGAATTGAATTTTTTGTTCTTCTGTTATTTTACATGATTTTATGATGTTGTTTGTTTTAGTGTGTTCTGACCTTTATGAATATTTCTTGTAACTCGCTTAGATTTTTATAGATGATGTGGGATAGAAATTTAAATAAATAAATAACATAAATAAAAACTGGGGTATAAGGTCAGATTAAACAAAATAAAGTATCCAAATTAGCCAGCTCTAGTTCTCAACTAAGGAATCCAATATGAAAAAGGAGAAATCAATAGGAAAACGCTTTATAAAGAGTGGCCTAGTGGTTAGGGTGGTGGACTTTGGTCCTGGGGAACTGAGGAACTGAGTTCGATTCCCACTTCAGGCACAGGCAGCTCCTTGTGACTCTGGGCAAGTCACTTAACCCTCCATTGCCCCATGTAAGCCGCATTGAGCCTGCCATGAGTGGGAAAGCGCGGGGTACAAATATAAAAAATAAAATAAATAAAGACAAGCTCACACAGTAGTAGATTAAAGAGAAAAAGACTACACCACCTAACTCATTTCCTGACCCCAGGGAGCCACCCCAGAAGCGTTCTTAGTAGCCAAAAAGGTGATTAGATGTGTAAGATCCCAAAAAAACATATCTAGAAGCCCAATAGACAATAATACACTTACATGGAAATGTAAGATAGAAAGTAGCCCCCGGGTGGAGAGCCTCATCTCCCAACTTAGAGGAGGCTTTCTTTATAGTCTTCTAAGGAGTAGATACCATTAAATAGTTTTATGGTTTCTGTCTGGAACGGTGGTGCTGAAAAAAAACATTGTTACCTAGCCCAGCCACTATCAGTCCAGACAGATATTTGCCCACCATCCAATAACAGAGATTTTGCTACCTCCTTAGGTAAAAGCTCTTCCTAATTTGTCTCCCCTTATGCCATTTTAAGCCTAATGCAGCTTGTCTTGTACCTAGCGGAGATGGAATTAATTGGTAATATGTTCTCCTTATAGCCACCCCCTTTACCGTATGTTTTATTTTTTTTTTAAATTGCAGACGTGAGAAGATCGACTGTCTGGCTTCAATCACTCTACGGCTTGGCCCCAAGAAGGACCGTCTGGTGGTCATCGAGGCGAAACTGGAGCATAACCATAAGCTGTCAGAGGTGGAGTTCTCACGTTACTTCAAGAGGCAGCAGTTAGAGGCCAGCCTTGGACTTCCCATTCGCATTACTAATAGCATCTCCAAGCGTTTTCTGGCGCCCGAAGTGGTCTGGAACCTGGAATACTACAGCAAGGCTAAGGACCAGGGCATGTGTGAGCTGCTTCGGGAATTCGACAGACTCTTCAAGAGTGACCCAGAAGCCAAGGTGAAGCTGGTGTTCCAGGAGGACGTGGCAGTCCTCAACAGCATCTTCTTGTCTACGTCACACATGAGAAACCTGGTCCAGCGCTTCCCTAGGCTCCTATACATGGACAAAGTATGCTGTGTAGCTGAAGAGTTTGAACTGTACACTGTACTCTGCCAAGATGCAAATGGTCGGGGACGAGAATGTGCCTATTGTGTGTCCAGGAAGGGAACGCCTGACTTGGTTGTCTTCATTATGGCCTCATTGGTACAAAGCGTCTCTGCTATCAAATTCAAAGTCAAGTGTGTCACGGTGGGATCCAACATCACCGACATAGACTGTGTGGAGGAGGTTCTACCATGCAGCCGAGTACAGACGTGTAGGACCCAAGTTTTAGAGACCCTCTACAGGAAAGCAGAAGACCTTGGGATACCAAAACTTGACCAAATCAAGAACTTGTTGCACAATATGGCCTATGCAAATTCCCCAAAGATCTACAGTCAATACCTGAGTGACCTAGAGGATGTGTGTCCGTTGAACTTTCTGCAGTACTACCTGGAGACCTGGCATGAAAACAAAGGTACATGGGTTGAGTGCTGGGCATTTGAGAGAAAAAGGGAGTGCCCATTTTGGACCACATTAATTGCCACTTCCAGAAGCTAAATTCCACCCTGGTTTGGCCCTTGACCCTCCCTACATGTGTGCGTGGCTTGTTTGATCTCCAAGCACTGAAGATTGAGTTGGCTTCTTGGAACAAAGAGAAGGTATCCATGTTGTACCATTCAGTCTGTTCTCCCGAGTCAGCCAGACTCATAGAGGAAGAGATGAATCTTGCCAAGCATGGGATCTATGACCTGAAGGAGAAGGAAGAAGGTTTTCTGCTGGAAGGTGGCATTTGCTCTTTCGTTGTCGACCATGATGTGACTTCATGTACTTGCGCCATCTACACATCTAGACTGTTGCCTTGCCGGCATCTGTTCTCCACGCGCCTCTGGACCGGGCAGCCTCTCTTTGATGCTGGCTTGATAGATACTGAATCTTGCTCAAAGAGCTCAGACAGCACAGACAATTCCTAACAAACGTTTTAGCAGGTAGAACCTAATATTTGTTGATACCTTAGGTAACAACAGCCTATGTGGGGGGGTGGGGGGGAACTGTTCTTAAATTACACACTCCTCTGTACATGTGTGATTTTCAGCTTTTGGAAGACTTTGGGATTTTGCTTTATGGATCACATTTGATTTCTTTATGACCCATGAGTTATGGCTACTACTAGGAGTGGTGAAGGCCTCTATGAGGTTGGAAACCAAGATTCTCATAGCACTTAACCTAGGCCTTTCCTTTCAAGGAAGTTGACGTCTCTCACTTTGGTGGGCCTGCCATGACAATGTCAATGATCAGTTTGCTATGACTGTACAGAAATGCCATGTTTTGTGGGAGATGGGTCAACTCATTTGTACAAAAGGTACTGGATCAGGGATGGCCCACGTCTGTAAGCAGGTTGACCTCATTCCAAACTGGAGTCACTCCCTTGTCACTTTAAAGGTCTCAAGATAGCATAAGAGGGTCTGACTCTGCGAGTGCTTCTGAACCCTCTCCTGAAGGCATGCCGAAATAGGTTTTCAAGATAACCACAATGAGTATACAAGAGAGAAATCTGTATGCAATGGGTTTCCGCCGTTCCGGGCTCTTCTGGCCTGGGACCAGACAGCACCTCTGTGCAGATAAGGCTTCCCTCTGCCTAACACTGCTTCCATTTATTTATTTTTCTTCTTTCATTGTGGCTTATAATGTCTTCACCTGGTGCCTAAAGGGAACAAGAAAGTGAGGGAGGGAGAAAAGAATGGCAAAAGAGGGAACAATCGGGACCCCCTCACAGGCAGGATAACCCAGATGACTCTGGTTATTCTGTACAGCCGATTGTGGATCCATCCTTTGGACCTCTGTGCTCCACTAGGTGGACCAGTTCTCCAGCTGGGCCCAGGAGCCTTCATCAGACCAGCCCTGCACTACATGGAGCATCCATCACTGTCTGTGGGAGACAGAAAACATAAGGTTGCTAGAGTTGCACAATGCCTTTATTGGCTGGATCTTGCAACTCATTAGGCTCTGTCTCCATATGCTGGTTTGATGGCCATAACCCCATCAGTTCTGGACTGGTCTGGTGGACGAAAAGGAAATGCAGATTTATCTCATGTGCATTCATTGTGGTAATCCTGAAAAACTGACTGGCTATGTGCCTCCAGGAAAGGTTAGAGAGGGTTGTCTTGGAATATGGAGATGCTTGGAATCAAATTCAAAGTAGTCCAACATGGGTGGGCAGCCACAGTCCTCAAGGGGCCACCACACATTTAGGTTTTCAAAATTCCTCAATGAATGTGCAGGCGATTGATTTGCATGTACTGCGTCCATTGTATGCAAATCAATCTCCTGCACATTCACTGTGGAAATCTTAAAAACCTAACTGGGTGGTGGCCCACGAGGACCATGGTTGTTCACCCGTCTCAGATGTAGTACAAATCTCTTATGGACCTTCAACATTTGCCATGGCTGGATTTGAATTTGATCACATCCATTGTCCTACTTGTTCCCTTTTCTTCTTCCAAGACCGGGAGTCCATTTTTCTGTCTTTTGTATTTATCGAGCTGGCAAGGGAGTATCTTTTAAGGTCAGAGTTTGTCACAACTTTTCTAAGGTCCAAAAAACTCTTCAGGAAGCAAGAAAAAGTCTAGCCTAGTGATTTACAACAAACAGGGGTGGAAGCAAGACCAAGTCCAAATGACCAGCCCAAACAGGAAGTAAGAGCATCAAAGCAAGTTTATTGGGACCCAGCACGGCCCGTGTTTCGGCAACAAGCCTTCCTCAGGGGTCTAAAAACATAAAATTTGACTTGTACATGAGATCAACCTGTGCAAAGTTAGATTTGTAAGCCCTCCAGGGACAGGAACAAACCTCTGAAACCTACATGTAACCTATCTTGAGGTACAGGACCATACCTCCGAGACCTGAAAACGGGGTGAACAAAATCCAAGATGCTGAGAAGAGAGACAGATCCTAATGCTCACCAACTTTTTCTAGAAATAATTGGAGGACAGATCCTGGATATCCCATCTCTATTCACCAGCTCATTGTAGTGCTGTGTCTTTTGTGAGTAAAGACAGGTGTTCGCTTGGTTGAAGATGTGACATCCTTCAGCCAGAGGAGGGCTTTTTTTCTTTCCTGTCAGGCAAGCGTTTACAAAGGCTCAAGATGTAGACATTTTTGCCAGCAGGGGAGTACCGATCAATACTAGGGATGAGCACCCAGAATTATTATTTTTTTTTGCGGGGGTTTTTTTTCAGTTGGAAACAAATGTTGTTCACAGTGCATACTGTGTGCACTCTTATCAGCAGCCAATGCCTGTCCATCCCTACACAGTATTATAACATTTTCTGTTATTTATAAATGCAACCAGCCAAGTGATAACACCCATTCAGAAGGTCCTGGGGAGAGCACTGAGATGCTTGGTCTTGGTCTTATTCTTACTGCACCTCCCCCCCTTTTTTTTTTTCTTTTTGTTGAAAGGGAGGGGGAATCTTCTCCAAAAAGAAACAGGGGAGGATATTTGAACTCCTCCTAGTCTAGCCTTAAAGGGTCACTTCCAGAACTGAAAGTCGGGTGTCTTCTCAGTGACTCCTCTCCCCATTTGGAGCTGCTACAGTATTTCAGAAGGGCAGCTTTGCTGTGTACTTGTCCACCACTGTACTACACAACATGGGGTGGATGATTATTTATTATTTAGGGGAGGGGTATTATTTTTATTGGCATCACCATATTGGGACAGACCAAATGTCCGTCAAATCCAGTATCCTGTATCCAACAGTGGCCAATCCAGGTCACAGATACCTTACAAGATCCCAAAAGAGTAAAAACAGATTTTATGCTGCTTATCCTAGAAATACTGTAAAAAGGATTAGGCGTTCTACTTATTAAGTTATCAAAACTCAACCACCAAAAACAAAAAGTAGAAAATAGATAAGTGTGTGTCACATAGTATGATATAACTTAAATTTTTGGGGATGTCTCATAGATAATAGTTTGGCTGTATGTTATGACAAAATATTTTTGTCTGGCAGCCGTAGCAGTTTTTAATCATTGACTACCCCCTCCATCCAAAATATGATAAATAGTAATAAAGATGAATATCATATAAAAAGTACTTAGAGCACACACTTATAATGGTATCCTAGAAATAAGCAGTGGATTTTCCCATCTTAATAATGGCTTATGGACTTTTCTTTTAGGAAATTATCCAAAACCGTTTTTAAACCCTGCTAAGCTAACTGCTTTTACCCCATTCTCTGGCAAGGAATTCCAGAGTTTAATTACATGTTGAGTGAATAAATATTTTCTCCAGTTTGTTTTAAATTTACTACTTAGTAGCTTCATTGCCTGCCTTCTAATCCTTGTATTTTTGGAAAGAGTATCTTGAAAACTGGGTAAGATCGATGTGTTGTAAGGACCAGGTTGAGAACACCCACCTTAGAAGAAAGAGAGTGTAGCTTAGTTCAGGGGTTCTTAACCCAGTCCTTGGGACACAGCAAGCCAGTCTGATTTTCAAGATACCCCTTTTGAATATGCACAAAGTAAATTTGCAATGCACTACCTCCATTGTATCTCATGAATATTCATTGTGGGATTCCTGAAAACCCAACTGGCTGGGTGTGTCCTGAAGACTGGGTTGAGAACCCCTGGTGTAGTTCAGTGATTCCCAAATCAGTCCTGGGGAACCCCGTGCAGTCAGGTTTTCAGGATTTCCACAATGAATATTCATGAGAGAGGTTTTTGCAAGTCTATGTTATACATATTTATGGTGAGTATCCTGACTGGCTGGGTTAGTTACCCCTGTACTAATGCATAGTGTGCTATTATGTCATGCATATGGGAATAAATGGGCCATGCCTGCAGATAGCGTGGGCTAATGCTATTAGCATACACTACATGTTAGTAAAAGGAGACCTAAGAGGCATTTCAAGCACAGAAGCAGGCTGCATGGGATCATATGAGTGAAGAGTTACCACACTACAGGAAGGAGGGAAAACATGGAGGAGAAGGGGCTGCTGAAGCTAGCTTCACTGATCTACCAGCTTCAAGAGGGATGTTTGGTTAATTTTGCAGGCAGTCACCCATTAGAGCTGTAACGTGAGTAACTGGAGCTTTCAACCTGAAGAGCCAATAACTCTACATGCAGTCCTGCTTTTAAACTTCCATCCCAAAGCAGTGTGGGATTTGCAGTGCCTGATCCTGCCCATTGATGTCAGTGCTGCAAGTCCCATAATTCACCAGGATAGGGTGGTCAGAAATCCAGGACTGCTCCTAATCTTCAGCTTAGCGTCTCTGAGTATGTAGTGCTACTTGATGGGTGGGGAGTGGGTGAATGCAGAAGAGAGAGAGCAGTCGAACAGCAAAATAGGTTGCAGAGCGGCCAAGTTAACCCGATTCCTTGGAAAGATTGTAGACCAGTCCTAGATGTTTGACAACCCTGTCCTGGTGCATTATGGGACCTGTAGTACTGTGGCTATGGATTGACTCAGAGACCAGAACTTCCACATTGCGCCAAAAAAAAAAGGCGCCCTTCTGGAACTGGGAAACTTTGTAGCTCTGTATTTCATATAGAACTGATGATGAACAATGTTTTTATTTAATCTCAATTATATTTTAAAACTTGCCAGTTTGTGCAGCATATGGATGTACACAGAGGAAGTAAAAGAACAGAATAACTTTTCATAGGTAGACTAGTAATTTGTTTTAAATTGCAATCAGTGTGTCATTTGGAGGGGCTGGTTATAGGGTCACCCAGCATGTGTTATATTCATGTAAAGATTTTTTTATCCTGGTAAAGGACCACTGAAACAGACATCATATTATGAGAGTCAGGTGCTCAACATTCAGAGTTTCTATCTATTTATTTATTTTCTTATTTATGGCAGTTATATCCCACATTAAACATGAATTACATTGAAACCTGGGAACATTTAAAATCTTATTTTTTTTCCTGTGTCTAGATCAAAAGAGAAAGATAGTTTGTGGGAACTTGCTCCTTCTGTTTTGTGGAATGCAGTGGTATATTATAAAAATGTACTTAATATTGTTTATTACTACTATTTAAAAGAAAGATATTAAATAATGAGGGCAGAGCTATCTTCATGCAGAAATCCAGAGTCGGTCTAAATGTGCCAACATTTTCCAGTTCTGTGATATATATTTATTTCTTCTTCAAGTCAGTTTTCAACAGCATTTTCTCAATTATTACCCAAATGCAAACACAATTATAATGCTAATTAATAAGTTTTGGATGTTACTGAATTCTATTCTGTCTCACGTATTTCCAGTTTTGGCACAGTATGAGTCATCACAAGAACAAAATATTAAAAAAAAACAATAGACTGCTTTATAGCCCATTTAGTTATGTTTTAACAAATGAGAGATCTCCATGAAAAAATATTTATTTTCATTATTTTGACTTATGAAAACCACTTGTCCCTGAAATATGGTCAAAACAGAATAATCCATTTGTACAAAAGAGATGAGGCGAAAATGTGATTCCATGTGCCCCAATGAAAGGAGAGTTTAATTTTACTTCCAATCATTATAACACCAGGGTTCCCAGGGCAAATCACAGCAACAGTTAAGATGAACCCATCAGTAAACAGAATAGCCTCACTGAAATTTGGCCATGTATTACTGTATTATATAGAACAGTGCAGAAAACTGAGCACAAACACAGCCTTTATTAGTGCTGTTTCCACCAGCTACAATAGTTTTTGAAGCTGTTTTTATTTCATATTTTTTATGTACATATGGGACGCTTTCAAAATAAATTAAAAAGCTATCAAGTAAAAATAAGGTGTCAAATAAGTAAAAATAAAAAAATATTTTGCCCTCCACTTTTTAGGCACTGCCTATCCAACTGGAACAGCTTTTGACTTTTCACAGATGGACCAGGCATAGCCAGTCCCTTATTTCTAATAATCTTTTACTATTGCTTTCAATAGCGTTTGTTATTGTTTTGGGTGTACTTGTGATTCCGCTTACTGGCTTCAACCCATATAATGGTCTACATAGTCTCGTGCCGTCTCCCGTTCTCAATCTAATCTCATTGGTTCACTTCTAGCCAGGCTCGAGGCCTAGGCTGTGCGCGCGACGGGGGCGTTCTCATCTCCCATAGGCGAACCGCAGTGGCTACCCTCAACCAGTCCCGGTCGGCGGTCGCTTCGCCTCCTATGTCTGCCTAGTTTGTCCCGATCCCACCCCCCCCCCCCCACCTCTGACGCCACTTCCTTCTTTCGGCTGGTCCTGCTCCCCCTCCCACCGGAAACAGGAAATCGCGTCAAAGGAGGCGTGTCAAGACAGGGTCGGGGTCGCTGCTGGCAAGCTGGGACTGGATTTACGCCGGCAACAGCAGAGACAAGTTTAAATGTAAGACTCGAAGGGAGGGTTGAGAATAAGGAGGGAGCGGCGCGGGATGCTGGGCCAGAGAGAGGGGGAGGTACTGTTTCCTTCAATGTGTGTGAAGAGGGGGGTGGACTGGTGGTGGCAAAGTTGGTCGAGCCCTGTCCCCTCTCCCCCTAAATCTATTATCTTGCAGGTACGTTTATGCGCTTAGGTTGGAAACTTGTGCGCACAGATTATAGCCTAATAGTTATTAGGCACTAATTACAGTTAATTGGCACTAATTTACCTTAGTTGTAAATCTGTAACTGGATGGACCGTACAGTTCTCTGCCGTCATCTACTATGTTACTGTGAGGCATATTTTCAAAGCACTTAGCCTTCCAAAGTTCCATAGGTTTCAGGCAGAGTGCTTTGAAAATGTGCCTCTGTGTAACCTTAGTATGTCGTGTCTTTAGCATGCATTTATTAGGGGGTGTGGATATGGAAGGGGCAGGCAGGTCAGGGGTGTGCCAGCACTTAGGCATGGGGACAGGTCCCGCAGGGATTGGGTAGGAATGGGGACAGGGATGAATTTTGTCTCCATGTCATTCCCTACTTTGAAGCCTATTGATGAACTGGGGACCATTGTCTTTGTTTGAGTGATGGAGACAACATATTTTGATTTTTTGGAAAAACAAGCAAGCATGCTGGCCTCAACTAGCGACATTTGCATGGGGGATCCTGTACATTCCTGCTACCAGCATATCTTCTATTGCAGGGAGGTCCGTGGAAGACAGGAGAACTACCTGAATCCTGAGATGATTTATTCATCCACAGATTGAAAAATCATAACAGTGCTTCATAGGGCATATTTCTCCCCCGCTAGGGCATACAGAGCGGGTTGTACTTTGTACCCCTGGACATTTTAACAGGGTGGATTAGGATTCCTTTAGGTAGTAGAAGTCAGCTATTGTTGGGTTGGAAGAGTAGAGGGTGGTGATGGGATTATTATAGTTACTCATTGTTATTATTGTTTTCTATTTGTAATTTATACACAACAGTTACAGTATATTGTTCCTTTTTATACTTTAATAAAAAGATTTAATTATGAAATCATAAGCGTTCAAGGCTCCTGCAGATGAGGACAGAGCCTGCTGGGATGGGATGGGGACAGAACTGGTGGGGACGAAGATGGAGCCCGCAGGGACAGGATGGGGACAGAGACAAAACCTGATGGGATGGGAACTGATACAGAACCTGCAGGGCCAGGGACAAACTTTGTCCCCGTGTCATTCTTTATTAGGCACTAAAAGTTATAGAATATCGTCAGTTATGCATGGCATTTATACCAGTCTTTGACAAGGCGTAAGTACTTGTGACTAAAGATGTGAACACAAGGCTGTATTTTAGTGCCTAACTTTAGACAACCTTTATAAAATTATCCTATTAGTTCTTACAGCCTTGGGTGAGTTACTTAACCCTATTACTTCTGTTATAAACTTAAAGGCTGGGGCAGTAAGATTGCATTAGATCTTTGTACCGATGGCTTAGTGCGGAGGTTCTGAACCCCGTCCTCAGGGCACACCCATCCAGTCATGTTTTCAAGATATCCACAATGAATATGCATGCACTCTTTCCATGGTGATATGCAGATTTGTCTCATGCATATTCATTGTGGACATCCTGAAAACCTGGCTGGCTGTTACCTGAGGACTGGATTGAGAAGCACTGGCTTCCTAACCAAGCCTGATGTCAAAGGTCTGTGTGCTGATGTAGTTAAGAAATTGTATGCGAATAGACCTGAGCTGGCCTGAGTGGGCATGCACAGCTCTATGCTAACAGCAGCTAGAGCTTGCAGCCAGGTCTGAGCACAGATGGTTAGAGCAGCGGACTGAGAACCAAGAGAGCCTGGTTCAAATCTCCCTGTGGCTCCTTGTGATCTTGGGCAAGGCACTTATCCTCCATTGCCTCAGATATAAATTTAGATAGTGAGAGCACTAGGGAGAGGGAAAATACATACCTGAATGTAGCTCACCTTGGAAAAAAAGGTGTGAGCTAAATGCTTAGAAAAATCTGCACCTGTGCTGGAATGCTATCTGAGCATAAAATGTTTGCATTACCTATATTTATAAGCAGAATATCATTTCAACTTGTTCATACACTACTGTGCAACTCCAGGTGTCGCTACAGTTGTGCTCAGACCTGTGTACAGCTCAACCCGCAGTTAAAGCTGAATATTGTGACAGCAGAAGAAAGAGCACACCTCCCCTGGGAATTTCCCCTCGCATTTTCATGCTAAGCAAGTTGTGCACATCGTTTACAGAATAGCGCTGGGTGCAAGTGCCAAGTGTAGAATGAGGGGGTATTTATGTTGCCAAAATATGCAAATAGTATGTGCTGATTATTTGTTATTGCTTCTGTCCTTGTGGTGTTCTGAGAACAGGCCTGCACGGCTCTGATGGAGGAACGGATGGAGCAGAGGAAATTCCAAAGCTGGGAGGACCTCTGCGTCTTCCTGGATGTCTGGTGTGAGGAGAAGAAGGTGAAGTTAACCATCCTTCAGTCCGAGGCCTTGACTGAGGAGGATGTCCAGAAATACCCAGGAGGCACTGAACGGGCATTGGCCTTGAAGTACAGCAGCATGCACCTGGGCTGCAGCAGCTGCATTAGGTACAGCTACCAATTCCAGTTTAATGAGTAGAAAAATAACCGTGAAACTCTCTTGTTCATAGGGCGAGAGACCAGGAAGCTTTTAGAAAACACAGACGTGGTCTCTACCTGTCATCATAAATTATACAAGACGCGTCTCATCTGCCCATCTTTTCCTACCTACGATAGAAATAGAAGATAGACATGGTCAAACCCACAGGTGTAGGCTACTGTTCTTCATCCAGGTTGATTCCCAAGGAGTGAGGGTCTCATCTACTGTGCTAGGAGCCAGTTCTTGAGCCTTTTCATCTTTAGGGCTAGTACCATGTCTCTTTCCTTTCTGAATAGTAAAACTTGGTGATATGCCAGCTTCTTGAGTCTTTTGTATCAAAAGTAAAATCCAAGAGCATCAATGACCATCCGTGGCCAAGAGAGCAGTATGAAATGGAAATGCCTCTGAAAGAAACACAGTCACACTCCAGTAAAGTTTGCTGTATGAGCAATTATTGGCTTATGCATTCGCAAAGAAGTTTAGGGAAACCATTTGATGTGAGTTATCATCCATGATAATAGATTGACTCTGATGCTTGATGTGTTGGTGGTGATGATATGATTCTATTGTTGAGATTGAAGGTGTGGTGGCGGTCAAGGTTGAAGCAGTTGTGATGGTGAGGAGTCTGGTGTTGAGATTGAGGCAGTGGCAGATAGGAGAACTGACAAATCATGTGGCCGAGGACATAGTCTAGCTGCCACTCATAGAGCAATGACAACTTGTGAGAGAGAGCTACTATTCCCCAAAGGCTGGCCAGGTTGTTGTGGGCTAATTTCTAGAAATTCTTGGAGACCTAGAAACTGAAAGCCAGATATTGAAACTTTTGGATCATTAGAAAGCTTGATGGTTAGACATGAGAAGGATAGGGTGCAGGGTGTGAATTTAACAGAAGATCTTGTACACTAATTTACCCAAGATGGTGGCGGTACAGAGGAGGAAGATGTGTCTGTGATGACTGCCTTAAGTTGGTGGTGGTATGAATATCAAGGTGATTGAAAAGTGATCAGACCTGTGGTGTTACTTTGTGTCTGTCTGAAGTGGCTAAGTTGGGTGGTGGTGGTGGCAGCTAGGCAATTGGTGATTTCTTTAGCATCCTCACCAAACCAGTCCAGAACCTGTGGGTTGTGCCTGTCAATGGGCATAAACTCACAAGTTCTGGTCCATTCAGGTGGGGACTAAAGGAAAGAAAATTAGCAGGTAAGACCTAAATTCTCCTGATTGTAATCTTGAGAGGAAATGGACCAAAATATGTAGAACGAGTTAGATGGTGATGCATTTGTTAAGCCCTAAAGACAGGGAAGGGTAACGTAAATGATGTTGCAGATACAACCTTGGCCACCTTTCTAGGCAGACTGCGTGGGACATGTTGGTCTTTATTTGCTGTCATTAACTATGTTATTGTGTCATGATACATTTGATGATGACAGGAAAGGAACATTATACATAAATCACATTTTTCTATTCTCCATTACTGTCCAGCAAGAGCTGCCCAGCTTCCATCCAGCTGCAACTGTGTCCTGAGGAAGACAAGCTGATTATTGCCAGCACCAACCTTCTTCACAACCACGACTTACCAGATACAGATGTCCCGCTTCAGGTTAAGAGAAACAGAGTGACCTATCCGTCACGCCTCCCAGCACAAATGGCAAATGACATCTCCTGGAAGTTTCTACAGCCAAATGACTTGAAAAAGCTCCAGGGACTACGCTCTGCAGTGTTCGAGGAGCGAACACTTGTCCTCAAGGAACTGGAGGCTCTGTTTCATTCTGATCCCGACATCAAAGCAAAGTTGGTGTTTTTGGAGGGCAAACTTCTCATCAAGAGCCTCTTCCTTATGACCTCTTACATGCAGCATGTTGCCCAGAAATTTCCTAGTTACCTCTTCGTGGACTGCATCTCCTCTTTTAGCCCTGGATTTGATTTCTACACTGTCTTCTGCGAAGCAGAGGGTCTGGCATGGAAGGTGTGTGCCTACTGCTTTGTGAAGAAGGGTTCAGTGGACACTTTAAGGTTCATCATGGTCTCCATTTTGCAGAGCAGTCCTACCATGAAGAGCCAAGTCAAACAAGTAACAGTGAATCCTGAGATCTCGGATATCCTTGACTTGCAAGTCCTCATACCCCACGCCACGGTGAGATATTGTAGGCCATTAATTTTGGAAAATTTGTATTGTAAAGTGTCTCACCTGGACACTACTGCAAAGGCCCACGTGAAGAACATTTTGCACATCTTGGTCCACACCTTGTCACCCAAGGACTATGATCGGTATCTAACCGAGCTGAAAGCCGTCTCTCCTGCCGAGGTCTTCCAGTACTACCATGAGATGTGGCACCCACGCAGGAAACTGTGGATAGAAAAAGATGTCAGGACAGAAGTTGCAGAGCATTCCATACAAGTCTCTGTGCATGCCACTCACCAGGCTCTCATGGACCAGCTGGGCAGCAAACCCACCTTACACCGCTGCCTTCAGGTAGTTCTCGTGGGTTACATAGCAGGGTCGACTGTTACCGAATCATCTCAGGAATTTAGCTCCAGAACATACATGACTCCATTATTCACAATCAAGGTAAAATCATCTTTCCTTATTGTCCACACCAAATCAGTCCAGACTAGTAGGTTATGTCCCCCTGCCAGCTGATGGAGCCAGAGAAAAACAGCTCAAAGCTGACTTCACTCTCCTTATAGGAGGAGGCTCCTCGGTATTTCTCTGGCTCCAGCAAATGGTGCAGTAAGATCCAAAGTTAACATTTTCACGAGGACCACCAACAGTCTTTGTATTAGTTTTATATTGGTGAAGTTCTAGGTTTTGGTAATATACTGACTATTCTGAGTGGTTGAGCATCTGATTAGTTGGTAATGATGCATGGATTTGCACTAAGGCTATGCCAGACAATTCCAGCCCCTGCAATGAAAACCAGACCAGTTTTCAGCATATGTGCAATAAAGTACACATGGGAGATATTTGCATGCACTGATACACTTCATTCGTCTTTACTGCGACTATCCTGAAAAGCAGGCCAGTTTGCAGCCTTTGGGAATCAGATTTGCTCACCACTGTTCTAAGGAGCTGAGGAGGAGCTTGGCTCTTTGCATGCACAGCCCACACTTCATAACCTAAAGCTAGGCGCCGGGATGATGCACACAGAGTTTGAGTTCAAGAATGGCAGTTGTGCGTGCAAGTCTGACTTTAGATATGAGCAGTTACACTAGGTCAATGGCTGGGGTTAATGCCCGTGCTTAACTGTAGGCAGTTAGGTGTGTAAATGCTAGTATTCTGTAACTTGCACACACATCTGCCTGATACACCCCCAGTCCACCTGTGCAGCTGCTTGGAATTGCGTAGAATAGGCACACAACTTACAGAATACCAACTATGGACAGTTACATGCACAACAGCCAAGTAACACTAATTAGTACAAATTATAGCCAGTTAGTAGATAATTATGTCATTAAGTTATACACACAATTGACTTTATTCTATGACTAGTTCATGCAGCTTTCTAGAATTACTGATTAGGTAAATAATCTAATGAGGTTTCAGGCAAATTCTACAGATAAAATCTTGATCCCAGAGCTACCCTTACATCCGATCTGTGAGCTCCTTGGTTAAATCTCTGCTTCCCTTTCTTTTTAAAGTTAAAAGTGCAGGTAGAAAAGAAATTCTCTTTTTAATCACAATGAAGGTTGTAACGTTAGACTGACACTGAGCTCTCTTACTGGATTCTCTGCAGATTTATTTATTTATTTATTTTTGGTAAATTTATACCCCACATTATCCCACAAAAGCAGGCTCAATGTGGCTTACAATATTACAGATGGTTACAATTCGGGGAGGGTACAGAATCAATAAAGTCAGTGAGAGGGGTAAGAACATGTGGATAAGACAGGGGTGCATGCTGGGTAAGTGTAATCGGTGGTCGTGGGTACGGCCGATATGAGGAAGACTAAGTTTTAGTAATGTCGGTGGGATAAGCATTCTTGAATAAAAACGTCTTTAAGGATGACTTGAAGAGCTGGTGGTCATCAGTCTCTTTCAGCTGCCTTGGTAGCACATACCAAGATTTCGGGCTGACGTAAGAGAAGGTTGATGCAAAAAGTAATTTATATTTGACATTTTTGCAACTTGGATAGTGTAAGTTGAGGAAGGATCGAGCAGCCACAGAAGCATTTCTAGAAGGTAGATGTATCAAATCTAGCATATAGGCAGGGGCGTCCCCATAAATTATCTTTGTGCCAACGAACAGATTTTGAAGGTAATATGGTCTTTAATGGGAAGCCAGTGTAGAATAAAACGAAGTGGGTAAGCACGGTCAAAGCGTGACTTGCCCAATATTAGCCTTGCAGCAGTGTTTTGAGCTGTCTGGAGATTGTGATACCTTTCATGGGAGCATCGTTAAAATTTTCCAAAGATAACGAGGGGCATGATCTTTAGACTTGAAGAACCTTTTAAATTCATGTTAGTGTCAGCTGTGAGCAGTTTTTACATTAGTTTCCGAACCTGCAAAGAATCCAGTTTTCTTTTGGCCCTTTACACTGAGTTATTAATGTTGGAGAGTCTTGATGACGTCTGGCATGGGCCACTGTTGTTTGGCTCAATAACAGGAGCAAAACACATGAAATATTACAACATTTACACCTCGACATCTAAACTACATGTCTGCTGTTTTCAGTAAATGTAAAGGAAGAACCTCTTAGGAAATCCGTTTTTCTCTTTCTCCCCACCATTCAGACAGATGATGCAACAGCTTCTCCAGAGGAAGACTTGTTTCAGCTCCCCGGAGAGCATAGCCCTTGTGAAACACAGGTAAAGAGAGACCTCTAGGGTAAAACACTTGGAAGATCTATGCTAGAGAATGACAATGGGATGGGGACCCGTTGTAACCACGGGGACGGGAACAGAGCTCAGAGGGACACAGCCCGTGGGGATGGGGACAAACTATGTCCCTGTGTTATCTTCTACTTTGAAGGCTGGTAATGAACTGGACTGTTATTTATGTTTAAGTGATGCAAACAACAATATTTTGATTTTTTGGAAAAACAGCAAACATGCTGGCCACAAAATTTGCATGGGGGATCCTGTACATCACATCTTCTGGGAAGACATCTTCTATTTTAGGAAGGACTGTGGAAGTCAGGAGAGCTAGATTGAATCCTGAGGTGGTTGATGACTTCTTATTCATCCACAGATTAAAAAATCATAACAGTGCTTAATAGGTCATATTTATTCCCTCTGGGACATACAGAACGGGTTGTATTTTGTACCCCTGAACATTTTAACAGGGTGGATTAGGATTTCTTGGGGTAGTAGAAGTCAGCTATTGTTGGGGTTGGAAGGGTGGGGCTGGGGGGGGGGGGGTTATTATAGTTGCTCATTGTTATTATTGTTTGCTATTTATGATTTATAAACAACAGTTGCACAGCATTTTGTTCCTTTTTATACTTCAATAAAAAGATTTAAAAATAAAATCATAAGTGTTTGAGGCTTCTGCAGATGAGGACAGAGCCCACGGAGAGGGGACGGGTACGGAACCTGCAGAGATGGGGTGGGGATGGAGATAGAACTAACAGGGATGAGGACAAACTTTGTCTCCCGTGTCATTCTCTAATGTATGCCCAGACTCCAGCTGTAAGGCCTAGCAGGTTTGACAGTACTCTTTCCGTATCATCTGATTAGCCAAAGAGTATCCTTGGAGATGCATAGAACTCAGCATTTCAGTCTACCCACAGTGCCCTGCAAAAAAATCAGTAAATACATTACGATGTCACTTAGCACGGAGGGAGATCATTTATATGTGTCTTGCCTGCAGGTAGGCGGGTTCTGTCTGTTTTAGTATGATTACTCATTCCTTAATGTCAAGATCTTCCTTCCACTATCAGGAATTGTCAGTTTACTTCTTCTCCCATGTTAAACTAGATTCTTGCAGATTCTATATTGCTCCTGGTGAGATGATGTGATCTGGGACATCAGGCTCCAGCTTAGAGCAGGTCATTTCCTTCACCTCTGTATTCTGCCCCCTTGGTTCCTGAGATGCAGCATATAGAAGCAACCTATATATATATATATATATATATGCGCAGTAAATACCAGCACTGTCACACAGTCTGTCTTCAGTGGGGTCTTCAAGAACGTCATTTGTTTTTCTGTGTTATGTCCTTCCTGCCTTGTGTTTCTCTGATGTTTAGTCCCTGTCTGATTCTGTTTGGGTTTCTTATACCATTGTCCTCCCAGCAACCTCTATCCTCATACCCATACTGCCTTTCTGTGGTACAGCTAAATCAGTTTACATATTATATACAGGTACTATCTCTGTCCCCAGTGGACTCACAATAAAGGGTTAAACGACTTGCCCAGCGTCACAAGGAGCTGCAATGGGAATCAAACCCAGTTCCCCTGCTTCTCAGCCCACTTCACTACCCTTTGGCTCCTCCTCCTCCACTCTACTTAATCATGGTTGTTGTGCTTGCTCTTCCATTCCAAAGGCTTCACCTACAGGGTCCTTTACACTTGCTAAGTAGCTAATGGTTAGAGCAGTGGGCTGAGAACCAGGGGAACTAAGTTCAGTTCCCACTGCAGCTCCTTGTGATCCTGGGCAAGTCACTTAAACCTCCACTGCCCCAGGTACAAAACTTATTGTGAGCCCACTAGGGACAGAGAAAGTACCTGTATATAATGTAAACAGCTTTGATTGTACCACAGAAAAGCAGTATATCAAATGCATTAGCCTAAACCCTTGTAACTCTTTCCTGGGTATGTGGTCTCTGCCTGCATTTCCCCACAGCCTCCCTAACTGTCTGTGCAGAAAAAGAAAAAAATGCACACAGTTGGCCAAAAATAATAGCATTGCATTCCATACATAAAAAATACAGACCTATTGTGTGCACTTTTTTTTTCTTAATATTGTGGGGTGTACCAGCCTTTCTGTTTTTGTAAATTTTTGTGCAGAATATAGATTTTGTCACAGTGATAATAATTGGCACATTGTACTTGGACAGATCTCCGAGGAGGCCATGGACGAACCGTTGGAGCAGAGCGAATTTCACAGCTGGTGTGACTTCAGCTCTTTCTTGGAGACTTGGTGCTTGAAAAAAAAAACGACCTTCAGCATTCGGCAATCAGTGCCTCTGAAGAACGACCACCTGAGCCCGGACCCTGATCTAGCGAATACCCTGAAGTACCGTAGCGTAATCATGGGTTGCAGTGTTAGGTATGTTGAGTAGCTCTGATTCTTCTAGGATTCTTGTATTTTATTCCTGAACGTGTGTCCAGATACTCACCCAGCATAACTATGGTAATATTTTAGGGTCAAAAATGATGGAGGTTGTTCAGCACTGGTTTATCTGTGATGATGTAGTCTTGTAAAATGTGATACGAGTGAAACATGACAGATGTATTTTGAGATGGAAAGAATGAGTCGGGGGGGGGGAGGGGGGATTTTATAATTTGACACCATGGTGTTCTTTGCCTCATGGCACACACACTGAGCACCAGTTTTTTAATGACTGCTGTGTGCACAGATGCAGAAAGGCGTAAACCTGCAGTTATACATCCAAAGATGGATGTGCTCACTTACACCAAATCAGTGGCAGGCATAATGGGTGCACCAAGTGCTACGTGTCACACGCGTAACTTAGTGTTCTGTAACTTACACATATAAATGTGAAAACAAAAAAACAGCACCACAGGCCTTTAAAAATGGAATACAGTTCTTTAATGAATGAGCCTTGACAAAAAGACCCGACACGGGCTGTGTTTTGTCAAGGCTCATTCATTAAAGAACTGTGTTCCATTTTTAAAGGCCTGTGGTGCTGTTTTTTTGTTATATCCAAATTACATATAAATGTGAGACACACCCATGTCCTGCCCATGTGTACACCCCTTCATGCAGCTAATGCGCTACTTTTTAGAACAGATTATACCAATCTGGCCTCAGACTGCACAAGTTGCTCGTCCACCATCTGCTAGAGACTGAGAATGTAGTGGCTGGCTGAAAGTTGGCACAGTGCTATTATACAGGTAGCAGATTTTATGTTCTCCGTCTCCATCTGCAAGTAGGCAAGCATAACCCAAGTGTCAGAGTCTGGAGTGCCTAAAGGAAAGAAAATTAAGGTAATGCCTGATTTCTCCTAATACAACAGGAAAATTGTGCATGGATCTGCACATTAGCTTATGAGCCACTTAATTGCAATTAATGTTAATTGTTGTACTTAATTGGCAATAATTAAAATTTCTGCATGCATCTCTCCACAAACTATTCTATTTAATACCATGCACCTAAATCCCACAGGGAGCCTTTTACAAAGCTGTGCTAGCGTTTTTAGCTTGCGGTAAAAATCAGCTGACAGTAAATTCTGAAATGCCCATAGGAATATAATGGGCATCTCAACGTTTACCACCAGCTGATTTTTACCACTAGCTAAAACGCTAGTTCGGTTTTGTAAAAGGCCCCCTTAGTGTGTAACTCAAAAGTGGTTGTGGCCAGGAAACTGGCAGCAGCGTTCCTAAAAGTTGAGTGCGAGGTTATAGAATAGCTGCATTTGTGCGACAAAATGCCTGGCGTTGGGTACCGATGTTTATAGCAGGTTTCAGCTGACATAAATACCACCACCCGGTTTTTGGCACAGAAATGAAGTCTAAACTATTCTATAAACGGTGCTCAACTCAGAATGCCATTTATAGAATAGTGCTTCGCACCGAATTTTTCCAGTGCTGAAATCTTGGCACCGTTTACAGAATGCCCTCCATGGTGTATAATATGCCCGTAAGTGCCAATTATCTTGGCTGTTACACACACTGTTATAGGCTTGCCCTTTGGATGCCTTGATGATGTAAAGGAAATCATCATGCCTGAATAAAAAATCCCTAATGATATTATTGGCATTTACTTGTCCATTTTGTGTTTTAAGAGGATATGTTCGATGGTGACTCTGGAAGTAGCATAGACTTGCAAACGTGACGAAAATAATTGATGATGTGGACATTATAAGCATAGGGCAGTCTTGAAATTAGATGGATAACTAATGATCTGTTGATTCTTTCCCAGCAAGAACTGTCCAGCTGTCATCAACCTGAAACTGAGTCCTCAAGAGGACAAGCTCATTCTTGCCAAAACAGTGCTTCGTCACAACCATGACAATGTTGGGGCTAATATTACCCCTGCGGTCGCAAGAAGCAGGCTGGCATCTCCTCTGTGTCAGCCCACCAAAATCATCACAAATAACATCTCCAAGAAGTTTTTGGAACGAAGCGATTTGTGCAAATTGCAGAAGTTCCACCCTGCCCCGTTCGAAGACTGGACTCAAATCCTGAATCAGTTGGACGCCCTCTTTGTTTCCGATCCTGGGGCTAAGGTCAAGTTAGTCTTCATGGAGAATAAACTTTTGGTGAAGAATGTCTTCATTATGACCTCCCACATGCAGGAAATGGTTCAGCGTTTTCCTGGATATCTCTATGTGGACCTCTTGTCACGTTTTGGAAGCCTTATCGATTTATATACAGTCTATTGTGAAGATGACAATTCGGAATGGAGGGTGTGCGGAAAGTGTATTGCACGAAAGAGCAGATCATCAAATTTACGGTTTCTTATGGTTTCTGTTTTGCAGAGCACTGAGAACTTGACTAACCACGTTAAATATGTAACAGTGAACCCAGAGATTCAGGATCCCCTAGATCTTGAACCACTAATACCCTTTGCTTCACTGAGGTATTGTATGCCATTGGTCTTGGAGATCCTGTATGAGAAAATTTCTTTCTTCGGTTCTGCGGCAGAAGTTCAGATTAAGAACTTTTTGCACATCCTGGCTCACACGTGCTCTCCTAGTGTCTATGGCCGATATTTGAGTGAGTTGAAGTCTGCCTGTCCTGCAGAATTTTTCCAGTACTATTATGAGACTTGGCACCCACACAGAAAAATGTGGATCAAAAAGGACAACAGAAGTCAGATTGCAGAGAGCAACATTTGTACGTTAGTTAAGTCTGAACACCAGGCACTCAGAGCTCGTGTAGACCCATCTTCCTCCCTGTACCATTGCCTTCAGGTGATTCTCAATGTTAGCACAATGGCACTGGGTGCAACTTCACCTTCCCGCCTCCAGGCATCACTATCTATGCTAGACACATCTCCCACATTTGCACTCCGGCAGGTATGGCTTTTCATTCTCATTGAGAGTCATTCTTTGATATGCAATGACTGGAAGGTGGTGGGGAAGTGAAGTGTGGGGTGATACTTGATAGATAAAAGTAAAGTACAAAGCACCCTCACAAAGTAGCTCTATACCAATTTTGATATTGTCTTTAACGATAATGGGAGCTTTATGAAAAATGAGCAGTTGGGTTGTAAGTCCTTGGTTTGTTCTGGCCGTTGTTAGGCATTTAGGATTAGATACTGTATATGGCACTGAACAAAATAAGCGCTGTTCTATAAACAGCACCAAGTTGGGTGCCAGTTGAAACCTGGTGTAAATCCCTGTGCCTAAATTAGGCGCAGATCAGGCATATTCTGTAACTGTGCATAAATTCTTCGAACACCCATGCCCCCTTCCATGGCCACACCCCTTTTCAGATCTGCACACTAGAATTTACACATGCATCTATGTAGAATACACCTAGCAAGATGTACGCATACATTCTGATAGTTGCCAGTTAGTATCGATAATTCATGAGCACCCAATTACCAGCGTTAATTGGTTTGTTATTCAAGTAAATTGCATGCGGGAAATTGGGCCCACGCCCAGTTTTGAGCATTATATATAGAATCCAGAGGTCAGTGGGTTTTATAGAGAGAATGACCGTTTCCTTAGCATCCTCACCAGACCAGTCCAGAACCTATGTAGTTGTGTCCATCAACCAGCGGCGGACACAACACACAGGTTCTGGTGTGGTGGGACTAAAGGAAAGAAAAATAAGTAAACTCTAATTTCTTCTCTCTGAGACCTTATATGTATGCCAAAATTTAATCTTCTTGGTTAACAGTAAGTTAAATGCACTGTTCGCCACCATAACTCCCCACCCGGTGGCTCTTCCACTTATTCTCGTGGAGGCCATTATCTAAAGTAAATCACCTGTACGGTCCATCCAGTCTGCCTAACAAGATAAACTCATTATTTGCGTCTTTGGGTTTGGGGGTGAGTAGGATGTTTCCTTTCTCCTTCGGGAAAAGTCCATTTTGTAGCATATAGTTCACGTGATTTGTTTAGGTAAACACAAAGGAATCCTGTTTAGAAGAAATGGTTCTGCGGAATCTCAGCGGAGATTGGGTAGCGATGCCGGTAATTGGGGAAACAAAACGGGAGCTGGGCAGACCTACGGTCTACGCCCTGATTATGACTGAATAGATATGGATGGGCTGGAGTGTAAATTTTAAGGGGCTTCGACGTTAGCTTCTGAACTTAGTACAAGAACAATGCTGGGCAGACTTCTAAGGTTTGTACCCTGAGAAAGGCAAGGACAAATCAAACTCGGGTATACATATAAAGTGTCTTGTTGGGCAGACTGGATGGACTGTACAGGTCTTTATCTACTGTCATTTACTATGTTACATGGTATGCGATACTTTATATGTATACCCAAGTTTGATTTGTCCTTGCCATTTTCAGGGCACAGACCGTAGAAGTCTGCCCAGCACTGTTCTTGTGCTAAAAGTTCTGAAGTTAACGTCGAAGCCCCTTAAAATTTACACTCCAGCCCATCCATATCTATTCAGTCACGATCAAGGCACAGACCATAGAAGTCTTCCTAGCACTGGTTTTGCTTCCCAATTATTGTTATTGCCACCCAATCTCCACTAAGATTCCGTGGATCCATTCCTTCTAAACAGGATTCCTTTGTGTTTATCCCATGCATGTTTGAATTCCATTACCATTTTCATCTCCACCACCTCCAGTGGGAGGGCATTCTATGTATCCACTACCCTGCCCGTGAAAAAATACTTCCTAACATTACTCCCGAGTCTGCCCCCCTTCAACCTCAATTCCTGTCCTCTAGTTCTACTGCCTTCCCATATGCAGAAAAGGTTTGTTTGCAGATTAATACTTTTCAAATATTTGAACGTCTGTATCACATCACCCCTGTTTTTCCTTTCCTCCGAGGTATACATGTTCAGGTCGGCAAGTCTCTCCTTGTACGGTTTGCAGCACAAATCTCATACTGTTTTTGTAGCTTTTCTTTGCACCGCTTCCAGTCTTTTTACATCTTTAGCAAGATACGGCCTCCAAAACTGAACACAATACTCCAAGTGGGGCCTCACCAATAACTTGTAGAGAGGCATCAACACTTCCTTTCTGCTGGTTATACCTCTCGGGTTATACAGTGGTGGAAATAAGTATTTGATCCCTTGCTGATTTTGTAAGTTTGCCCACTGACAAAGACATGAGCAGCCCATAATTGAAGGGTAGGTTATTGGTAACAGTGAGAGATAGCACATCACAAATTAAATCCGGAAAATCACATTGTGGAAAGTATATGAATTTATTTGCATTCTGCAGAGGGAAATAAGTATTTAATCCCTCTGGCAAACAAGACCTAATACTTGGTGGCAAAACCCTTGTTGGCAAGCATAGCGGTCAGACGTCTTCTGTAGTTGATGATGAGGTTTGCACACATGTCAGGAGGAATTTTGGTCCACTCCTCTTTGCAGATCATCTCTAAATCATTAAGAGTTCTGGGCTGTCGCTTGGCAACTCGCAGCTTCAGCTCCCTCCATAAGTTTTCAATGGGATTAAGGTCTGGTGACTGGCTAGGCCACTCCATGACCCTAATGTGCTTCTTCCTGAGCCACTCCTTTGTTGCCTTGGCTGTATGTTTTGGGTCATTGTCGTGCTGGAAGACCCAGCCACGACCCATTTTTAAGGCCCTGGCGGAGGGAAGGAGGTTGTCACTCAGAATTGTACGGTACATGGCCCCATCCATTCTCCCATTGATGCGGTGAAGTAGTCCTGTGCCCTTAGCAGAGAAACACCCCCAAAACATAACATTTCCACCTCCATGCTTGACAGTGGGGACGGTGTTCTTTGGGTCATAGGCAGCATTTCTCTTCCTCCAAACACGGCGAGTTGAGTTCATGCCAAAGAGCTCAATTTTTGTCTCATCTGACCACAGCACCTTCTCCCAATCACTCTCGGCATCATCCAGGTGTTCACTGGCAAACTTCAGACGGGCCGTCACATGTGCCTTCCGGAGCAGGGGGACCTTGCGGGCACTGCAGGATTGCAATCCGTTATGTCGTAATGTGTTACCAATGGTTTTCGTGGTGACAGTGGTCCCAGCTGCCTTGAGATCATTGACAAGTTCCCCCCTTGTAGTTGTAGGCTGATTTCTAACCTTCCTCATGATCAAGGATACCCCACGAGGTGAGATTTTGCGTGGAGCCCCAGATCTTTGTCGATTGACAGTCATTTTGTACTTCTTCCATTTTCTTACTATGGCACCAACAGTTGTCTCCTTCTCGCCCAGCGTCTTACTGATGGTTTTGTAGCCCATTCCAGCCTTGTGCAGGTGTATGATCTTGTCCCTGACATCCTTAGACAGCTCCTTGCTCTTGGCCATTTTGTAGAGGTTAGAGTCTGACTGATTCACTGAGTCTGTGGACAGGTGTCTTTCATACAGGTGACCATTGCCGACAGCTGTCTGTCATGCAGGTAACGAGTTGATTTGGAGCATCTACCTGGTCTGTAGGGGCCCGATCTCTTACTGGTTGGTGGGGGATCAAATACTTATTTCCCTCTGCAGAATGCAAATAAATTCATATACTTTCCACAATGTGATTTTCCGGATTTAATTTGTGATGTGCTATCTCTCACTGTTACCAATAACCTACCCTTCAATTATGGGCTGCTCATGTCTTTGTCAGTGGGCAAACTTACAAAATCAGCAAGGGATCAAATACTTATTTCCACCACTGTACCTCTCTCTATTTAGCCTAGCATCCTTCTGGCCACGGCTGCCGCCTTGTCGCATTGTTTCTTCACCTTCAGATTCTTGGACATCATCACCTCAAGGTCCCTCTCCTGAGTTGAGCTTACTAATCTTTCCCCTCCTATCCAGAATCTCTTTTTTGGGTTTCTGCACCCCAAGTGCATCACTCTGCACTTCTTGGCATTAAATCTTAACTCGGTTATATTTGTCTGGGTTCTGTATTATTCTGTCTCCTGGTGTCTACACTAAATCCTCTTGCATTGTCACCAGTCTGTTCTAATCTAATTTTTTTAGTGCTCAGTGTAAATAAAGTGCATGCCACATGAAGTTCAGCCACCTCTTATTGCACAATATCGTCATACATCATTGCACCAGCCTCCTACCTCCTATCATTTCGGGTCTTGCTGATCTCAACCTCTTCAGATGACACTATTCAGTGTCCAGATAAACCAGAATTTAAATGTTCAACAGTGTATAATGCATCACAATTTTCTTCTTAAATAACTTGACACAATGACTTAGTTTTGAATGGTAGTATGCACTGGCCAATTTCTGCGGTGGATTTCCCTCCTGTGCTTCAGTGATTCCAATCTTACACATTCAAACTGAAAACTTTTTTGTTTCCTTCTGCCTTCTCTCATATATCTACTTGTCCCGTTCTCTACATGGTGCTACGTTTTGCCCTCCAATGACGTCTTCAGGAGAAAGGCATTTTGAACAGATGTCGCTGCAATCTCCACTCAACTGCCAGAAAACGCCGGCAATGCACTCTTAACAGCAATAACTTCTGAGCAGTTTACAATAATAAAAAAATAAAATAGTAAAAAAAAAAAACCAAAAGAAGAGAAATGTTGTAAAGAATATAAATGTTACAAATATATTATAAAAGTAGAAACAGAAGATTAAAAGAAAAAAAATATTATTTTCATCCTTTTGTGTCAGAGCCAGTGGTATCCTTGACACAAATGTTATGAAAAGTTAATTAGTCAAAGACTGTTTGATAGAGGAAAGCTTTTGTTTGAACTTAGATTTTCTGTCGCAAATATTTTGGCGAGGAATTCCATAGTTTTGAGGCTGTCACTAAAAGTTACAAAATAATTATGAATGCCAAGGTGCGTTTCTACAAATTAGATTTTTTTTTTTTCTTTCTTTTTGTAGTCTTCTGAATCCACCAGAGAGGATGAGCTGGATCAAACGGAGTTCTCCAGCTGGGAGGATTTCTGTTCGTTCCTGGATGCCTGGTGTGAGGATCGGAAGCTGATGTTCACAGTACGCCAGTCAGCGACCTTGACCGAGGAAGAAATAAGCCAGTGTCCATCAGGTGCCGTGCTGGCCCAGTGCTTGAAGTACAGCTTGGTTCTGCTGTTTTGCACCAGGTACAGTCGCAGAGAAATTGGGGAGGGAATTTGTGGGTAGTATGGCTTTTTTGTTTTAGTTTGAACTATCGAAACTAACATTTAATTATTTAAAAAATTTACAGCCCATACAGTTGACAGTTCTTGGCGGGAGACATGTTATACATACACAGTTTATAAAAACACATAGACAAGATGGACAGATTATTACACATCCTATTTAATAATTTGCACCTCCAATATTCCATGTCTGGCTGCCTGGGTTCGAAACATCTCCTGACGTCAGCCAGCCTCCAGCGTTCTATTCCCCCTCACTGTCCCGCCCTTACGTCAAAATGTAATGACGTCAGAGGGCGGAACAGTGAGAGGGAAGGGAACGCTGGAGGCGAGCTGACGTCAGGAGGGATGTTACGAATGGAACAGAAGCCAGCGCCAGCCAGCCAGAGAACGTTCAGGTACAAATCGAGGGGAGGAGAGAATCGAGGGGAGGGAGGTAGGGAGAGAGGAAGGGGAGGGCAGGGCAGAGGAGAATTGATGGACATGGATGGGATGGGAGGACAGTAGAGGAGAGAATCGCAGGGCACGGATGGGAGGGCAGGGAAGAGGAGAATCGCTGGTCATGGAGGGGAGGGAAGAATTGATGGACATGGAGGGGAGGGCAGGGGAGAGAGAAAAAAAAAAGCTTCCATATCATCAAGCTGATCAATCCATAGACTGGTGGGTTGTGTCCATCTACCAGCAGGTGGAGATAGAGAGCAAACTTTTGCCTCCCTATATGTGGTCATGTGCTGCCGGAAACTCCCCAGTATGTTCTCTATCTCAGCAGGTGGTGGTCACACACAGCAGCAGCTCTGGCTAGGCCTCCAAGCCTAATTTTTAGGTTTTGTTGAGTGCCTGGGGTTGAGGGCTCTTCTTGAGCAAATGCAAACCTGGTGGCGCCAGGTCCCTCCTTTTCTCCCCCCTCCCGCTGGCTCCGTTAAAAAAAAAAAAAAAATTTTGAACGTCCTTAAAGGCGTTTATTTCGACGTTTATTTAAACGTTTATTGCAGCATACTCAATGGGACACCAGGTCGTTACAGCTCGGAGCGGAAAGCAGGTAATTTTTACCTTTTTATAGCGGGCAGGGGGTTCCCCGATTGATCTCCACGTGGCATATGGCGTCGGAGGGCGAGGGCGCAAAGGGTCGCTCCCCGGATCGCTTCGGCGCTTCTAGAGGGGATGCGGGGGTATTAAAATCTGATTTGCCCTTGTTGGGTGACAGTTTCGTGACCGATGAGTGTCCCGGTCCTTCCTCCGGCGTGGCGGTTTTTCCCGCCATAAACGCCCATCCCCCGCTGCTCGCCTCCGCCATCTTGGCCGGCCACGCGGCTCGGACGGCTTCTTCGTGGGCCGCCCTTGAGGGAGACATTAATGCCATGGACGCCCTTAATTTGGGCGACGGCACCAAAGCGGCTAAAGTTAAGCGCCGTTTTTTCCCGCGCGGCTCCTTCGCGGAGTGTCGCGCCGGACGCCATTTTGGATGCGCAGCATGGCTCTCCCCCGCTCTTGCGAGCGCCGGTTGAGGGTGCGTCTAGGGCTGTAGCCCAGGCTGCGGAAGTGCACAGTCTGGGGGGTTTCTCCCCCGAGTTTGTCTTGCTGCTGCATCAGGCCTTCCTTATGCAAAACGCTGCCCCTGCTCCCTCGTTTGGTAAAGAGGTTGAGGTCCCCGGAGGTAAACGCCCTCGGGTTGATTCCCAGGCCTTGGAGGACCTTGTCTCCTCCGATGTAGATGAGGGCAGCGTATCTGAGTTCTCCCAACGGTCCTTTGCGGATTCCTTGGAGGAGACGGATCCCCGCTCGGTTGGAGCGGATGACCCCTCTGCAGCGCGGCTTTTTAGCTCAGAGGATTTGCCCAACCTGTTAGTGCAGGCCATGGGCATTTTGAAGATTTCCTCTCCGGAGGACGTCGCTCCCTCAGCCCCTGTTGGCTCTGCCATTATGCTGGGGACGAAACGCCCGCCTAGAACCTTCCACGTGCATGATGCTATGCACACCTTAATTTCGGCTCAATGGGATGTCCCGGAAGCGAGCCTCAAAGTGGCTAGGGCTATGTCCCGCCTCTATCCTTTGCCTGAAAGTGAACGTGAGGCCTATCTGTGGCCTACAGTGGATTTGTTAATCACTGCGGTGACTAAGAAAACGGCTTTGCCGGTGGAAGGTGGCACGGCCCTAAAGGACGCCCAAGACAGAAGATTGGAGGCGGCCTTAAGGTCGTCCTTTGAGGCGACTGCTTTAAGTTTGCAGGCCTCGGTTTGCGGTTCCTATGTGGCCAGGGCGTGCCTGACTATGGTGCAGCGGGCTTCCCCCTCGGATCATTCCTTGAGGGCTGATTGGCCGGCCCTGGAATCGGGCTTAGCCTATTTGGCAGACTTGCTGTATGATGTCTTGAGAGCCTCAGCTAAAGGCATGGCTCAGACAGTCTCTGCGCGGCGGTGGCTTTGGCTGAAACATTGGTCTGCTGACCACGCCTCTAAATCCCGCCTGGCTAGATTGCCTTTTAAAGGCAAGCTGCTCTTTGGGGTCGAGCTGGACAAAATCGTGACCGATCTCGGCACGTCTAAGGGCAAGAAGTTACCAGAGGTCAGGGCTCGGGCTAGTACTCGCCCCGGTACCTCCAGAGGACGGTTTCAGGAAGCCCGTCGGTACCGCCCGGGCAGGTCGGGCTCCTCTGCCCCCTCTTCCTTCAAGAGGAATTTCTCCCCCAAGCAGCATTCCTTTCGCAGAGACCGCCGTCCCGGAGGTGCTCCCTCCGGTCCTCCCCCAGGGTCTCGTACCCAATGACGGGGTCTTGGTCCACGCCCCAGTGCAGATTGGAGGACGGCTGTCCTCGTTTCTGGGCGAGTGGACCACAATAACTTTAGACGCTTGGGTGCTGGAAGTCATCAGAGACGGCTACAAGCTAGAGTTCTGCCGACCCTTAAGAGACGGGTTTGTACTCTCTCCCTGCAAGTCTCCGGTCAAAGCTGTGGCAGTGCAGCAGACCTTGGACAACCTGATCCGCCTGGGGGCGGTCGTTCCGGTGCCAGAAAATCAAATTGGCAAGGGACGTTACTCCATTTACTTTGTGGTACCAAAGAAAGGAGGTTCTGTCCGGCCTATCCTCGACCTCAAAGGGGTCAATCGGGCCTTGAAAGTGCGGCACTTTCGCATGGAGACTCTCCGCTCGGTTATAGCGGCAGTGAAGGCAGGAGAGTTCTTGGCTTCCTTGGACATCAAGGAAGCGTACCTGCATATTCCCATCTGGCCTCCTCACCAACGCTTTCTGCGTTTTGCAGTCCTGGGACGACACTTCCAGTTCAGAGCCCTCCCTTTCGGGTTGGCTACTGCTCCGCGGACCTTTTCCAAAGTAATGGTGGTCATAGCGGCCTTCCTGCGAAAGGAAGGAGTACAAGTCCATCCTTATCTGGACGACTGGTTGATCCGAGCCCCCTCTTATGCAGAGTGCGGCAAAGCTGTGGACCGGGTAGTTGCTCTTTTGAGCTCCCTGGGATGGATCATCAACTGGAAGAAGAGCCAGCTGCGCCCGACTCAGTCCCTGGAGTATCTGGGAGTTCGATTCGACACCCAGGTGGGCAGAGTGTTCCTGCCAGACAATCGGATTGTCAAACTTCAGGCTCAGGTGGACCAGTTCCTAGTAGCCTCTCCTCTTCGGGCTTGGGACTATGTGCAGCTGTTGGGCTCTATGACGGCCACGATGGAAGTAGTGCCCTGGGCCAGGGCTCATATGAGACCACTACAACACTCTGCTGCAGCGCTGGACTCCGATGTCGGAGGATTATGCTGTGCGCCTTCCCTTGGACCCAGCAGTGCGCAAGGCGCTGAGCTGGTGGATGCAGACAGACAAGTTGTCTGCGGGAATGCCTCTGGTGACCCCAGAGTGGATTGTCGTCACGACGGACGCCTCTTTGTCGGGCTGGGGAGCCCACTGCTTGGGAAGGGCAGCGCAGGGGCTCTGATCTCCTGCAGAGGCAAAGTGGTCTATCAACCTCCTGGAACTCAGAGCCATTCGGTTGGCGCTTTTGGAGTTCATCCCGGTACTGGCCTTGAAGCCAGTACGGGTCCTGTCGGACAATGCCACGGCTGTGGCCTATGTCAGCCGCCAGGGAGGTACCAAGAGCGCCCCTCTAGCCAAGGAGGCCATGAATCTATGCCAGTGGGCGGAAGCGAACCTGGAACAGCTGTCAGCGGCCCACATTGCTGGAGTCATGAATGTCAAGGCGGACTTTCTCAGTCGCCATACCTTGGAGCCCGGAGAGTGGAAACTATCGGCTCAGGCGTTCTTGGACATCACGAAGCGCTGGGGCCAGCCGAGCCTAGATCTGATGGCGTCATCGGCCAATCGCCAAGTGCCGCGCTTTTTCAGCAGAGGACGGGACCCTTGATCCCTGGGAGTAGATGCTCTTCTTCAACAGTGGCCGACACAAGAGCTTCTCTATGTGTTCCCGCCCTGGCCCATGTTGGGCAGGGTGCTAGACCGGGTGGCAAAGCATCCGGGCCGGATAATCCTGGTGGGTCCGGACTGGCCCAGACGTCCCTGGTATGCGGACTTGATCAGGCTCTCAGTCGACGATCCTCTGCGGCTGCCAGTGGAGCAGGGCCTGTTACATCAGGGTCCCGTGGTGATGGAGGATCCCTCCCCCTTTGGTCTTACGGCCTGGCTATTGAGCGGCAGCGTCTGAGAAAGAAGGGCTTCTCAGACAAGGTCATCGCCACTATGCTGAGAGCGAGGAAGCGCTCTACTTCTACTGCTTACGCCAGGGTTTGGCGTACCTTTGCAGCGTGGTGTGAAGCAGGTTCACTTTCTCCCTTCACTGCTCCAATTTCTTCAGTGTTGGCGTTCCTGCAAGAAGGTCTGGAGAAAGGCCTGTCGCTCAGTTCCCTTAAAGTCCAGGTAGCGGCTCTGACTTGCTTCAGGGGCCGCCTGAAGGGTGTTTCCCTGGCTTCACAGCCAGATGTGGTGCGCTTTCTCAAGGGAGTTAATCACCTGCGCCCTCCTCTGCACTCTGTGGTGCCTACATGGAATCTCAATCTGGTGCTAAGAGCATTGCAGAAGCCGCCTTTTGAACCCTTGTCGAGAGCATCTCTGAAAGACCTGACGTTGAAAGCAGTCTTTTTGGTGGCTATCACTTCAGCCAGCAGAGTTTCCGAGCTCCAGGCGCTCTCATGTCGAGAGCCTTTTCTGCAGTTCACTGAGGCAGGAGTGACTATTCGCACAGTGCCTTCCTTCCTGCCCAAGATTGTTTCTCGCTTCCATGTGAATCAGCAGCTCTGTCTCCCTTCCTTTCGTAGGGAGGACTACCCAGAGGAGTACTCTGCTCTCAAATATCTGGATGTGAGACGTGTCATCATCAGATACTTGGAAGTGACCAATGATTTCCGGAAATCGGATCATCTGTTTGTCCTGTTTGCAGGTCCTCGTAAGGGTCTGCAGGCTGCTAAGCCTACAGTGGCAAGATGGGTCAAGGAAGCCATTGCAGCGGCTTATGTGGCCGCGGGGAAGATGCCGCCTATCCAGCTGAAGGCTCACTCCACAAGAGCTCAGGCGGCCTCGATGGCAGAGGCCGGGTCCGTCTCCTTGGCAGAGATATGCAAGGCGGCAACTTGGGCATCGGCCCATACATTCTCCAAGCATTACCGCTTGACTGTGGCTGCTCGGGCGGAGGCCCGGTTTGGAGCCGCAGTGTTGCGGTCAGGGATTTCAATGTCCCGCCCTGGGTGAGTACTGCTTCGGTACATCCCACCAGTCTATGGATTGATCAGCTTGATGATATGGAAGGTAAAATTATGTATCATACCTGATAATTTTCTTTCCATTAATCATAGCTGATCAATCCATAGCCCCTCCCAGATATCTGTACTGTTTATATTCTGGTTGAATTTTAGGTTCAAGTTTAGTCTTCAGTTACTTCAGGAGGACTTCGTGTTCAAGTTTTTTCACTTGGATCCTACAAGAGTTGAGACGAGTTTGTGTAACAGTGAGCTGCTGCATTCCTCTCCCCTCCGTTTTACGGGGCTGGATTGAGACATAAATTCTGCCGGCACTCCCTCCCGCTTCGTGCGGCTGTAGGGCAGCTTTGTACCCCTCCCGCTTCGGCGGTGTTAGGGTCAGTCAGCTCCTCCCGCGGTTGCAGTTGCAGGATAAGCCAGATCCCCCCGCATCGGCGGGTGTGGTGTCCCTCTCCCGCTCCGCGGGGATGAGCTGGACGGATTCCCCTCCCCCACTTGTGTGGGGATGAGCTGGGTTAATTCCCCTCCCCCGTTTCGGCGGTGGTGAGCTGGGCAGAGTGTCCCTTTGTGGGTGTAATTCTCTAAGTGCTGAGTCCTGCGGATGGAGCTTTGATATCAACATACTGAGGAGTTTCCGGCAGCACATGACCACATATAGGGAGGCAAAAGTTTGCTCTCTATCTCCACCTGCTGGTAGATGGACACAACCCACCAGTCTATGGATTGATCAGCTATGATTAATGGAAAGAAAATTATCAGGTATGATACATAATTTTACCTTACATGACAGCCTTCCTAGGGCCTGTTTCATTGTTGAGGAAACGGGCATGGTACCACTAGTAATGCTATAAAACAAAATGTCATTCAGTCAGATCTTCGAAGACTTCTTTCCATAGCATCCTATCAGACCAGTTCAGGCAAATGGGTTGTGTGCCTTCACCAGTGGGTGCAGACAGAGGAAGAAGAAGAAAATAGTTTTGTGTCTTGCTCCTTAAGGGTATTATGCAGCATATAATGTTCAGTATTCCTCTGTCTCCCAAGCAGATGGATGACGGGCTAACAGCCATGTTCCTGACCTGGTTTCTAACTAGTTTCAGTTAAACTTTAACTACCCTTTTGGGTTTTTGCTCCTGTCTAAATTGACTGCCTTAAATCATGATTCCATGGGAGCCTTTTTCCATGTTTGGCAGCCCTATCGGGTGTGGAGGGCACACTCCCATAATCTGCATTTGCCAGCACGAGATTGGCTCTGGCCTAGTTCAGGTGTCTCTCCATTTGGTTGGAGAGAGTTGGGGGGATATTATCTGCTTGTTTGTGGACTTTTCGGATTGTTGTTCCTTGCACTTGGTTTCCTGTATTGCAGAGTTTCTATAGTATTGCTTATTGTTTTCAATAAAACACTTGTTAAAAAAAAAATAAGGCTTCCCCAACGGTATTCTCTATACAAAAGAAAAGTATCATCAGCATAAATCCTGAATTGTAACCCTAGGCAGCACAAAAATTTACACAATGGGATCATATAGATGTTAAAGGGCATGGTCGATACTGCCAAACCTTGAGGAATTCCAGTGGGCATTTCAAACCATGCAGATTCACAATTTCCCTCTACCACTTGAAATTTCCTAGACGTTAAATAAGAACCAAACCATTTTAATACAGTACCTTCTATACCAATAGATTTTAGTCTTCTCAAGGACTGGGCTGAGAACCCCTTCTCTAGAGTATTATTTTATTAGTCTCTAATAGCAGAAGGATTGGTGCTATCTTATAGACCTTCAAGGCATATGATTTTGAGAGTAAGACTCCACTTCATCAGATCAGTGGAATAGAAAATGATCTGAGTGAGCTAATTGTATTGAATTCAATGATATAGCAATGGTAAGCATAACTTGATAGCATGAATGGTTAGGTGTTCTGTCTGACAGTACATGACATTTTTTCCCTTTCTTTTCAGGAATAGCTGTCCTGCTTTCATTAAGCTACAGCTGTGTCCCCACAAGGAAAAACTCATCATCTCCGACACCAGCTTCGAACACAATCACGATCTTCCAGAGACAGATTTCGCCCCACCATTGAAAAGAAGTAAACTTGCATCCACAGTGGGCCTTCCTGTCCAGATCGCCAATAACATCTCCAGGAAATTCTTGGAACCTAATGACCTGAACACACTTCAGAGATTTCGATCTGGAGCATTTGAGGACCGGTCCCAGGTCCTGAGAGAATTAATCTCCCTCCTCCTTTCAGATCCCGATGCCAAGGTCAAGCTGGTATTTGAGGAGAATAAGCTGCAGGTGAAAAACATCTTCCTCATGACATCAAGCATGCAGCATATCGCTCGGTGTTTTCCACGCTATCTCTATATTGACTTTCTCTCTGGTTTCAGTCCAGGTTTTGATTTGTACGCTGTTCTCTGTGAAGAAGAGAATGTGGGGTGGACAGCATGTGCGTACTGCATTGCAAGGAAAGGAACATCGGAAAATTTAAAATTCATTGTGGTCTCTATATTTCAAAGCATCCCCATCCTGAACAGTCAAGTAAAACATGTGACGGTGAGCCCAGAAATTCAGGATCCTCTCGACATAGAAGACCTCGTACCTTGTGCCTCATTGAGATATTGCATGCCGCTAGTTTTGGACCTTCTCTATAATAAGATCTCTGAGATTAACTCAGCAGAGGAGGCTCAGATTAAGGATTTTTTGCATATCTTGTCCCACACACATTCACCTGCTGTCTACAATCAGGCCTTGAACGAGCTGAAAGCTGCCTGTCCTGATGAGGTCTTCCAGTATTATTACGAGACATGGCACCCGCGCTGGAAACTGTGGGCCGAAGAATACAACAGCATTCCAGACGCAGAGAGCAGTGTCAGCGCTTATGTGAAGCTGAAGCATCAAGCGCTCGCTGCCCAGATGGGCACCTCACCTTCCTTACACCGCTGCCTTCGGGTGGTTCTCGATGACAGCAAAACAACTTTGCGCATTACTGACTTTTCCCAGGCGCATCCATCTGGGCCCACCGTGAGCCCAGCAGTCATACAACAGGTAAAATCTCCACATGCTGTTTTGTATGGTTGAGTCTGGGGTTTATAGATCACTAGTGGAACCATGCCCGTTTCCTCAACAATGAAAGGGGTCCTAGGAAGGCTGTCATGTAAGCTTTTTTTCTCTCTCTCCCCTCCCCTGCCCTCCCCTCCATGTCCAGTGATTCTCCTCTTCCCTGCCCTCCCATCTGTGTCCCGCGATTCTGTCCTCTACTGTCCTTCCATCCCATCCATTCTCCCCTGCCCTCCTCTCCCTCCCTCCCCCCGATGTCCCGTGATTCTCTCCTCCCCTTGATTTGTACCTGAACATTCTCTGGCTGGCTGGCGCTGACTTCCGTTCCGTTCGTAACATCCCTCCTGACGTCAGCTCGCCTCCAGCGTTCCCTTCCCTCTCACTGTTCCGCCCTCTGACGTCATTATGTCTTGACACGAGGGCGGGACAGTGAGGGGGAATGGAACACTGGAGGCTGGCTGACGTCAGGAGATGTTACAAACCCAGGCAGCCAGATATGGAACATTGGAGGTGCAAATTATTATATAGGATGATATGTTGCATACGTCAAGGAATCAAGTTAGTGCGTCTCTTGGCTACCTTCATAGAGTAGCAATGCACACTGGTCTCATTGCTGTGTCCCTGCAAGTGGAGTTAGAATGGACATCCAGCGGGGAGGGATCCAGACCCCTGAGAGCTCTGAATCATGACCAAAACCAGTCTTTAAGGAAAGCTGGGTGAGGCACGCACCATAGTCATCTTTGATTGTATCTTAAAAAAGAGTCATTCGCTGGTTCATGGCATGCCCTTACTAGTACTACTACTTATCATTTCTATAGCGCTACTAGACGTACGCAGCGCTGTACACTTGAACATGAAGAGACAGTCCCTGCTCGACAGAGCTTACAATCTAATTAGGACAGACAGACAAGACAAGAGATAAGGGAATTACTAAGGTGGGAATGAAAAGTATGGGTACTGAACAAGTGAGTAAGGGTTAGGAGTTAAAAGCAGCATCAAAAAGGTGGGCTTTTAGCTTAGATTTGAAGACGGCCAGAGATGCCCTTGTTGAAATACTTAGGGAAGAAGTTTATCCGTTGCAGAAATAATGTTTCAAAAGGTGGCTTAGCACTTTTTTTTTAGTACTTTTCTAGGATTCCTTTTTTTGAGGTTTGTTTTTTAATTAGTTTGATAATTAGAGAAGTGAACTCTCATGAGTGCAGGAGATTGATGCAAATGAGAAAAGCATTCTAGCTAGCAGAAGAGCTGTTCTTGGATATTGGAGAAAAACCTAGCATCCTCTGCCGGAAGACTGGCTGAGTGGTTGGAGGAGCGATGGAGGTGGGATTGATAGTTGGAAACACTAATCTGAGGCCAAGGTAGGTACTTGGGCTCTTGAAGTATTGCTGAGAACTTGATGTAGTTTGAGTTCCTTCTTATCTCGTAGCCCAGAAGAAGAAGTAGGTTAGGGCTTATTATCATGAATTGGTGTAGAGGCGTTTTCATATTACATTGGCCTCCTTTTTGGCTAACACTGATTTCATTCTTGTTTTGTTAATAGATACGTTAGCACCCAGAATGTATTTTTTCAGTGATAAATAAAATTGAGTGTATTGTTTAGAAAAAAATACATTAAGTTTGTATAAGTATTACTTGTCTTTATTATGTTAAATACCAATAAAACATTTACATCTAAAAAATAGAAGAGGACAGTTGGTAATGTGCTTAAGGTTTTCATAGTTCTTCCTGTTCCGTCTTTTCCCTCTGGGAGGTGATATAGCCAGGATTTCGAAAATGTGCTAAACCGGCTCACCTGGGGCAAGTATGTTTTCTTAGCAGGCAAGGTAACAGGAGCTTGGGAGGGGAGCGAGAGAGAGGAGAAAAAGGAGAGACTTAGAGGACTGCAGGAGAGTAGGAGAAGAGAAATGGTATCTGAGTTGGGTGTAGAGAGTTTGGGACCTGGATTGGCCACTGTTGGAAGCAGGATACTGGGCTGGAAGGACCATTGGTCTGAGCCAGTATAGCTGCTCTTACGTTCTTATGTATCACTATACTTCTTGTACAGTCTCAGTACCAATCAACTAATTCAGCCTGCTCCAAATGACAATGTAAATGTTTTATGCTTAAGAACGCCCCCTGATGCAGGCAAGGTTGCCGAAACGTAGCCCCTGCCAGGTCTTCAATTAAGCTAGTTCCTTTATGGGTCGTCAGTAAAAGTGTTGCTTTCATCCTGCTTTTGGTTGATATTGTTTCTGTTGGATTTGAATATGGCTAGACAAGGGAGCATGACAGACAGGCTCAGGGGTGGCCAATACTCAAAGTGATTTAACCAGCCGCTAACTGCTAATTTTCAACTGTGCTTAACCAGTTAGTGTCACAGAAAATATAACCATTAGCGCCAAACTAAAAACCAGCTATTTTGAGGGCATTCTGGGGGTAGAGTCAACTGGTTCTGATATTCATCACTTAATCAGCCAGGTTAACCACATAAATAGGACACATAACAGTCAGTCTTATCTTTATGCAATAATCCATCGCCGGTTAAGTGCTGGACATGACCCAGCATTGAATTTCCGGATTTAAGGCCACTGGCTGAATTTCGAGCCCAGGATGTCTATTCCAGATGTACAGTGGAGGTGGAGGAGGCACAGATAAGAGTGATTTATGATGGGATGAGTTCCTGAGGAGGGATGTAGAGAGAAAGAAGAGAGGACAGAAGACGTTATGAGCAGCAACAATCAACTGCTTGCCACAGAGTGCAGTCCATTCATTATTCCCTCTGCTCATCACTCAACTAGTTCCTGATCCGATGCTGCTCGGTTTTACTGAGTTGCCATTGCCCAAAAAACATATACCTCATCCAGCAGGAGATCTTTATGTAATTTTTGTTACTCAGTCTCCCTCCCTCATGCTGCCATGGATCCTTTAGCCTGCTGGATTCAGAATATGTCACTATCTGTAATACAGGTTAACCGCAGAGAATAGGAGAAAGACAGTAATTTAGTTCTCTTAGGAGGTAGCAGAAATGATGTGAACCAGTTTCCTTTTGTAGCTCAGGGTTAAATTATGTGGCACATTTGCAAATAAAAATTACATTATTTAATATGTAAAACTGGTTTACATTATAAAAAATAAAATAGCTTACCAGTCTTTTTGTTGTGTCTGGATATTTTTTTCTTTTTTCTTTTGTGCATTTAACTGTTTAAATTTTCATGTTCTCATTCCCTCTTAAAGATGCCTGACTTCCTGAAAACCTCTACCGCTCTCCTTATTTCCCTTCTTCCAGACCTTTTCCTTTACATTCTTCTTGCAGTTTTTCTTCGCTCCAGATTCCCTTGACAGGGTTGAGCCACTCCAGATTTTAGCTCATTGCATGCAGGGACTTGCAGTTCTTATTTCCAATCTGGATTCCCTAAGGAAAAGCAAGACTATAATTCCCTGAATGCAAAGAGTAAAACCTGGACTGGATGAACCCTATTGGGCAAATCTGGAACCAGTTGGTAACCCTGCCAGATGACAAGGTCTCTGCCTCAGTTGCACTCCCTTCCACCTCATCATCTAAATTCTCATCCCCTCACCCAGCTATCCTCTCCTTCTTTACTAACTACCTATAGCTTCCTCCAGCACTCCCCCCCGTCCTCTATCTTCAGTTCTGTTCCCATATCCTTTCCCTCTTCTCCTTCCAAGCCCAGTCCTCCCCTGGTCATCAAGAGAAACGGTGGCAGTTCATCGTATGAACTGTGCTGGACAGCTTAGTGTGGGCAGTTCAAAGACCCCAGGCAACAGAGGACTGAAGTGGCATTCCTTCTTGTAGCTTTTGTGTTGTAGAGGACAATCCTAGATATTGGCATCTCATTTTAGGCACTGCAAGGGGGTGTACTTGGTGGCAATTTTGTACCAGCTTAGAGCATGCCTAAGCCGATATAGAAATACCAGCAGAAAGCCCTATTGGTGTGCCAAAAGTTTGCATGCCGCACTGCGTCAACATATGCCAGCCATTGACCTTTTCTAAGTGGGTGCAGCTGTGTACGCAACTGGTAATATTATATAAGTTGCGCGCATGCCTTCCTGACAGTTGCACACTAACAGCCCTGATTCTATAAAGGTTGCCCAAATGTGTGTATGGATCCCAGATCGATGCCCAAAATAGTTAACGAGCTCCAATTCTTTAATTATTGGAGCTAAGAAGCACTTAAAGTAGGCACTAATTGTGATTTGGGTGCCTAAATTGGATCATGCACAACTGAAAAGGAGGTGTGGCCATGGGAGGGCCATTCGCAAACGTTTCACACAGTGTTATAGGATAGCCAGGATTTGCACCAGGTTTCAGCGGGCATAAGTTGAGCACCAAATTCAGCACTCTACCTATATATAAAAAAAACTCATCCCAAAGCGCTCTTTATAGACTGGCATTGAGCACCAAATTTTCAGCGTCGTTTATAGAATCTGGCCCTAAGCGATTTGGGTGCACTGTTTCATAGAATAGCGCCTAGCTTCCAGTGGCACGCATAAACGCCTATAACAGGCACACAGTTGGTGCCTTAATTTAGGTGCTGGGTTATCAAATTTCCTTTTTAGTGATTAACCAAAAATAAAAAGGCAGAGAAGGAGAGCCATAATTTTCAGGCAAAACAAAGAGGCAGGAAGGGTGATGAGTAGAAGAAGGTGGTCCAATTGATTAAAAGGTGGTGATTAAACTTTATTTAGCTATATGAAAGAAAGGCAGAAAATGAATGAGGGATATGTAGATAAAGGGAGAAAGTTGGTTTTTGGAAAGAGGGACTGCTTGCTGTTTACAGAAGGAAGGGGAAAGGCTTGGGACCTAAGGGAGGAAATAGCATTGGAAAATGGAAGATGGTTGTAAATCCAGTTATAGAGGTGAAGGTACCAGAAGACAGTGGATAATTTGTGAGTTCTTCCATAGAATTTTGAATGAAGATAACTCACAATGTGAAACTATACCGGATTCCTGCACTTTATGTCAAAATCATATATGCTATATTCTGTTCGTGTTACTCTATTGTATTTTTGTACACTTTTTAAAAACTAAGATGATAAAAAAAATGGTCTGAACATTATGGTTACAGAAGTCATGAAATTAAATGTTATGGATGCCCCTAGTAACCCACTTAACAAGGATTTGGTCAAATACAGTATACAGGACAGTATATGGTGGCTTTGTGGCGCATTTTCAAAACATTTAGACTTACAAAGTTCCATAGGTTACTATCAGGCTTATTTTCGAAAGAGAAGGACGTCCATCTTTCGACACAAATCGGGAGATGGGCATCCTTCTCCTAGGTCACCCAAATCGGCATAATCGAAAGCTGATTTTGGGCGTCCTCAACTGCTTTCCGTTGCGGGGACGACCAAAGTTCATGGGGGTGTGTCGGAAGCGTGGCGAAGGCGGGACTGGGGCGTGCCTAACACATGGCCGTCCTCTACTGATAATGGAAAAAAGAAAGGCATCCCTGACGAGCACTTGGGCGACTTTACTTTGTCCATTTTTCTTACGAACAAGCCTCAAAAAGGTGCCCAAACTGACCAGATGACCACCGGAGGGAATCGGGGATGACCTCCCCTTACTCCCCCAGTGGTCACCAACCCGCGCTCCCACCCTAAAAAAAAAAACTTTTTAAATATTTTTTGCCATTTATGTATAATGAATTTGTCGGTTGTGTTTAACATTCTTGACCATCAATAAAAACTGTTGAAAGATAAATATTTTTTGCCAGCCTCAAATGTCATACCCAGCTCCATAACAGCAGTATGCAGATCCCTGGAGCAGTTTTAGTGGGTGCAGTGCACTTCAGCCAGGTGGACCCAGGCCCATCCCCCCACTACCCGTTACACTTGTGGTGGTAAATGTGAGCACTTCAAAACCCACCAGAAACCCACTGTACCCACATCTAGGTGCCCCCCTTCACCCCTTAGGGCTATGGTAGTGGTGTACAGTTGTGGGGAGTGGGGGGGGAGGGGGGTTGGGGGGCTCAGCACACAAGGTAAGGGAGCTGTGCACCTGGGAGCAATTTCTGAAGTCCACTGCAGTGCCCCTTAGGGTGCCTGGTTGGTGTCCTGGCATGTGAGGGGAACCCGTGCACTACAAATGCTGGCTCCTCCCACGACCAAATGCTTTGGATTTGGTCGTTTCTGAGATGGGCGTCCTCTGTTTGTAATCGCCGAAAATCGGGGATGACCATCTCTAAGGTCGACCTAAATTTCGCGATTTGGGCGTCCCCGACTGTATTATCGAAACGATAGATGGACTCCGATTTTGTTTCGATAATACGGGTTTCCCCGCCCCTTCGCCGCGATGCCCTGCGAGGACGTCCTCAGGAAAACTTGGGTGCCCCTTTCGATTATACCCCTCCACGTAACTTTGTAAATGTGACTACTTTGAAAATGCACCTGCACATATCATATTACCAGTACATGTGAATATCAGAAAACACCTTAAAAACAGAGCAAAATGGTAAGTGTTTTATTATTTGTTATTGCTTGTGTCCTTGTGGTATTCCATGGGCAGGCCGATGTAGCCCCAATAGAGGAACGGATGAAGGAGAACAAGTTCGAGAGCTGGGAGGACCTCTGCATCTTTCTGGACACCTGGTGCAAGGAGAACAAGGTGGAGCTTAGTCTGTGCCAGTCCGAGGCCTTGACCACGGAGGACATCCGTCAGTACCCAGGGGGTGCTGAGCGGGCATGGGCCTTGAAGTACAGCAGTGTGCAGCTGGACTGCAGCAGCTGCATCAGGTACAGTCAGTGGATCCAGTGGGGAAGGGATGGAAGGGGAAAAACAAGGAAACTCTCTTGCTCATAGGACAGGTAGCCAGGAAGATGACTTCCCATGTTCATCTTCGAAAAGGAGGAGGAACCAATTTTAGGAAACAGATACTAGAATGTGATGGCAAATAAAGACCACAGGACTCGAGTGCGGTATCACAGACACTGCTTGATCAGTGTATTGTAGTAGGAAAAATGGGAAGTTTATTATTACTAATTATGGGATTCTCATCATATAGTCACTGAAACTGAGGCAAAAGAGAGAAAGTGATGTGCCCACAGGCCAGCAGTAATAGAGTTGAGGGTTACATCTGAGGCACGGGGAGATAATGTGACTTAGCAAAATCAGTAGAGATGGGCACTTCCCATGTCATTGCAAATGACAGTCCATCCCTAAAAATGAAGAATCTGAATTAAGACACAGGGAAGATACTGTGGCTTCCCTGAGGATTGCACAGAATGAACAGAAGCCAGATTAAAATTGAGGCATAGGGTTGGCTCAGTTGCAGTTGGGTTCAATTTCCACTGCATTTCCTTCTGACTGTGGACAAGTCACTTAACCCATTGCCCCAGGTACATAATAGGTACCCGTATATAATATATAAAACCACTTTGATTTCAACCACAGAAAGGTGGTATATCAAATCCCAACCCCTCTCCCTTTTCCACATGAAGGGTCTCTGGTTTGATTTGTGAATAAAAGTTTCCACACTCCCAAGCAGCTGGAGCTAGGAATACTTCAAAGGCAGCAGTCACAGCCCCTAGGCAACACCCAGAAGAATGAGATCTATTCTTTGAGATCACCAAGGACAACACTGTGTAATACATTTGGTTAGCAGCAGGAGTCTATGCTAGAAAGTTCCAGGACAAGTCCTGGCACAGGGCCCCTTAGATCAGTTTGTTATTGCAGTGACTGGGCTGGGGATGGGGAGGGAAATTCCTGGATAGTGAAAGCTGATTTTGATTGGAGTTTGAGCATGAAAGAGAAGAAAGGATAAACTAGTATCAACATTTTAAATAGCCTCGGTTCTAACCACACGGTGAAGTTACACTTATGATTTAGCACTTTGCAGAATTCAATGTGCTGCACATAAATTTGCCAACCACAAATACCCCTTCCCCAAATCATGCCTCAGCTTCATAAATTGAAAAAGTTGAATATTCTTGCAAGTTCCCACAACTTTCCCAGCTTTTAAAAATCACATACCTAGCTGTTTCCATGTAATTAGGGGGACACACACACATAGTGCTACATATACAGATATCAATATAATCTAATAAGCTTCTCTTCTAGTAGAACCAAGAATAAGAAATCATACCCAGAATCGCACAGATTCCATAGTCCAGGTGGAGGAGTTTATTATGTGTCCTCTGAAAACCAATGCATTTTTCCCTTGAGTTTGTCAACAGCATAACATAACAGCTGGTTGAAAATAGCAGCTATTAGAAGGGCAGTTCTCGTCCCCTGGCAACAATACGCTCTTCCAGTGTCACGGGCTGATCATTGGGCTGGTATACCTGCCGATAGACTTTGGCCTTCTTTTCAGTTACCCTCCTCTGGTGCAGTTAAATTCTTCCTTTCAAAGTATTCCTCATCCCATTGTATCCTTAATGCTGTCGCAAGTAATCTTCTGAAGAATGCCCCTAGCTTATCCATTGAACTTCTCAGGGAACATATCTTTTTTGTTTGCTCAAGGCCTCTTTCCAGCTGAGAGGGGTTCTATAATTTTAACAACTATTCCTAAAACTTCCTCAGGCTCATTGAGTGACGTTGCCAACTACAGGCCAAGTGCTTCCATCCCCTTGTTGGTCAAGGTGATGGAAGGAATTGTAGCAGCCCAGCTCTCGACTCTTTCCAGCTTTCGTCTCCTGCATGTGTCGCAGTCTGGCTTCAGGCCCTGCTATAGTACTGAGACTGTTTTAACCACTTTAGTTTCTGCCTTCTGGAAGGAAATTTATTTAGGCAACAAGGTCCTGGTTATGCAATTTGACATGTCAAGTGCCTTTGATGTAGTCGATCATGATCTTTTGTTAAATTTACTAGACCAAATTTGGGATTTGGATTTTACTCTTACAGAGTAAAAATGTCGGGTCCATTATCATCACCTTCGTTTTCAAATTGTTGTGTGCCGCAAGGCTCACCACTATCTCCAATATTATTTAATGTCATGATGGCTCTGTTAGGGGGGAGACTTCAGTCAATGGGATTCCATTCTTTTATCTACGTGGATTTATTTATTTATTTTATTTTTTGTTACATTTGTACCCCGCGCTTTCCCACTCATGGCAGGCTCAATGCGGCTTACATGAGGCAATGGAGGGTTAAGTGACTTGCCCAGAGTCACAAGGAGCTGCCTGTGCCGGGAATCGAACTCAGTTCCTCAGTTCCCCAGGACCAAAGTCCACCACCCTAACCACTAGGCCACTCCTCCACTCAAGGTGTCACTATTCCTTTTTGAGGTGATATCCAGGGAATTCTATATAGAATTAAAGCTGGCTTGATTTCGTGGAATCCTGGGCCTCTGAATTCAGGCTTAAATTAAATTGAGAGAAGACTAAATGTTTGGTAATCCTGTATAATAATTTGCACCTCCAACATTTCATCGCTGTTTGGCTTCCTGGGTTCGTAACATCTCATGACGTCAGCCAGCCTCCAGCGTTCCATTCCCCCTCACTGCCCCGCCCTCACGTCAAAATGTAATGACGTCAGAGGGCGGAACAGTGAGAGGGAAGGGAACGCTGGAGGTGATGTCAGGATGTTACCAACGGAAGGGAAGTCAGCCAGGCCAGCCAGAAAACGATGAGGTACAAAGGAAGAGAAAATCGTGGCACATCGAGGGGAGGGGAGAGTAGAATCGATGGACATGGATGGGATGGGAGGAGAGAACAGGAGAGAAGAGAATCACAGGACACGGATGGGAGGGCAGGGAAGAGGAGAATCGCTGGACGTGGAGGGGAGGTAAAGGAAGAATCGCTGGACATGGAGGGGAAGGCAGGGGAGAGACAAAAAAATCGCTTACAAGAGAGAGAGCCTATGGCCCGTTTCATTGTTGAGGAAACGGGCTGGGTTCCACTAGTAACTAATATGTTTTACCATGATACCTGCAGCAATTTTAGCATTGACTGTGTTTCTTATCCTTTGGATTCCACTCTAACAGTTTTAGGGGTTGTTGTTGATCGGCACTACTTAACCTTTGAATCTCAGGTATCCTCGGTGGTTACTAAATTACTTTGGAAGCTGAAGCATATTAGGCCCATTTTTTCAATTGATCTTTTCAGATTACTTGTCCAATCTCTTGTTTTGACCCAATTTGATTATTGTAATTCTGTCTATGCAGGGTGTAATGTGTTTTAAGGAAACTGCAAACTGCTCAGAATCCAGGGGCTAGACTTGTCATGCATGTTCCACGCTTTGAGAGGGCTACTCCTTTGCTGATACATTTGCATTGGCTTCCCAATAGGGCCAGGATTGTATTCAAACTCTGAGCTCTCATATTTCAGATTTTGTATGGTATTGCCCCTTGTTACTTTGCCTTCTTGCAATTCAGTCTTTGGTGCAAGAGAGTACCTGTGTCTTCATGTTCCTACCTGTAAGACAGTAGTTTATAAATCTATATATTCAGCTACTTTTTCATATCAGGGTACTACATGGTGAAATTCCTTGCTGAAGAATATAAGATCCCAACATGATTATTTGTTTTTTTTGTAAGTTTTTGAAATTGTTCCTTTTCAAATATTTTCTGTCAGTTGATCCTGGTGCCTAATTTCCCCCTTCCATTCTCCCCATTATGCCTTATTATTGAATTCTTTATATATTTACGATTCTTTCCTTAGTGATATGTGTGGGTTTATGTATTTTGTTTCATATTTTCAAATGACTTCTTTTTAGCTTGTTTTGAACTCGAAATTGTATGGGACAATGTGGAGTATAAATGGCATAAATAAATAGACTGACGTTAAAGAAGCAGCCTGACTGGCTAGGTTGCTGATCCATGCCAAAGATCCCTGATTCAGTCTGGAGTTGGGCCGACTTCTCTCCAAGTTGACTGGAGCTGACTTTGCTGCAGAGGTGGTGTTCACAGTTCTCCCAGAGGAGGGAATCAAGGTCATTGTTTGAGATCGGTGCCTTATCCAGTCTGCCCATCCATGCCATCTACTGTTCCTTCCTCTCTTTTAGAGATCCTATGTACTTGTCCCAAGCTTTTTGAATTCAGATACAGTCTCCGTATTCACCACCCATGAAGAAGTATTCCTTTGTTTCCTTTTGTTTTCATCCTATGCCCCCTCGTTCCAGAACTTCCTTTCAGTTGAGAGACCCACCTCCTGTGCATTTATGGCTGAAAAGATCAAGCATGCTGCGGTGTTTTACACTATCTAAATCTTTTTCAGGAGGTTCTTCTGGCAGCCTGCATAACTGCTGTTACAGTAGTCAAGAGTTGACAAAATCAGACTTTGGACAATAAGCCTAAATATATAAAAGCCTCTATATTCTGATTTTCCTAAGATTTTTCATCATAAGAAAAGACTCCTTGATTAAAAAATGCACACGAGACTCCAATGATAGTGACCCAGATAAGTCGACCCCTAATATCTTAATAGTATTCTCAATTATGAAATGCTGATCACATGATTTCAACAAACTATCATTACATACATCATTTGATTGACCTAGGAGTAGGAACTTAGTTCGATCTCCGATAAGCTTTAAAGAATGAGTATTAATCCAAGTTTCCAGAAGTGTCATACATTCTTTTATTCAGTGTCCCACCACCCTATGCTTTGTGTAATTTTACTTTGTAAACCGCTGAGACCTTTCTTGAGATAGCGGTATATCAAACGTATCAATAAACAAACGTGCAATAAGAAAAGAGCTCCAACTTAAAATAGGAAAGATACCATACATCTAAGAACCATGCACACCTAAACACGACTCTGGTCAGCAGAGAAAGAGCCTAATGTGCTGCACTGGAACTAAAGCACAAATAGACTTAGAAAGGCATCCTAAAAAAAACCACCACCTTCAACAGGCAGTGCAGAGCCCCTGCAACAGTACCCAGAGGATGGAAAACAATCTGAAGCACCCAAGTGCTGGCCAGGTTGGAACCAAAAGCTAATTTAAGAAAAAAATGGGGTTTGAGAAGAGTATTAAATAGAGGAAAAGGAAGTTCTGATTGAAAGGGTGGTGGGAGGTCATGCCAAAGTTTCGGGGCCAGGGGTGGCTCAAGACCTTATCCCTCCCCCTCATAGTCCAGCATCCCTTCTTCCCTTCCTTTCCCTACCCCCTAATAGTCTAGCATCCCCCTTGCCTTCTAACCCCCCCCCCCCAATAGTGCAGTATCTCCACGTACCGTAAAACCCACCCTATAATCCATCATCTCACCTTGCTCTCCAACCTCCCCCAATAACCAGTATTTCTTCTTGCCCTCCAACCCTGCCATAGTTCACCATTTCCCCCTGCCTTCTAACCCTCCAATAGTAGTTTAGCATTCCCCCTTGCCCTCTAACACCCCTCATTGTATAGCATCTCCACCCTTCCCCCCCCCCCCCCCCCCCAACCCTGAGGATCTCGCCTTCCCTACCCCAGTGTCCACCGTCGGCTTCTTTTCTTTCCTTCCTCCTGCCGGGCCTGTGCTGCTGCTTCCGCAGATCTCCCTCATCTGGGGATGAAGGGAGAAGTGGATCAGCACCATTGCAGGATCTTTAACCATAGACCTGCATTAAAATGCTGCCACCTCCTACTTGCCTTCTGGCTCAGGACTTCCTGTTGGGGGCTGGGGTGAGATATGACAATGCTGTAACACAGGCCTGTGGTTAAAGATCTCATGTCGCTGCTGACTCCTTTGGTCCTGGAGGGAGGGAGTCAGGAAAAGGGAGAAGGACATTCTGTGCTCCTTCTGCTCAGCCACCCTCCAAATGTTGCTGCCCTAGGCAGATGCCTCGTCTGTCTAGTGGCAGGGCTGTCCTACCTCAGCTTGGTGAAGAGATGAGTAAGAGAAGATATGGTTGAGATCTTGAGTGATGTAGAACAGATAAATAAGCAACAATCATTTCCTACTTCAAATAGCACAAGGAGAGGGGACGTTTTGTGAAACTAATATGTGGCATATTTAAAACAAATTGGAGGAAGTATTCTTTCACGGCTCAAAGCTATGAAATTTGTTAGCAGAAGTGGTGGTCAGAGTAGTTAACATAACTGAGTTGAAAAAAGGTTTAGATTACTTCCTAGTGAAAAGTCCATAAACCTTATTAGTTATGTAGTCTTGGGTCAGCCACTGCTTTATCTCTGGGTATAAGCAAGGAGGGACATATTTATTCCTTAGGATTTTGCTTGGTTACTTGATTCGGTCCCTGTCAGAGACGATGCTAGTGATGGCCCTTGGTCTGATCTTTAGTAAGACACATCTTATGTTCTTATGTAATACTTTATTTCTCTGTAGTTGTGATGTGGATATTGAGGTGATGGGCAGAGTCATTAGTGATGGTGGCTGTGGTAATGCTTTGTGTCTGTCTATATTATCTCCTTTTTCTGTTGAGTCTACAGCAGTTGAATCTGGTGGTCATGGCACATATGTTGTGTGCTGATGAGTTCATTAGTGATTTATGATTGTGGTCTAGAGAGGAGATGTAATGAGGTGTTAAGACTGAGATGGGTGGTGATGGTCATGCATTTATCAATTCATGATAAATTTGTAGATAGCAAGAAAGGAACATTTAAATGCAGTTCATGTTTTTATGTGCTCCATTTATTTCTAGCAAGAGCTGTCCAGCTTTCATACAGCTGAAACTGTCTTCTGAAGAGGACAAGCTTATTGTTGCCGACATCAACCTCCATCACAACCACAACTGGTGGGGTATGGATGTCCCGCTTCAGGTGAAGAGATCCAGAGGGAAGCATCCACAGCGCTCCCCAGCAAGCATAGCGAATGACATCTCTTCCAAGTTTCTAGAACCGAGTGACCTAAAAGAACTCTTAAGTTTACGCTCCACTGTGTTTGAGGAACGAACCCATGTCCTAAAGGAGCTGGCTGCTCTCTTTGTTTCTGATCCAAATACAAAAGTCAAATTAGTGTTTTTTGAGGACAAACTTCTAATCAAGAGCATCTTCCTCATGCTCTCTAACATGCAGGATGTTGCCCTGAAGTCTCCCAGGCACCTATTCGTGGACTTCATCTCCTCTTTTGTTCCGGGCTACGATTTCTATACTGTCTTCTGTGAAGAAAAGGACCTGGCATGGAAGGCATGTGCATGGTGTTTTACAAGGAAAGGTACAGCTGATAATTTACGGTTCATTATGGTCTCCATTTTTCAGAGTATCCCCACCTTGAAAGTTCAGGTCAAAGAAATCATGGTTAATCCTGATATCCTTGATGCTATAGACTTAGAAGTCTTCATACCTCGAGCCTCAGTGAGGTACTGTATGCCGCTAGTTTTGGAGACCTTGTGCCAAAAGGTATCTCATCTGGATAGCTCAACAAAGGATCAAGTAAAAAACATTCTGTACATCATGGCCCATACACCATCACTCAAGATCTATAACCAGTATCTAGATGAGCTGAAGGCCATTTGTCCTGCGGAGATCTTCCAATACTATCTTGAGACCTGGCACCCATGCAGGAACATGTGGATGAAAAAGGACGACAGGACTCAAGATGCAGAAAGGAGCATAGGAGCCTCTTTGCATACTGCTCATCAGGCCCTGCTGGACCAGGTGGGCTGCCCACCCTCTTTGCACCACGGTCTTCAAGTGGTCCTTAGCAACAGCAAACCATTGTTGGCCATTACTGAACCTTTCCAGGAGCTTAGTTCCAAATCACATGTGACTTCATCAGACATGAAAGAGGTAACTTTTTTTTTTTTTTTCACCATAAGACTGAGCTGAATACATTTTTGCTAGGTTTGGATATGTGATGCACCAGAAAGAGCAGGTTAATAGTTTTTACAGCATCACTGTGCATATAGATTGTTGAGTATCCAGTTAACAGGTGCTAATGCATGCACGTAATCTGATCTCCTGTTAAACCAGTTAAGGAAGGAAATGTCAGCATTATATGTTTATTCAGTTGAACCCTCAACAAGCTAACCACATTTCTATAATTATCTCTTAGTGTCCGTCTAGCATTTAAGTTAAATAATCTAATCAGATTTCCATGAAATAAATTATACAGATTAAAAAAAAACTTCATATTGATCATGGAACCACTATTACATCCAGTCAGCTAGCTTCATTGAATGTTTGCTTCCCTTTCCTTTTAAGATTATGGTCAATTTAGTGATTTACATGAAAAGTACAGGTAGAAACAAATGATGCATAGCTTCCCCCATCTGTTTTGTTTATTTAGTTAGTTAGTTAGTTGTGATATTAATATCCCACATTATCCCAAGAATTTTCAAGATGATGCACAATCTTCTAGTTCTGGATATTGTGAAAGATGTCATGTTGACTTGTAGGAAATGATTAGCTAGACAATCATATTATCCGACGCAGAGAAGATTTGAAAAGTGGTGTATTTAGTATGGGCAGAATCTTTTTAAGTGCACTGTTCCCATCTGTTGTCAGTGAGAGTACATCTTAGTGCTTTGGCAGCATTCCATGATGAGTGTATAAAAGACCTATATTTAAACATCTCCTTTTAAGAAGGGTTTATGAGATGCCTATTAAGGAATCAACTCTACCCCGGGACTTTAATTTGGTTCTCCAACAATTGATTAAATGAATTAACTTTTTAACCATTGTTACACTCAATGTGTAATTAAAATCTGGAATTTGTTACCAGAGATTGTGTTAAAAGCAGTTAGCTTAGCAGGATTTTAAAAATGTTTGGATAATTTCCTAAAAGAAAAAAATCCATAAGCCATTATTAAAATGGATGAGAAAATTCACTGCTTAATTCTAGGATAAGGAGATAAAATCTGTTTTACTCTTTTAGGATCTTGCCAGGTACTTGTGACCTGGATTAGCCATTGTTGGAAACAGGGTACTGGGCTTGATGGACCTACAGTCTGTTCCAGTATGGCAATGCTTATGTTCTTATTTTTTGTTACAAAGAAATTTTTATCTTTGAAAACCTTTTGAACTTTTTCTCTTTTGCAAATTTATATGTTAAAATCAGATACATTTGACGAGTAACATCAAAAGGAAGTAATCAGTAATCTGATTACATTAAGTTAGGGAAGGGTCTTTTACTCTATTTTCTTTTTACTTGTTCTAGAGAATTATCTTCCTGTAGCAGTGTTCATGCCTCCTCTTTAACATAATGGTCTTTTTTTAATTCTTCTTTGTAATATTTGTTTCCTTTTTTGAAGTTTACTAACTCTTTCTTGCTTTCTTTTGATCCGAAGAGGAAATCTGCTTCAGTTAAAAAGAGGACATTATCTTCATGGATTTCGGATTGCATAGAGCTTTGTTACCAAAGAGAACATAACCAGCCATCAGGAAAAGTGGCAGCTCATCACCTAAGAGCTGCAGCAACTGCAAAGGTGCAGCGTCAAAGATTGTCAGTGCATGAAATTTGCAGAGCAGCTACTTGGTGACAGATGGGGAAAACTCAAAGCCTCCAGTTAGTCTGCCTTAGGACTAGGGCATAACAGTTATTGCATTGAATGAAAGTCATGATGATTGGTAGGAACAAGTTAGAATACAGCTGATCGTTACTCAACTGAGAATGTGTATTGGGACGACTGTGTAGGAAAAGCTAGCCTAGGGGTGAGAGGTAGGGTGGGAAAGATTATCAGGGACAAAATCTGCTTGGACCCAGAAATAATATTGAAAGAAAATGGTGCCAAGCTATATGTTTGAATTTCACAGCCAGAGACCCCAGCAGGGCAAATGTGAACTACTTGAGCCCAGCCCTGGATATTATCAAGAACAGGTCAGTTGTTTATCTAAAGCTATTATATCACAAAAGCTGAATTTTGGGCCTTTTCTCCACAACTACAGATGAAATCACAGGCAGGAAAAGTAAGTATATTTTAGAAAGCAATAAAAATTTCAAATGGATGGTTAACGCAGTTTTCAAAAGACCATGATTAACTAGACAGAAAAAAAAGGTAATTTTTGTTTGTTTATTTATTTATTTATTTGTTACATTTGTATCACACATTTTCCCACCTATTTGTAGGCTCAATGTGGCTTACATAGTACCGGAGAGGCGTTTGCAGACTCTGGTGAGGACAAGTAATGTTATGGTAAGATAAAGTTCATGTGGCATGGCCACATTGGTGAAATGTACATCGGAAGAGTTGAGTATAGTCCATTACGTACTTTAGTTTTGTTGTGTTGCAGGGATCAGGCATTTACGTTGGATCGGTGGGATATGCCTTTTTGAACAGGTTAGTTTTTAGTGATTTCCGGAGGTTTAGGTGGTCGTACGTCGTTTTCAAGGCTTTTGGTAGTGCGTTCCATAATTGTGTGCTTATGTAGGAAAAGCTGGATGCGTAAGTTGATTTGTATTTAAGTCCTTTGCAGCTTGGGTAGTGCAGATTTAGATATAATCATGTTGATTCTGATGTGTTTCTAGTTGGTAAGTCGATCAAGTCTGTCATGTATCCTGGGGCTTCACCATAAATAATTTTGTGGACCAGTGTACAGATTTTGAAGGCAATGCGTTCTTTGATTGGGAGCCAGTGTAGTTTTTCGTGGAGGGGTTTTGCACTTTCAAATCGTGTTTTTCCGAATATAAGCCTAGCTGCCGTGTTTTGAGCGGTCTGGAGTTTCTTTAATGTTTGTTCTTTTCATCCTGCATAAATTCCATTGCAGTAGTCTACGTGGCTTAGCACTATTGATTGTATCAGGTTGTGGAATGTATCCCTCAGGAAGAATTGTTTCAGGCGTTTGAGTTTCCACATTGAGTGGAACATTTTCTTTGTTGTGGATGCCGCTTGGCTCTGAAGTGTTAAGTTGTGGTCTATTGTAACTCCAAGGATTTTCAAGCTGTCTGATATAGGAAGAGTGTAGTTTGGGGTGTTGATGCAACTTATGGTGTTTTGGGCAACTTTTGCAGAGACAGAAAATTTTAGCAGCCAGAAATGTGAGGATCCATGCTGTCCACAGAGAAAACAAAACTGGCATGGCTGTAACAGATGTTCTTTGTGGACAGCAGGGTTTCTACATCCACACGTTCGCACTCTATTCATCCTGAGTTAAAGTGTGCTTTAAAAGAATTGGACTGGTTTTGTAACAGTCATCAAGCAGCAGCTCGGGAACTCCCGTGCATGCTGAAAAGACTCTTTGAAGTTGTCTGACTGTGGTAAGCATTTACAACTGGCACTGTCATAAGATGTCACCATCTGTGTGGCAGTAGGATCTTGCTGTCCTCTAAGAACATCTGTTACAGATATGCAGCTTTGTTTAATGTTTGACACAAATTGTTGTGCATATTCTCAGTGAAAACGCATGCGTTGTACACCCTTTAGACCTTGGCTCAATTTGGAAACATATCCCATGGCATTGCTCTGAACTATGGTGAGTAAGTTACTACTAAACTATTAAGGGCTTCGTACTGGTAAGTGTGAGCTTACTTGCTCCCCCCCCCCCCATCCCTGTGAATAAAGCTGCGAGCAGCAATTTAACTCACACAGGGATGGGGAGTTAAATTGCTGCTTGCAGCTTTATTCACTGTTCTTGCAAATAAGGAAACTCCTAGCTTATTTGTCTTCAAAGAGCATTCTCTGATCTGAACAAACTTTGTCATGCTCTACATTTCCAGCACTAAATCTAAAATTCAAGATGCTGATTTAGCCTGGTCTCCTACAAGGAGACTGTACAAAATAATCATGACGGTGTGTGGGTTCCCCTCTAAATATATCTGTTCCCTCCTAATAAGTTTTGAATCATTCCTCCAGTTTCATTCAGAGGGACTATCCTGGAAGCCCATGATGCTTAAGTCCTTTCATCTTGTTTTATTACCTGTAGGGAACAGTTATCTATTACATTTATTCATCACCTGAGTTCCCATAAAAACAGAGAACATTATATAAAAATGTATGTTTTTCTTTACTCTGGGTTTAATACACAGAGGTTGGAATTCAGTAAATGCAGGGCCGCTGAGAGACATAGCGTGGCCCAGGGCAGAACCAGACCACCACAAGCCATCTGCCCCCTTACCTTTCTGTCTTTGCCCCAAAAGGGATGGGGGGCACTTCCTTCATGCCTTCTCCTACAGTCTGTCCTCTCCTGCTCCTGTACTTGCCGGGAGTGAGGACCCGGATGATTGAATTAATGCGATATATTGTGCTAATACAGTCAACCGGGTCCTGGATGGCACGTAGGAGCAGGGGAGGACAGACCCGGAATCAGGCAGCAAGAAGAAGTTTGCTGGGCCTTTTGGAGGCTGTGCCCAGGGAATTCCCCCACCACCACCACCACCACCTCGGTGGCCCTGAGTAAATGGCACCCAAAGTTAGACACAGGGATGATCTGCACTAAGCTGGAGTTCTATTTATTATTATTAGGATTTATTTACCACCTTTTTGAAGGAATTCACTAAAGGCGGTGTACAGCAAGAATAAGTCAAACATAAGCAATAGACAATTACAGCAGTAAAAATATTCAAATAACAATACAAAGTATGGCATAGTAGACTACTTACAATTTTAATAGGCAGCATAGGGTATAAGCAAAGATGGAACATATATATAGATAGGTAAAAGAGTAAGAAGAATTAGAAAATAAGGTGATTAATTTAAAGAAAGTTGCACGTGAGATCAGAGAAGTGATGAAATATTATCTCAGCTAGGGTAGGAGTGGATAAACATGTCCTACTACAGTATGTGCAGCCGGTGCCATTCCTTGTGTATATGTGAGACTAGTAAGTTAGGGGGCTTTTTACAAAGGTGCGGTAGGTTCTATGGGTGCGCAGTGTGCACCAAAATGAGACTACCACCAGGCTAGCGCACCCCTCTGGTGATAATTCCAGATTTGGTGCGTGATCATAAAGCCAGGACAAATTATTTTTTTATTTCCTACTGCGTGCGGCATTTCCGGCATTAATCGGCAGTTGCCGTGCACCAGTCACCGTGTGTGTAGTGCTCCCTACCTGGCAGTGCATGGTAATGTAATTGAATGTGGCAATTTATCTTCCACTTTTTCCAAACAGATGTTAGCACTGTTATTGAACTACTAGGCTAGCCTAAAGAGCTTGTTCTGGCCTCTCTGTTGCAAATCAGATTCAACATATTGAAAAATAAACCTTAGAAATAAAATAAATATACGGCAGTCTACACCCTTAATTTATTTTTATTTGTTAGGATTTATTTACTGCCTTTTTGAAGGAATTTACTCAAGGTGGTGTACAGCAAGAATAGATCAAAAATGAGCAATAGGCAATTAGAGCAGTAAAAATATTTGAACAACAATACAAAGTATGGCATGGTATACTACTTGCAATGACAACACAATATGTACTAGAACATTATAATTGGTAGTGAAGGGTAAGTCAAAGTTGTAACATATAGATGAGCAAGAAAGTAGGGAGAATTAGAAAGTAAGGTGATTGATTTGAAGAAAGTTGCACATGAGGTCAGAGAGATGGTTAAATATTATGTCAGCTAGGGTAGGAGTGGATAAACATGTCCTTCTGCAGTATGTGCAGCCCGAGTCAATCCTTGTGTGTGTGAGTGAGACTAACAAGCTAGTTACTTCTTCCATTAAAGGCTTGGTTGAAGAGCCAAGCTTTTCACCTGCTTCCTGAAGTAGAGGTAGTCTTGTGTTAAGCGGAGCAATGCATTCCAGAGTGTGGGGGCTACTCCGGAGAAGGCTCGCTTGCGGGTATCACATTGTGTTCTATAGAGTGCAGTCTGCACAGAGCACCCTTTGTAGAATACTAGCTTAGTGCGGATTTCGCACCTAGCCTTGGGCACCAGCATTTACACCTGCCAAAACTCGGTGTAAATGCTGGCGCCTAATTTATGGCAGTAGTAGTAGTTGGGTGCGCATTTAGTAGTATTCTGTAACATTGTGCCTAACTTATTTATTATTTATTTATTTGTTACATTTGTATCCCACATTTTCCCACCTATTTGTATGCTCAATGTGTTTACATAGTGCCGGAGACGCGTTTGCAGACTCCAGTGTAAACAAATACAAAGTGATCTTGTGGCAAGATAAAGTTCCTGTGGTACAACCACATGAGGGAATCGTACAGCGGAAGAGTTGTGTTATGTCCATTACGTATTTTAGTTTTGTCATGTTGCAGAGATTAGGCATTTAAGTTAGATCGGTAGGGTATGCCCTTTTAAACTGGTAAGTTTTTAGTGTTCTCCGGAAGTGTAGGTGGTCATGCGTAGTTTTCAAGGCTTTTTGTAATGCGTTCCACAGTTGTGTGCTTATATAGGAAAAACTGGATGCGTAAGTTGACTTGTATTTGAGTCCTTTGCAGCTTAGGTAGTGCAGATTTAGGTACGTTCGCGTTGATTCGGATGTGTTTCTAGTTGGTAGGTCGATCAAGTCTGTCATGTATCCCGGGGCTTCACCATAGATAATTTTGTGAACCAGAGTGCAGATTTTGAAAGCAATTCATTCTTTGATTGGGAGCCAGTGTAGTTTTTCGTGGAGGGGTTTTGCGCTTTCGAATCGCATTTTTCCGAAGATAAGTCTAGCTGCCGTGTTTTGAGCGGTCTGAAGTTTCTTTATGGTTTGTTCTTTGCATCCCTCATAAATTCCATTGCAGTAGTTTACATGGCTTAGTACCATTGATTGTATCAGGTTGCAAAATGTTTCCCTCAGGAAGAATTGGTTCACACGTTTGAGTTTCCACATTGAGTAGAACATTTTCTTTGTTGTGGATGTTACTTGGCTCTCTAGTGTTAAGTTATGGTCTATTGTAACACCGAGTATTTTCAGGCTGTCCGAGATAGGGAGGGTGTAATCTGAGGTGTTGATAAATGTGGGGTTGTCTACATTGTGTTGTGATGAGACGACGAGCCAGTGCATTTTTTCTTTGTTGAGTTTTAGTCAACTTCTGGGAACACCCCCTGATCCACCCATACTGCTCCCCTAGCAACGCCCCGTTGGAGTTCCATGCTATGAAATTTATGCAAGGATGTTCTAGACTAGCGCCTAGAACAGATGCACACGTAACTCCAAATTGTTGCCAATTTACATCAGTTATTGATTCTTGATGCCTTGTCATTTGCATGCGCATCTTCCCTTGATACCCAACTTTGGGTGAGCTATATAAATTCCATGCGAGAATCTTTCTGCCTGACTTTTAAGTTCTTCAAATGGTTTAACACCAGAACATATGTGCAGTTCCACAGATGTTTTGTTATAAAAGTTATGTAGGAGGGAACAATCAGAGGGTTCATGCTTAGGTTATGGAATGCATTGCCATTGAATTTACAGAAAACATCTTGTATGATTTTGCCGGGGTTTGAAAACTTTTGTGCGTGGTGTTTAAGATTATGTATAATAATTTTATAAAGTGTAGATACATACCTATAGCAGGTATTCTCCGAGGACAGCAAGCTGATTGTTCTCACGATTGGGTTGTCGTCTGTGACGGCCCAGGAGACCAGCAAATCCATAAGAAAAAACAAAAACTTATAGAACGTGCAAGCAGAGCGAACCACGCATGCGCGAACGGCTTCCCACCCGCGGCGCAACCGTGCCCTCTCAGTTTAATAAAAAGCAAAACAGAGAATAGAACAACTCCAAAGGGGAGGAGGGAGGGTTTGTGAGAACAATCAGCCTGCTGTCCTCCGAGAATACCTGCTACAGGTATGTATCTACACTTTCTCTGAGGACAAGCAGGCTGCTTGTTCTCACGATTGGGGTATCCCTAGCCCCCAGGCTCACTCTAAACAATGAACACAGGTCAATTGGGCCTCGCAACCGCGAGGACATAGATTGACCTGAAAAGAAACACAACTAAGTGAGAGTGCAGCCTGGAACAGAACATAAATGGGCCTAGAAGGGTAGAGTTGGATTCTAAACCCCGAACAGATTCTGCAGCACCGACTGCGTCGGGTATCCTGCTGAAGGCAGTAGTGAGATGTAAATGTGTGGACTGATGACCACGTTGCAGCCTTGCAAATCTCTTCAATGGAGGCTGACTTTAAGTGAGCCAAGGACGCAGCCTTGACTCTAACATTATGAGCCGTGACATGGCCCTCTAGAGTCAGCCCAGCTTGAGCATAAGTGAAGAAAATGCAATCTGCTAGCCAACTGGAGGTTGGGATGCAGAAGCGACCCCTCGTTCTGAGTGATGAGGGTTGGAAAATACTCCAATCTCCACAGTTCTTCGGAGGACAATTCCAGAAGAAGAGGGAACCATATCTGGCAGGGCCAAAAGGGTGCAATCAGAATCATGGTTCCACAGTCTTGCTTGAGTTTCAGCAAAGTCTTCCCTACTAGAGGTATGGGAGGATAAGCATACAGAAGGCCTGTCCCCCAATGAAAGAGAAAGGCATCTGACGTTAGTCTGCCGTGGGCCTGAAGTCTGGAACAGAATTGTGGGACTTTGTGATTGATCTGAGTGGCAAAAAGATCCACCGAGGGGGTGCCCCATGCTCGGAAGATCTTGCAGACTATGCCCATGTTTAGCGACCACTCGTGAGGTTACATGATCCTGCTCAACCTGTCGGCCAGACTGTTGTTTACGCCTGCCAGATATATGGCCTGGAGAAACATGCCGTGATGGTGCGCCCAAAGCCACATCTGGATGGCTTCCTGACACAGAGGGTGAGATCCGGTGCCCCCCTGCTTGTTGGTGTAATACATAGCAACCTGATTGTCCATCTGAATTAGAATGATTTGATTGGACAGCTGATCTCTGAAAGCCTTGATAGTGTTCCAGATCGCTCGTAATTCCAGGAGGTTGATCTGAAGATCCTTTTCCTGAAAAGACCAAGCATCTACATGAGCTCCCCACCCCAGGAGAGATGCATCCGTCGTCAGCACTTTTTGCAGCGGAGGAATTTGGAATGGATGTCCCAAGGTCAAATTGGATCGAATGGTCCCCCACTGAAGGGAACTGAAAAGTCGGTGGAGAGATGGATCACATCCTCTAGATCCCCTGTGGCCTGGCACCACTGGGAACCCCAGTAGCTCTAGCACTCGAATAGTCATCCGCATGGACTGTAGAGCGCCTGCCTCCGAGGTGCTCTTCACCAGCCAGTTGTCGAGATAATGGAAGACATGCACTCCCAGTCTGCGTAGCGATGCTGCGACAACTGCCAGGCACTTTGTGAAGACCCTGGGCGCAGACGCGAGGAGTACACAGTACTGAAAGTGCCGAGTTCCCAACCAAAATCAAAGATACTTCCTGTGAGCTGGGAGTATCGAGATGTGGGTATAGGCATCCTTTAAGTCCAGAGAGCATAGCCAATTGTTTTCCTGAATCATGGGAAGAAGGGTGCCCAGGGAAACCATCCTGAACTTTTCTTGGACTAGGAATTTGTTCAGGGCCCTTAGGTCTAGGATGGGATGCATCCCCCCTGTTTTCTTTTGCACAAGGAAGTACCTGGAATAGAATCCGAGCCCTTCTTCCCCTGGTGGAACGGGTTCGACCGCATTGGTCTTTAGAAGGGCAGAGAGTTCCTTTTCAAGTACCTGCTTGTGCTGGGAGCTGAAGGATTGAGCTCTCGGTGGACAATTTGGAGGCATGGATTCCAGATTGAGAGTGTATCCTAACCGAACTATTTGAAGAACCCACCTGTCGGAGGTTATAAGAGTTAACAAAAACAGCGAAGATGACACAAAAAAAAGAAAAAAAGAAAAAATGAAGATAAAAAATAAAATCAAAAACAGACGACACAAAAATAATGATAAAACTATGGATTTATTGAGGTAGTATGACTCGACACAGCTGTGTTTCGGCCCAACTGGCCTGCGTCAGGAGTCTAAATAAAACAAATAAATTTAAAACATATCGATTTAAAACAACATTAATATACAATAGAAAACAATAAAAAACAGATGAGCTACAACCATCAATACATTGCATTTTGTAGATACAATTAAAAAAAAATAATTTTAAGAATAGACAAAAGAGAAGAAAGATGGAAGAATCAAAAAATGAAAAATATGTATTTTACAATTCCTTTTGTATACATAATCTAAAGTGAACAATATATTATAGCTGTTACATGAGCAATTTAAAATAAAATGGACATGTAATTAAAATTACTTCTAGCTAAATTCTTCTGAATTAATAATACTTATATCGTTACTCATGAACTAAATTCATATAGACATAATATCTATAATGTGCAAACATTCTCTCCACATATATTTTGAACCAGCCCCTTCGAAAATATATCCTTAGATATTCCCCGAACAAAGGAGGAAAAAGAAAATATATATAAGATAAATCTCAGGTATTCAATTTTTATAGATAAGTATATATAGATAATACTTTGAGCAGCTTATTCCATAAACTGGGGCAAATCTAAAATCTATACCTACTTTAATCCACATATTCTCCGAGGACAAGCAGGCTGCTTGTTCTCACTGATGGGTGACGTCCACGGCAGCCCCTCCAATCGGAAACTTCACTAGCAAAGTCCTTTGCTAGCCCTCGCGCGCCCGCGCGCACCGCGCATGCGCGGCCGTCTTCCCGCCCGAAACCGGCTCGAGCCGGCCAGTCTTCTTTTGTCCGCACTCGGTACGGTCGTGTTTTCGCCGTGTCGAGCCCCGGAAAGTCGACCTCGCGCGTCCAATTTGTTTTGAACGTGTTTTTTTCCTTCGGGAAAGCTTTGTCCTAGTCGGGAAGTGCTCCGGAAACCCCCCGCCGGGTTTCGTGTAAATCCTCCCCGTACTTCCAGCTTTTTTGCCCCGGTAAGTTTTCTTTCGTCGTCGGGGTAGGCCTCTTTTCGGCCTCGGTCGAGATTTTTCTCCCTCTAAATTTGGTGCTTCAAATTTCGCCATTTCGGCTTTTGATTTCGCCGGCGTGATTTTTCCGCCCATGACATCGAAGCCTTCCAGCGGCTTCAAGAAGTGCACCCAGTGCGCCCGGGTTATCTCGCTCACTGATCGACACTCGTCGTGTCTTCAGTGTCTGGGGGCCGAGCACCGCCCTCAGAACTGCAGTCTGTGTTCCCTGCTTCAAAGGCGGACTCAGGTAGCGAGACTAGCCCAGTGGAACGTGTTGTTCTCGGGCTCTTCATCGGCATCGGCACCGGGATCTTCGAGTGCATCGACGTCGTCAGCGTCCAGACCATCTTCCTCGGCCGCCCCTGCATCGAGTGCATCGAGGCATCGGGCCTCTGCATCGGCGCCGAGACATCGGATAGCTGCATCGACGTCGGTGGTACCAGGACCTCGTCTGCTGATGTCGTCGGACGGTGGTGCATCGGGTGGAGTGCAGGTGAGGGCTGTCCATTCCCCTGCTGGTGGCGGTGAGCCCTCGGGTGGGTCTCCGCCTACCCTGAGGGCTCCTGCGGTACAGCCCCCCCGAGATCGACCTTCTTCAGTCTCGGCCCCGAGGAAGCGACGGATGGATTCGACGTCCTCCTCGTCGGTGCCGGGGAGCTCCGGTGACATGCTTCGGAAGAAATCGAAGAAGCATCGACACCGGTCTCCTCCCCGTGTCGGCACCGAGAGCTCTGGGTCGCCGAGGGATTCGGCACCCAGCAGGCATCGGCACCGAGAGGACCGCTCACCCTCTGTTCAGGAGGTGTCGATGCGCTCCGCTCTGGACAGCCCGGAACAGCCTCCACGCCCGGAACAGGTACTGACGTCGACGCCTGCATCGACCTCTCAGCCTTTCTCTGCAGCCGCTCTAAACGAGAGCCTCCGGGCCGTTCTCCCAGAGATTCTGGGAGAGCTGTTGCGCCCTACCCCTCCGGTACCGGCGGTGCTTGCGCCACCGGTACCGTCGAGCGTGGCGCCGGCTGGCCCATCGCCCAGGTTGAGGTCCCCGACGTCGGTACCGCGTGCGGTACCGACCGCGGCCACCTCCCAGGAAGGCTCCCCGACTACGTCGGCGGAGGGAGCTTCGCCGATGCGGGCGAGGGAGTCTACCTCTCGACGCCCCCATCGTGGACGGGGTTCCACGGAGTCGAGCAGGGCGAGGTTGCAGACACAGGTCCGTGAACTTGTGTCTGACACCGAGGGTGAGGCCTCGTGGGAGGAAGAGGAAGATCCCAGATATTTCTCTGACGAGGAGTCTGAGGGTCTTCCGTCTGATCCCACTCCCTCTCCTGAGAGACAGCTTTCTCCTCCCGAGAGTCTGTCTTTTGCCTCCTTTGTCCGGGAGATGTCTACGGCCATCCCCTTCCCGGTGGTTGTGGAGGACGAGCCCAGGGCTGAAATGTTTGAGCTCCTGGACTATCCTTCTCCACCTAAGGAAGCGTCCACTGTTCCCTTGCACCATGTCCTGAAGAAGACATTGCTTGCGAACTGGACCAAGCCATTAACTAATCCCCACATTCCCAAGAAGATCGAGTCCCAGTACCGGATCCATGGGGACCCAGAGCTGATGCGCACTCAGTTGCCTCATGACTCTGGAGTTGTGGATTTGGCCCTAAAGAAGGCTAAGAGTTCTAGGGAACATGCTTCGGCGCCCCCGGGCAAGGACGCTAGAACCTTAGACTCCTTTGGGAGGAAGGCCTACCATTCCTCTATGCTCGTGTCCAAGATCCAGTCTTACCAGCTCTACACGAGCATACACATGCGGAATAATGTGCGGCAGTTGGCGGGCTTGGTTGATGCTCTTCCTCCTGAGCAAGCCAAGCCTTTTCAGGAGGTGGTCAGGCAGCTGAAGGCGTGCAGAAAATTCCTGGCCAGAGGAGTTTATGACACTTTTGATGTTGCGTCCAGGGCCGCTGCTCAAGGTGTGGTGATGCGCAGGCTCTCATGGCTGCATGCCGCCGACCTGGAGAATAGAATCCAGCAGCGGATTACGGACTTGCCTTGCCGTGCGGATAACATTTTTGGCGAAAAAGTCGAGCAGGTGGTAGAGTCTCTCCACCAGCGGGACACCGCATTCGACAAGTTCGCCCGCCGGCAGCCTTCAGCTTCTACCTCTACAGGTAGACGATTTTTCGGGGGAAGGAAGACTGTTCCCTATACTTCTGGCAAGCGTAGGTACAATCCTCCTTCCCGACAGCCTGCGGCCCAGGCTAAGCCCCAGCGCGCTCGCTCTCGTCAGCAGCGTGCGAATCAGCAAGGCCCCGCGGCTCCCCAGCAAAAGCAAGGGGCGAGCTTTTGACTGGCTCCAGCAGAGCATAGCCGACATCCAAGTGTCAGTGCCGGGCGACCTGCCTGTCGGAGGGAGGTTGAAAGCTTTTCACCAAAGGTGGCCTCTCATAACCTCCGATCAGTGGGTTCTCCAAATAGTCCGGCAAGGATACACCCTCAATTTGGCCTCTCAACCTCCAAATTGTCCACCGGGAGCTCAGTCCTACAGCTTCCAGCACAAGCAGGTACTTGCAGAGGAACTCTCCGCCCTTCTCAGCGCCAATGCGGTCGAGCCCGTGCCATCCGGGCAAGAAGGGCTGGGGTTCTATTCCAGGTACTTCCTTGTGGAAAAGAAAACAGGGGGGATGCGTCCCATCCTAGACCTAAGGGCCCTGAACAAATATCTCGTAAAAGAAAAGTTCAGGATGCTTTCCCTGGGCACCCTTCTCCCCATGATTCAGCAAAACGATTGGCTATGCTCTCTGGACTTGAAGGATGCCTACACACACATCCCGATACTGCCAGCTCACAGACAGTATCTGCGATTTCAGCTGGGCGCACGCCACTTCCAGTACTGTGTGCTACCCTTTGGGCTCGCCTCTGCGCCCAGGGTGTTCACAAAGTGCCTAGCTGTGGTAGCAGCGGCGCTTCGCAGGCTGGGAGTGCACGTGTTCCCATATCTCGACGATTGGCTGGTGAAGAACACATCCGAGGCAGGAGCCCTGCAGTCCATGCAGATGACTATTCGCCTCCTGGAGCTACTGGGGTTTGTGATAAATTACCCAAAGTCCCATCTTCTCCCAGTGCAGAAACTCGAATTCATTGGAGCCCTGCTGGATTCTCGGACGGCTCGCGCCTATCTCCCAGAGGCGAGGGCCAACAACTTGTTGTCCCTCGTCTCGCGGGTGCGAGCGTCCCAGCAGATCACAGCTCGGCAGATGTTGAGATTGCTGGGCCACATGGCTTCCACAGTTCATGTGACTCCCATGGCCCGCCTTCACATGAGATCTGCTCAATGGACCCTAGCCTCCCAGTGGTATCAGGCCGCCGGGGGTCTAGAGGACGTGATCCACCTGTCCACGAGTTTTCTCGAATCCCTGTATTGGTGGACGATTTGCTCCAATTTGACTCTGGGACGTCCCTTCCAAATTCCTCAGCCTCAAAAAGTGCTGACCACGGATGCGTCTCTCCTGGGATGGGGAGCTCATGTCGATGGGCTTCACACCCAAGGAAGGTGGTCCCTCCAAGAAAGCGATCTACAGATCAATCTTCTGGAGTTGCGAGCGATCTGGAACGCTCTGAAGGCTTTCAGAGATCGGCTGTCCCATCAAATTATCCAAATTCAGACAGACAATCAGGTTGCCATGTACTATGTCAACAAGCAGGGGGGCACCGGATCTCGCCCCCTGTGTCAGGAAGCCGTCAGCATGTGGCTCTGGGCTCGCCGTCAAGGCATGGTGCTCCAAGCCACATATCTGGCAGGCGGTAAACAACAGTCTGGCCGACAGGTTGAGCAGGATTATGCAACCTCACGAGTGGTCGCTCAATTCCCGTGTGGTGCGACAGATCTTCCAGGCGTGGGGCACCCCCCTGGTGGATCTCTTCGCATCTCAAGTGAACCACAAGGTCCCTCAGTTCTGTTCCAGGCTTCAGGCCCACGGCAGACTGGCGTCGGATGCCTTCCTCCTGGATTGGGGGGAAGGTCTGCTGTATGCTTATCCTCCCATTCCTCTGGTGGGGAAGACTTTGTTGAAACTCAAGCAAGACCGAGGCACCATGATTCTGATTGCTCCCTTTTGGCCGCGTCAGATCTGGTTCCCTCTTCTTCTGGAGTTATCCTCCGAAGAACCGTGGAGATTGGAGTGTTTTCCGACCCTCATCACGCAGGACGAAGGGGCTCTTCTGCATCCCAACCTCCAGTCCCTGGCTCTCACGGCCTGGATGTTGAGGGCGTAGACTTTGCCTCTTTGGGTCTGCCAGAGGGTGTCTCCCGCATCTTGCTTGCTTCCAGGAAAGACTCCACTAAGAGAAGTTACTTCTTTCATTGGAGGAGGTTTGCCGTCTGGTGTGACAGCAAGGCCCTAGATCCTCGCTCTTGTCCTACACAGACCCTGCTTGAATACCTTCTCCACTTGTCTGAGTCTGGTCTGAAGACCAACTCCGTAAGGGTTCACCTTAGTGCAATCAGTGCATACCATTACCAAGTGGAAGGTAAGCCGATCTCAGGACAGCCTTTAGTTGTTCGCTTCATGAGAGGTTTGCTTTTGTCAAAGCCCCCTGTCAAGCCTCCTACAGTGTCATGGGATCTCAATGTCGTTCTCACCCAGCTGATGAAACCTCCTTTCGAGCCACTGAATTCCTGCCATCCGAAGTACTTGACCTGGAAGGTCATTTTCTTGGTGGCAGTTACCTCGGCTCGTAGAGTCAGTGAGCTTCAGGCCCTGGTAGCCCAGGCCCCTTACACCAAATTTCATCACAACAGAGTAGTCCTCCGCACTCACCCTAAGTTTCTGCCAAAGGTTGTGTCGGAGTTCCATCTGAACCAGTCAATTGTCTTGCCAACATTCTTTCCCCGTCCTCATTCCTGCCCTGCTGAACGTCAGCTGCACACATTGGACTGCAAGAGAGCATTGGCCTTCTATCTGGAGCGGACACAGCCCCACAGACAGTCCGCCCAATTGTTTGTTTCTTTTGATCCCAACAAGAGGGGAGTGGCTGTAGGGAAACGCACCATATCCAATTGGCTAGCAGATTGCATTTCCTTCACTTACGCCCAGGCTGGGCTGGCTCTTGAGGGTCATGTCACGGCTCATAATGTTAGAGCCATGGCAGCGTCGGTAGCCCACTTGAAGTCAGCCACCATGGAGGAAATTTGCAAAGCTGCGACGTGGTCATCTGTCCACACATTCACATCTCATTACTGTCTGCAGCAGGATACCCGACGTGACAGTCGGTTCGGGCAGTCAGTTCTTCAGAACCTGTTTGGGCTTTAGGATCCAACTCCACCCCCCGAGGGCCCTGTTTGTTCTGTTCCAGGCTACACTCTCAGTTAGTTGGTAAATTTTTTTAGGTCAATCTCAGTTATGTCCTCGCCGTTGCGAGGCCCAATTGACCAATTTGTTGTTTTGAGTGAGCCTGGGGGCTAGGGATACCCCATCAGTGAGAACAAGCAGCCTGCTTGTCCTCGGAGAAAGCGAATGCTACATACCTGTAGAAGGTATTCTCCGAGGACAGCAGGCTGATTGTTCTCACAAACCCGCCCGCCTCCCCTTTGGAGTTGTGTCTTCCCTTGAAGTGTATTGTCTTGCTACATACTGGACTGGCCGGCTCGAGCCGGTTTCGGGCGGGAAGACGGCCGCGCATGCGCGGTGCGCGCGGGCTAGCAAAGGACTTTGCTAGTGAAGTTTCCGATTGGAGGGGCTGCCGTGGACGTCACCCATCAGTGAGAACAATCAGCCTGCTGTCCTCGGAGAATACCTTCTACAGGTATGTAGCATTCGCTATATAGAATATAAGATGTAACCAAGACGACTTCTAAATAATTTTAATCCAACTGATAAAAAATAATAATATTAGGATGCTAATCGTTATGTATAAGCGGCTTTTTTACTAATTCTGAATCATTTGGGGGGATAAGGTTGAATACCTCAAATGACTTATAATGCTGTACACAAACATGATTTTAAATCCTTATTCGAAATTGGAATAATTTTGTTGTTACCTGTTATACCATGTGCCTATTCTCTGATTGTATCGATATTTCTGTGAAGAATGTTCTGTTAAGCGATACCTTATTGTAATCACTCTCCCTTAAAAACGGCTGTGTGCGCAATCTTGCAACAATTATAAGAGGCCACCTTTGGTGAAAAAATATCAACCTCCCTCCGACTGGCAAGCCGTCCGGCACGGACACTTTTTCTGAGGCTACGCTGCTCTGGTGCCAGTCAAAAGCCCGTTCCTTGCTTTTGCTGGAGCCACAGGGGCCTTAGTCGCACGCCGTTGACGGGAACGAGCGTGCTGAGACTGAGCCTGGATAGGCTGCCGAGAAGCAGGAGTGTACCTACGCCTATTGTAGGAATAGGGAGCACTCCTCTTCCCTCCAAAAAACCTCCTAGATGAGGAGGCGGTAGCAGAAGACGCCTGGCAGGAGAGAGAACACATAGCATCATGGTGCTTCTTGATCTGATCGACCATGTCCTCTACTTTTTCTCCAAAAAGATTATCCCCCCGGCAAGGAACATCCGCCATTCGCTGCTGGGTCTTATGATCCAGGTCAGAGACACGCAGCCATGAGAGTCTGCACATTACTATACTCGGGCTGCCACATCAAAAGTGTCATAAGTCCCCATGGCCAGTAATTTGTGACACGCCTTCTGCTGCCTGACCACCTGGCGAAAAGGTTCGGCGAGCTCCGGAGGAAGTGCTTCGACCAAACTGGACAGTTGCCTCACCAAGTTCCACAAGTGGATGCTCGTGTAGAGCTGGTATGTTTGGATCTTGGCTGCGAGCATAGCGGCCTGATACGTCTTTCTCCCAAAAGAATCCAAGGTCCTAGACTCTCTGCCTGGGGGCGCCGAGGCATAGTCTCTAGTACTCTTGGCTCTTCTGAGAGCAGAGTCCACCACCATGGAATCATGAGGTAGTTGGGCCTTCACCATTACTGGTTTTCCATGGACTCTGTACTGAGACTCAGCTTTTTTGGGGACCACTGGATTAGATAGAGGGAACGACCAGTTTCGCATAAGAACTTCCCTGAGTGTGTTATGCAAGGGGGCCGCTGCAACCTCTGTGGGCGGAGAAGGATAGTCCAAGACCTCGAGCATCTCAGCCCTGGGCTCATCCACAACCTCCATAGGGAAGGGAATATCCTTAGATATTCCCCGAACAAAGGAGGAAAAAGAAAGACTCTCAAGCGGAGACATCCTTCTTTCAATAGGAGTAGGATCAGAGGGGACCCCATAGGACTGTTCTTCAGAAAAGTATCTGGGATCTTCCTGTTCCTCCCACGAGCTCTGGTCATCGGTGTCGGACAAAAGATCTGTAAGAGCAACCCGAGCCTTTCTCGACGTTGAGGAACGACAGCCTCGAGGGGGATGTCGAGAAGTCGACACCTGCCTGGACTGTGGCGAAGCTTCCTCCGCTGACGTCGAGGGAGAATTGACCCAGGTGGCGGCCGACGCCGATGCTGCAAGCAGCACAGAGGGCGGGGACCTCACCACAAGCGAAGGCCCAGATGCCGCTTCCACAGTTGATGAAGAAGGTGCAAGCACCCCCTGGCACCGAAGCAGACTGGCGCAGCAATCCCTCCAGACGTTCTGGAAGAAGGGCCCTGATGCGTTTGTCGAGAGCCTCCATCGGAAAACGCTGTGGGGCTGGTGCAGGAGCCGGTGGCAGAATCTGAGGGGGCTCGAGAGCCGGTACCAAGCTGCCAGAAGACCGACGCATCAGCACCTCCTGTATAAAGGGTGAGCGGTCCTCTCGGCGCCAACACTTTCTGTGTGCCGAATCCCTCGGCTCCCCGGAGCTCTCGGTACCGCGCATGGAAGGAGAACAATGACGGTGCTTCTTAGCCTTCGCTCGACGACCGTCATCGAGACTCCTCGGTACCGAAGAGGAGGACGTGGAATCTTCACGCCTCCTCAGGGCCGGGACCAACGAAGGTCAGTCCCGGGGGGCCTGCATAGCAGTAGAGCTCGAGACAGGTGGAGACCCACTCAATGCCTCACTGTTCCCAGCGCGATGTGGTCGTTCGGCAGCTATTACCTGCGCTCTCGAAGTCGATGCTTCCCTCGACGCCGATGCCGCCGACCTCGGTACCGATGTCGATGCCGACGTCGAAGGACCAGACCGATCAGCAAAGAGTCTTTCACGTTGAGCCTCCCGAGACACTTGGGTCCGCTTTTTCATTAAAGAGCACAGCTTACAAGCAGCTGGCAAATGTTCGGGCCCAAGGCACTGGATACACCACGCGTGGGGGTCGGTACCTGAGATGGTCTGGTTGCAGCGAGTACAACGCTTGAAGCCGCTGGGAGTCCTTGATGACGTGGATGGAAAAACGGCGGCTGCGAAATTAAAGGACTCGATCGTGCCAAATAAAAAGGCACAAAAATGGAAAAGAAGACCCGGCCGAGCTGCCTAAAAGGTGGCCACGACAAAAAAAGAAGGAAACTTAAAGAAGTGAAGAAAAACTAATAAAATAAGGGAAAAACTAACTTTTTAAAAAAATATATATATATATTTGTAATAAATTAGTACAACGAAGAAAAAAGAAAAAGGGGAGCGGTAAACGCCTAAACTAAGTCTCCAGAGCCGAAATTGAGCACAATCAAAAAAAAAAAAAAAAACGTGTCACTCAAGACATGGATCAAAAGAAACTGAGAGGGGCATGCTCGTGCCGTGGGCAGGAAGCCGTTCGCGCATGCGCGGTTCGCTCTGCCCGCGCACCGGTGCGTTCTAGAAGTTTTTGTTTTTTCTTATGGATTTGCCGGTCTCCTGGGCCGTTGCGGACGACGACCCAATCGTGAGAACAAGCAGCCTGCTTGTCCTTGGAGAATTTTATATTTTTATAATTTTGTTATTTATATAGTTTTAAACAAAACTACGTCAAACCACTTGCACAAGAAATACAATGAAGGCTTCTTACAAATATCAATTCCATAGCGTCTCACAGATCAATCCAGAGACTGGTGGGTTATGTCCCTCTGCTAGCAGGTGGAGATAGAGAGAACTTCTGTTCTGAGGCTCTATATGTGGTCATGTGTAGCCAGCCAAACCTCAGTATTCTCTCTGTCTAGCAGGTGGTTAGTCATAACTCTGCAGCTCTGGATTTGGGACTCCTTGCCCGTTCCCTTGGGGTTGAGGGCTCACTGCTGCTGAGCAGGGACACCTGGTGGTGCCAGGTTCCTCCCTTTCTCCCTCCTCCCGCTGGTTCCTTGCCTGGGGCACGTGAGTCTTTTTCTCCTGTAAAAAAAAAAAGAAAAAGAAATGAAGAGGATCTTTAACACACTCTGGTGTGTTAGCACTCACAGTAAGCAGGGAGCTGCTTCAGAGCAGTCTGGGAAAGAGCCGTTGTTCTAAGCGGGTTTGGGGGGTCTTTTGTGCTGGAATTGTTCTTCAGGGCACATGGCAGCCCCGTCGGAGTCTGTGAAACACTGCTCCCGGTGTAGGAACCGGAGAGGAGCGTGTGATGCCTGCCCTCGCACCACTTTGGTGCAGGGAGCACCGGTGGTGGGGTGGGAGTGACCGGATCAGGTCGCAGGTTCAGTGGCCGCATCAGGCCTGTCACCCGATAGCAGATAATTTTGGCGCCATCGTGCCTTTGAAGTTGCAGCTGGAGTCGGGCTCGGCGACCGGGGAGTGCGGTCGTGAAACAGCTGATTTGAGATCATTTGGAGCCGGGGTGCAAGATACTGGCTCCGGAGGAGCTGAGGTAGCGGCTGGGCAGGCTCCCTTGTTTTCTGAATCCGCGCGGAGGTGTGTCAGGCGCCATTTTGGATTCGGGGGGAGAGCCAGCAGGGCCTCCCTGTGGCGCAGTTCGGCGGAGGGTGTCTCAGCTGGGAGACGGTGGTGTAGAACAATCGGGTGTACCCTTTTCCCCCGAGTTTGTCCTGTTGTTACATAGGGCTTTTTTGCTTAAGAGATTGGGGGGATCCTTAGCGGTGAAGGGGCCTTAGGGACTTCTCATGAGGATTTCTTGGTGGTCCCGTCCTCTTTACCTAAGAGAAAGTGCCTAGATTCAAGAGAGTTGGATTCTATGTCGGTGGCCACAGATGTACTACTACTACTTAACATTTCTAGAGCGCTACTAGGGTTACGCAGCGCTGTAGATGATGGTCGGTTGTCAGAAGTTTCCCAACTGACCCGTTCTGAATTGCTGGAGGAGGGGGAGTCTCCGTCTGAGAGGTCTGATGATCCCACGGCGGCACGGTTGTTTCACCAGGACGAATTGGCAAACCTGATTGTCAGAGCTATGGAGATTTTAAATATCTCAGCTCTGGACAGCGGTCTCTCCTCCTCGGCAGCGCCCTCAATTATGTCAGGGACTAAGCGTCCGTCCCGTACCTTTCACATTCATGAGGCGATGAAGCTACTCATTGCAGCGCAGTGAGACACACCGGAGGCAGGATTGCGTGTGGCGAGGGCCATGATGCGTTTATATCCGCTTCCAGAGGGGGGAGCAAGACGATTTGCGGTTTCCTACGTTAGATTCGTTGATTACGGCAGTTACTAAGAGGACTACGTTGCCGGTGGAAGGTGGGACAGCGCTTAAGGATCCGCAGGATAGGAAGTTAGAATCTTCTTTAAAAGCTTCCTTCGAAGTAGCGGCGTTGTGTATGCAGGCGTCGGTCTGCGAGTCCTATGCAGCCAGGGCCTGTTTGTCTTGGCTGCAGAAGGCGACCTCTTCGGAGGAGCTGGTGGCTAACTTGCCTTCGCTTGAGGCTGGTCTCAAATATTTGACGGATTTGTTGTATGATATTCTTCAAGCATCGGCCAAGGAGGTAGCTCTCTCAGTGGTGGCTCGCCGATGGTTGTGGCTTCGTCACTGGTCGGCAGATACAGCTTCTAAGTCTTGGCTGGCGTGTTTGCCTTTTAGGGGCAAGCTTCTGTTTGGCGAGGATTTGGGCAGGATTGTTAAGGATCTGGGAGATACAAAGGGGCGTAGGTTGCCGGAGGATAGGCCTAGAACGACTTCTCGCGCGGGTCCTTCTCGGGCTCGGTTTCGGGATGCAAGGCGTTATTGCCCAGGCAGGGCGGTAGCCTTCTCTAAACCCTGTTTTCCTCAGAAATGGCAGCTGTTTTAGGAGGAGCACCGCCCAGGCGGCGCTGCTTCCAAACCCCCAGCGGGATCTCGTGCCCAATGATGGGGCCTTGGTCCATCTTCCAGGGATGATAGGGGGATGGCTGTCCCTTTTTCTGGGAGAGTGGGCCAGGGTAACTTCAGACGAGTGGGTGTTGGAGGTCATATGGGACGGCTACAAACTAGAGTTTGTTCGAACTCTGGCAGATTCTTTTGTGGAATCTCCTTGCAAATCTCCAAGGAAGAGAGCGGCGGTCAGAGACACGTCAGAAAATTTAATTCACTTGGGGGCTGTGGTTCCTGTTCTGGTGACTCAGCGCGGTTCAGGCCGTTATTCTATTTCATGGTTCCAAAGAAAGGAGGCTGCTTTCGTCCGGTTCTTGATCTCAAGGGAGTAAACACAGCTCTGCGAGCGCGTCAAATTTCGCATGGAAACTCTTCGGGCCATCATAGCCACAGTTCAGCCAGGGGAGTTTATTACTTCCCTCGATCTCAAAGAGGCTTACTTGCATATTCCCATTTGGCCGCCTCATCACCGGTTTCTTCGGGTTGCGGTCCTGGGTCAACACTTTCAGTTCCAGGCGCTTCCCTTCAGTCTAGCTACAGCTCCTCAGACGTTTTCCAAGATTATGGTTGTGGTCGCTGCGTTTCTGCGACAGGAAGGGGTGCAAGTGCATCCTTATCTCGACGACTGCTTGATACGGGCTCCGTCTTTTCAGGACAGCCTTCAGGTGACAGACAGGGTAGTCAGTCTGCTGAGGTCGTTGGGTGGATTGTCAACTTGGAAAAGAGTCATTTGGTTCCATCTCAATCTTTGGAATACCTGGGGATGCTTTTCGACACCCGTGTGGGCAGAGTCTTCTTGCCGCCCAACAGGAGGTTGAAGTTGCAGGTGCAGGTTCGGAGCCTGCTGAGCATTCCAGCACCCACGGCTTGGAACTATGGACAGGTTTTGGGATCCATGGTAGCCACGTTGGAGGTGGTTCCGTGGGCCAGGAGCCACATGAGGCCTCTTCAGAGATCTCTGTTGAGCTGATGGTCTCCGGTGTCGGAGGATTACTCAGTTCAATTATCATAGGAACCTTTGGTCAGGATGGAAATCCGTTGGTGGCTCCGGGACGACAAGTTGAGCCTGGGGATGCCCCTGGCGATGCCGGACTAGGTAGTAGTGACTACGGATGCCAGTCTTTTAGGATGGGGAGCCCATTGTCAGGGGTTCACAACACAGGGTGCTTGGTCTCGGATGGAGGCTTCTTGTAGCTGAGAGCAGTGTGGCTAGCGTTGCAGGCATTTCACGTGGATCTGGCGGGGAGGCCGGTTCGTGTTCTCTCAGACAACGCAACTGCGGTAGCCTATGTCAATCATCAGGGGGGCACCAGGAGTGTTCCTCTGGCCAAGGAGGGGGAGTGTCTATGCCGTTGGGCGGAGAAGCACTTGGCTCAGCTCTCGGCAGCGCACATTGCGGGGACACTGAATACCGAAGCGGATTTTCTGAGTCGTCATATGTTGGATCCGGGGGAGTGGGAGCTCTCCGCTCAGGCGTTTTCATTGATCACGAGCCGCTGGGAAGTTCTAGCTATGGACCTTATGGCACGAGCAGTCAGTGCCAAAGTGGTGCATTTTTTCAGCCGTGGCAAGGATCCTCAGTCTCGGGGGATCGATGCGCTTCTTCAATCTTGGCCTCGGACAGTTCTTCTGTATATTTTTCCTCCGTGGCCCATGATAGGCAAGATATTGGGACGAGTGGCGACCCATCCTGGTCCAGTGATATTTGTGGGTCTGGATTGGCCCAGGCGTCTGTGGTATGCAGATCTGGTGCGTCTTCGGGTCGGCCAAGCGTTGTGGCTACCCGCTCGTCAGGGTCTGTTGCGTCAAGGTCCGATTCTTATGGAGGATCCCTCCCCATTTGGTCTTACAGCCTGGCTATTGAGAGGGCAAGTTTGAGAAGGAAAGGTTATCTGGAAAAGGTGATTGCCATTATGTTGAGAGCTAGGAAGCATTCCACCTCTACAGCGTATGCTCGATTGTGGTGGATCTTTGATGCATTGTGTACGGAGGCGGGTCTGTCAGTTTTTTCGGCTCCGGTTTCTTCGATTTTAGCCTTTTTGTAGGATGGTCTTGACAAATCTCTGTCATTGAACTCCTTGAAGGTTCAAGTGGCGGCCTTGGCCTGTTTTAGGGGCCGTCTAGGAGGGTCTTCCATAGCCTCTCACCCAAATATTGTACGTTTTTGCGGGTGGGGGGTCAATCAATTGTGCGGACCATGGTTTTTCCTTTCTGGAATTTGAATTTAGTGCTTAAGGCGTTGCAGCGGCCTCCGTTTGAACCGCTGTCTCGGTTGTTGGTTAAGGATTTGACATTGAAGACAAGTGTTTTTGGTGGCGATTTGTTCGGCGAGAGTTTCGGAGATGCAGGCTTTATCCTGTAGAGATCCGTTTCTTCATTTTACAGAGGCAGGGGTGACTCTGCGGACAGTTCCGTCCTTTTTGCCCAAGATTGTCTCGCGTTTCCATTTGAATCAGCAGCTCTGTCTTCCCTCTTTTCGTAAGGAGGATCATCCTCCTTTTTGGGCTCTCCGGTGTTTGGATGTTAAGAGGGCTATTATCAGGTATTTGGAAGTGACAAATGAATTCCGGTGTTCGGATCATCTGTTTGGCCTTTTTGCGGGTTAAAAGAAGGGGCAGCAAGCTTCTAAGGCGACGGTGGCTCGTTGGTTGAAGGAAGCTATTGCCTCAGCGTATATCGCATTTAGTAGGGATCCTCCTGCTCAGCTCCGAACTCATTCCACTAGGGCACAGGCGACTTCTTTGGCAGAGTCTAAGTCGGTTTCTTTAGAGATTTGTAGATCGGCCACCTGGTCTTCGGTTCATACTTTTTTGAAGCACTATCGGTTGGATGTTGCAGCAAGGGCTGATTTTTATTTTTGTTACATTTGTACCCCGCGCTTTCCCACTCATGGCAGGCTCAATGTGGCTTACATGGGACAATGGAGGGTTAAGTGACTTGCCCAGAGTCACAAGGAGCTGCCTGTGCCTGAAGTGGGAATCGAACTCAGTTCCCCAGGACCAAAGTCCACCACCCTAACCACTAGGCCACTCCTCCACTGCGTTCGGGGCTTTGGTGCTGCAAACTGGGATCTCTGGGTCCCACCCTACTTAAGAACTGCTTGGGTGCATCCCACCAGTCTCTGGATTGATCTGTGGGACGCTGTGGAAGGAAAAATTAGCTGTTACCTGATAATTTTCTTTCCATTAGTCCCGACAGATCAATCCAGAGGCCCTCCCTGGAAGTTTCTGCATATCTGTTTGTTATTTTCTAGTTTCAGATTTGGAGTTCCAGTTTTTGCATTGGTTATGGTTTGCTCAAGTTACTTGGACATACAATATCTACTTAGGGCAAGCAATCTCTCTACTATATTGATAACTATAAGATAATAGAGGAAAAGACTTCAGAAACTCGGTAACAGCTGACAATACTTTTAACAAGACAGCTGACCGCTCTGCTCTGCGTGGCTAAATTTATGCTCACGCTGGCGAGAATCCTCATTAGTCCAAAAAACCTCTAAAACACTAGCAATGGTTATTCTTTCATATACATGCTGTGCAAAAAAAGTACTCTAAAAGTACTTAGCTGTGGTTTGTGCTGGAGCAATTACGAATGTCCGCGCCCAACAGCGAGCTCCTGTTTCGCTCTGCGCTTCTTAAGGCGCCGGACCATACATCTCTTCACAGCACCTGCAACAATGAAAATATCTTAGAACCGGTTATCTTCCAAGAGAGGAGAGAATCAGCTATCACTCCTACGCGAAACCGGTAGTCACCTTCCAAAAACCGCCAGCTGTCTTAATTGTAACAACTGACGCTAGGTGGGGGATATTTAAACTACTTCCTACTTGCCTTCCGCCAATCCTGGAGCAATCTTCTTACTTGCTGTGAGCTGCATGAGTTCCTCCCGCGTTTACGGTTGCAGGGTGTCCTTGAATTATCGAAAAACAGGAGCATAGCTCTTGATTGGGAGTTGGACGTTTACATGGCTTTGATATGGATAATACTGAGGTTTGGCTGGCTACACTTGACCACATATAGAGCCTCAGAAGTTCTCTCTATCTCCACCTGCTGGCAGAGGGACATAACCCACCAGTCTCTAGATTGATCTGTTGGGACTAATGGAAAGAAAATTATCAGGTAATAACTAATTTCTCCTTATGCATGACAATCATAAAGGAAAATAACTATTTCAAAGAAGCCTTACATTTCCTCAGACCTCAAAAAGAGGGGGCGAGGCTTTAAGTGATAATAACTTTTATGTAATATATAGTTTGTGATGATTTTACGTGTTATATTGTTCAAGAACATTGGCATCTTATAGTTTGATCCACCTTGAAATCCCTATGGGATAAGTAGAATAGAAAAGCCTAAATTAAATGAAACCAATAGCAAATTTTTGACCCAAAGAAGGAAATGAGGCATCATAAAATGACCATACTTCTCCTTATTGGTAAATTTGATGGAAGTAAATCTTAGGAAATCTGTATTACTTTTTTGCCCTCAGACAGATGAAGTAACTTCTCCAGAAGAAGATGAGAAAGATGAGAGCCTCTTTCAAGTACCTGGAGAGTCTAGGCCTTCCGAAAACCAGGTAGCGTAAAGAGAGACCTCTAGGGCAAAATACATGGAAGATCCATGCCCAGAATTCAGCTGCAAGGCCTAGCAGGTTTGGCAGTGCTGTCGAAGTAGCCAAATAGTGCTCTTTCAGTCACAGCTGGTTGGAGATGCATACCACGCTGCACTCGAGTCTACCCAGAGTGCCCTGCAAAAGAATCAGTAAATACATTGTGCTGTCATTTAGGAAGGAGGTGAATAAGTTATTTGAGGGTTCCATTATAACTGTCTAGCAGATGGGTGATTTCTGTCTACTGAAAGTTAGTTATTCATTTCTCTTCACAATGATAATTGGCATGTTGCGTTTGGCAAGGTCTCTGAAGACTATGTGGAAGAACGACTGGAGCGGAGCGAGTTCCACAGCTGGGAGGACTTCCACTCATACCTGGATACTTGGTGCTTGAAGAACAAGATGATGTTCACTGTTCGGCAGTTCGTACCTCTGAGGAATGACCACTTGAGCCCAGACCCTCAGTGGTCTGAACTAGCAAAATCCCTGAAGTACAGCAGCGTGAGCATGGGCTGCAGTGCTAGGTAAGTTGAACAGCTCCAGTCACGAGACCGTACAGGATTTTTGCATTTTGTTCCTTAAACATGTATCCAGATACCCAAAATAGCTGTGATATATTGTGGGTTTATATTACAGCATCACATTATATGTTCTCATAATAGAATAAATGGTTACTTATCTGTTAATAGTGTAGTCTCTAGGTGGCTGTTGATTGCTGGATAGAAACTCTTGCTAATTAAAAAGTGAAGGTCATAATCTTAACTTCAAAGATCCCCTACTTTACATTTGGTTTTGAACTGGAACTATCTTGAACTGGTTAAAAATATAATTCCTCATAGGTCCATTTTTTGCATAATGTTTTTTAAAATAGTGATAGCTTTCTGATAAGTTTTCAATAAAGCGCACCTTTTGATGATCTAATTCCCTACTTTACCTTTATATGGATATCTTTGAAATTACTAAATTGATTATATCAGTATATTAGAACTTCACTTTTTAATGACACAAAGTACACTAAGATTAGATTCAGATGGTTGTGTTTTCGAGAGGATATGTATTTTAATGAGAGATTGCAGGCAAAAGTGAGTACGGAAATGGTCCATATTATCAGATTGATAAAAACAAATATTCTGATGATGATTATGATTTTTTATTGTTAGTATGCAGCTGTTGTAATAATGTAATGGTCTTAAGAACAGTAATAACAGAGAAGAAGGAGAAAACTTATGGTATTTTGATTCTTCCTCAGCAAGACCTGTCCAGCTGTCATCAGTCTGAAATTGAACTCTGAAAAGGACAAGTTGATTCTTGACAAAACCATGCTTCATCACAACCACAACATTCTTGAAGGCAATCTCCCACCTCCAGTTACAAAAAATAGATTGTCCGCGCTTTCTTGTTTCCCTGCCAAGATTACAAATGGCATCTCCAGGAAGTTTCTGGAACGCAACGATTTGGTCAAGCTTCAGCGATTCCATCCTGCTCAGTTTGAAGACCGGAACCATATCCTGAATGACCTAGATGCCCTCTTAATTTCCGATCCTGGTGTCAAGGTCAAATTAGTCTTCATGGAGAACAGGTTACTGGTGAGGAACATTTTCATCATGACCTCTCACATGCAGGACACAATTCAGCAATTTCCTGAATACCTCTTTGTGGATCTGTTGTCACATTTTGGTAGCCATGTTGATTTATACACAGTCTATTGTGAAGATAGAAACTCAGAATGGAAAGTGTGTGCAATGTGCATTGCACAAAAGGGCATGTCGGCAAATGTTCGGTTCCTTATGGTTTCAATTTTGCAGAGCATCCAGAACCTGAGTACACAAGTTAAATATATAACAATGAACCCAGATATTCGGGAACCTCTCGACATGAAGTCATTGATACCCTTTGCCTCATTAAGGTACTGCATGCCGCTCGTCCTGGAGATGCTGTATGAGAAAATTTCTTACCTAGGTTCAATAGCAGAGGCCAAGATTAAAAAAATTTTACATAATCTGACTGACAGCTCTCCCATAGCTTACAATCAATATTTGAAAAAGTTGAAGGCTACCTGCCCTCTAGAATTTTTCTACTACTACTATGGGACCTGGCACCCACACAGGAAAATGTGGCTCAAAAAGGACAACAGAACTCAAATTGCAGAGAACAACATCTGTAACATCATTAAGTTCAAGCACCAGGCACTCAGAGCCCAAGTGGACACCTCATCCTCCTTGTACCACTGCCTTCAGGTGGTTCTCAATGACAGCATGATAGCATTGAATGCAACTTCATCACCTCACCTACAGGAGTTGCCATCTGTATTAGAAACATTCCCCACAGATGCTCCTCAGCAGGTATGGCTTCCCTTCCCTTTCACTTAAGCATTGTCATTTATGGTATGATGGGAGGGGAAGGAATTGCAAGCCAGGACCTAAATCACGGTAGTTCTTCACCCTATCTGAAATGCTATAATTCTATATAATAATTTGTACCTCCAACGTTCCATGTCTGGCTGCCTGGGTTTGTAACATCTCCTGGCTGCCTGGGTTTGTAACATCTCCTGACGTCAACCAGCCTCCAGTGTTCCATCCCCCATCACTGTCCAGCCCTTGCGTCAAGACATAATGACGTCAGAGGGCGGAACAGTGAGAGGGAAGGGAACGCTGGAGGCGAGCTGACGTCAGGAGGGATGTTACGAACGGAACAGAAGCCAGCGCCAGCCAGAGAGCATTCAGGTACAAATCAAGGGGAGGAGAGAATCGTGGGACATTGAGGGGAGGGAGCGGAGAGGAGGATTGATGGACATGGATGGGATGGGAGGACAGTAGAGGAGAGAATCATGGGTCACGGATGGGAGGGCAGGGAAGAGGAGAATTGCTAGACATGGAGGGCAGGGAAGAGAGAGAAAAAAAAGCTTACTTCACAGCCTTCCTAGGGCCCGTTTCATTGTTGAGGAAATGGGCATGGTTCCACTAGTAAGGTAATCGGTGTGGGAGGGGTGGATAATGATAATGACGCCTTTGTGGAAGAAGGAAAAGTTGTAAGAAAGTAGACCTTTCAACAAGGGGGTGCTCGACTGTCGGCTCTGCCAGTCCTCTGCCTCGGAACAGGAAGTAATGTTAGGGGGCAAGGGACCGGCAGAGCCGACAGCTGAATGCCTGCTCCTCGCACCCCCTTGCTGCCTGCACCCAGGGCGGACCGCACCCACCACCCCACCCTTGATACGCTACTGTATGATAGACACATTTAAATACCTCCATAGGATAAATGTACAGGAGGCAGGCCTCTTTCAATTGAAAGGAAACTCTGGAATGAAGGGACATACGATGAAAATGAAAGGGGATTGACTCAGGAAATACTGCTTTATGGAAAGAGTGGTGAAGATATGGCACAGCCTCTCGGAGGTAGTGGAGATGAAGACTTTATTTGAATCGAAGAAAGCTTGGGACAAGTACATAGGATCTCTGAGGGAGAGGAAGAGACTGTAGAGATTAGTAGTTGTTATGGACGGACTGGATAGGTCGTATGGTCTTTATCGCTCATCATTTTCTGTTTCTATGTAAAGAGGATCTCTGAGTGAGAGGAAAGGGACTGTAGAGATTAGCGGTTGGTATGGATGGACAGACTGGCAAAGACCACACAACCTATCCAGTCTGTCTGTCCATCCATACCAACCGCTAATCTCTACAGTCTCTTCCTCTCCCTTAGAGATCCTGTGTACTTGTCCCAAGCTTTCTTCGATTCAAATAAAGTCTTCATCTCCACTACCTCCGAGAGGCTGTCCCATATCTTCACCACTCTTTCCATAAAGCAGTATTTCCTTAGGTTACTCCTGAGTCAGTCCCCTTTCATCTTCATCCTATGTCCCTTCATTCCAGAGTTTCCTTTCAATTGAAAGAGGCCTGCCTCCTGTGCATTTATGCCATGGAGGTATTTAAATGTGTCTTATCATACAGTATGCTATGGAGGTATTTGTCATTTTCTATGTTTCTATGAGTCTCTGAGGGAGAGGAAGGGACTGTAGAGATTAGTAGTTGTTGTGGATGGACAGACTGGATAGGCCATATGGTCTTTTTCTTTGGTTTTTTGGACACACAAGATTCCACCCAATCTAGTTAATCCCTGAATTTATATGCTCTTTGAAAATCAGACGGTCTTACTTTCGTGAATCCCACTATGGGTGCTCCTCTTCTGGGAACAAAGAGATTTATCAGAGCCAGATCAAATATATGATGACAAGAAGCAGCACGCGTTCAACTCTATGCAACTGGAATTACATCAGCAACATTACTATTTCTATTATGGGAGAGGAGGGAGGAGAAACACCAAATTGGAAGAGACATAAGTTGGAAGATATCTTTGCAGATTGGGTTTTCATGAAAAGATTTATTTCAGTGTTAAACAAATTTTTTTGAGGCCTAGGGGCAGCTTATTAAAGCCCACAGGAACATATGGGTCCTAAGCAATGGGGACACATGGAAAGGAGTGTGGGAAGATTATCATTAGCCACTTGTGTTCAGGATAATAGTTGCAAAATATTGTATGGATGATATTTGACTCCAACTAGATTGGTAAGATATTTTCTGGGTGTGTCAGCAAAGTGTTGGAGAAGAGGGAATTGAAGCTTATTTTAAAGCAGTACAGTACTGGATTAAAGGAACGATTGGAATAGGTGCCCCATGGGACCAGGGGTGGTTGTTATTAAACGTAAGTATATTCCACTTCAAGGAGCCACAGAAAGTGCTGCCAAATTAAACATAGCCTCTTTGTGGAAGCAAATAAGTGCCCCACACTTAGTAATTGGCTCTTTAGGATACGGGAAATTTTTTAAATGGAGAAGATTGCAAAACAACAGAGGAGGCAAATAGCGAGGTCTGAGGACATTTTGGGAGCTTTTTATTCCAGTATTTTCATGAATGAAGTGGTGACTGGAGTTTTCGATAAGACTGAGTGGAGGGATAATGGAGGAGGGGGCTGAGAGTATGCTAAAGTTCAAGGGGGTGAAACTGGAAAGACTGGAAGGCGTGACGTTAAGGAGGACTGGGACATAACTGTTAGTAGGTTAATGACGACTTTGTATGGAATTAACTGCCTGTGACTTGAGTGCACCTGGGTAAATTCCAATGTTGTAATATCCTGATTCTTAGTAAACTCTCCGTGAAAAATAAAAAATCCACAGGACAATTTTTAAATCCATTACCCATTGCACCTCCCCTAGTTTCCCTTTGTACCCAAACACTTTAGAGCTACTTTTCAAAATGCCTGCATACTTCGCACCCAGTGCAGACTGTCTGCAGATTGCCCCCAGAATAATTAGAAATGCACAGGTTTGTTTCTGTAATTTGAATATCTTTTTGTTTTAATTTGTAGGCCTGTGAATCCAGCAGAGAGGAAGAGCTGGCTCAGACGGAGTTCTCCAGCTGGGTGGATTTCTGCTTGTTCTTGGATTCCTGGTGTGAGGAGCGAAAGTTGCTCTTCACGGTACGGCAGTGGAGGACCTTGACGAAGGAGGAGATAAGCCAGTGCCCGTCGGGGCCTGTGTTGGCCCAGTGCCTGAAGTATAGCATGGTTCAGCTCTTTTGCACCAGGTACAACAGTCATGAAGACATGCTGGGGGCAGTGGGTATTACAGTGTTGTCAGTTCTGTTTCCTTGCGGCTGCTGTGCATTAACAAAGATAGCTGTAATCTCTAAGGACAAAGACCTGTCAGATGCATATCTTTTAGTTGTTAGGTGGCATGTGCTGAAGGGTCCTGTTTTGCACAGTTTATAATTGATGTGAAGTAAAATTTAAGAAGAGTATAGAAGAGGTGAAGGTCATACTGTGACTTTGATTAGGTCCCAGTTCCCCCCCCCCCCCCCCATGAGTTGGAAGAAGAGCTATGAGCTGCCCCCACTGCCCTCAAAGATTGGCCACTGTTGGAAACAGGATGCTGGGCTTGATGGACCTTCAGTCTGTCCCAGTGTGGCAATACTTATGTACTTATGTGGTAGAAGCAGTTAGCTTAGCAGGGTATAAAAAAGGTTTGGATGGCTTCCTAAAGGAAAGGTCCATAGACCATTATTAAATTGGACTTAGGGAAAATCCACTGCTTATTTGTAGGAGAAGCAGCATAAAATGTGTTGTACTTTTTTGGGATCTTGCCAGGTACTTGTGACCTGAATTGGCCATTGTTGGAAACAGGATGCTGGGCTTGATGGACCTTCGGTCTGTCCCAGTACGGCAATACTTATGTACTTATGGCAAGCTTGCTGGTGGGGGAGTAGCGTAGGCATTAGAGGAGCAAGCTGAGAACAAAACAAGAGTTCAAATCTTGCTTTTCTCACTGGTATTTCTCCTTCATCACCCAAGATACTTTTTATAGTAAATATTGGATCTAGTGGAGCCTGAGAAATAAGATGATGGTATAATGGCTGATGATCATTAAATTAATGCAAAGGGGGTCCTATTCAGTGGCTCAATGCCATGCAGAATAACAAGTCATGTTCTTTAAACAAGCAAGAAAGAACCCCCTTCGCCCACACACACTCCCCAAGTGGTCACTGGACCCGGGAGTAGCGTTCAAGATTTTTCTTGATTAGTAAATATCCAATAGAGATCTGTCTGTGACCCTTCTGAACAGGAAGGTCCACAGCTTCTGTTCCAGGAGAGCATCCAGTGCCTCCTGTTTCATACCCAAGCCTTTTCAGTAGTAGCCGAGTTTCATTTAGGAACAGGTCTTTCAGACACATTAGGCTACATTTTCTAAGAAATGTCTTAGTATTGTTCCAGACCAGTTCAGATTCCTGCCAACAGATGGATACAGAGAAACACTAGCTTAAAAAGAGTGTCTTATCAGATCCCTGTGCAGCCCACTGCCAGCCAGTATTTCTCAAGTCTCCAGCAGATGGTAGGTACATGTGCAGCCCAGCTGGTGAGGTAAGCCACAGTTTAGGGCAACTGGGCGGGTGAGGGGCGCAGTGGTACCCGGGGGTGACTTTCCCTTTTCTCAGCAGACTTCAAGACAAACGTTCTGCAGCAGAAGCATTGAGAGCAGGATCCCAAGTTCCAAGGGTCTTTGCCTTGGGGTGCCACACTAAGAGCAGCTAGGTCTCTTCCCCTCCCTTCCACAATTAATTGCTGCTCCAGCTGATTGGCATTGTGCCTCCACCTCCCTTCCCTTACACTTGAGGCTGGTGATATCCTTTACAAAATGTTAGCCAGGTCTCAAAAGAGTTTGCTTCCCAAATGTCAGTCCCAAAGCCAAAAAAAGCTGGTGGCAGATTCAAATGTCACAGAGGAGGTGAATGCCTGGAGTGCACAGCTGACTTTTTCGCCTTTTTGCTCTTGTTTCATTTGCCAGAATATGTAGCTTATATTTTCTTTTTTTTTTCTCTTTCACGTTCCATAACCTGTCCCTCTTTTTATTAATTTATTTTAAGTGATTGTAAGCTGCTTAGGTGAACTATCAGTGAGCAGCATATCAAATGTTAAATAGACTTATGGAGGAATATGTGGACACAGGGTGTGTGAAGGTTAATTTAATAATTAATAATTGTATTGATGATTTGACCATAATGACAAAGACAAGGATGGAACTGTGGCACAGAATTTTCTTTCTGATCGTGAATGTGATGGGGTATCTGTGTGGTGAATATGAGGATGGTCACATCAACACTGAGAGTGGTAGTCACTGTATTTAAAGGAGAAACTAAGACTAATGTTGATAATAAAATGTTTAATTTGAGTGTCACAATGGTATTAATGATAAACATGATGTGTACCTGTCTGAGGTAATGATAAACCACAATGAATTTAATTAAATAATAGTGGTGAATAATATAGTTAATGATGTTGCTAAACTCATCCATCTTGCCTGGCAACATGAGATTTATATTTCATTTCTGTCCAGGAAGAACTGTCCTGCTTTCATTAAGCTACAACTGTGCCCCCAAAAGGAAAAGCTCATTGTCTCCAATAGCAGCTTCCAGCACAATCACGATCTTCCAGAGACGGACTTCGCTCCACCATTGAAAAGAAGTAAATTGATGTCTACAGTTGGTCTTCCTGTCCAGATCGCCAATAACATCTCCAGGAAGTTCTTGAAACCTTATGACCTGAATACGCTTCAGAGATTTCTGTCTGGAGCGTTTGAGGACCGGTCTCAGGTCTTGAAGAAACTGGACTCTCTCTTTCTTTCAGATCCTGATGCCAAGGTCAAGTTGGTCTTTGAAGAGAACAAGCTACAAGTAAAGGACATCTTCCTCATGACATCAAGCATGCAGCAGATCGCTCAGTGTTTTCCACACTATCTCTACATTGACTTTCTCTCTGGTTTCAGTCCAGGTTTTGATTTGTACGCTGTTCTCTGTGAAGAAGAGAATGTGGGATGGATGGCATGTGCGTACTGCATTGCAAGGAAAGGAACATCAGACAATTTAAAATTCATTGTGGTCTCCATATTTCAAAGTATCCCCATCCTGAACAGTCAAGTAAAAAATGTGACGGTGAGCCCAGAAATTCAGGATCCTCTGGACATAGAAGATCTCGTACCTTGTGCCTCTTTGAGATATTGCATGCCGCTAGTTTTGGACCTTCTCTGTGACAAGATCTCTTATATGAACTCAGAAGAGGAGGCTCAGATTAAGGATTTTTTCCATATCCTGGCCCACACTCATTCGCCTGCTATCTACAATCAGGCCTTGAATGAGCTGAAGGCTGCCTGCCCTGCTGAGATCTTCCAGTACTATTATGAGACATGGCACCCACGCAGGAAACTGTGGGCCGAAGAATACAGTAGTACTCCAGATACAGAGAGCAGTGTCAGCGCTTATGTGAAGTCAAAGCATCAGGCACTTACTGTCCAAATGGGCACTTCACCTTCCTTACACCGCTGCCTTCGGGTGGTTCTCAATGAAAGCAAAACTGCTTTGCCCATTACTGACTTTTCTTCAGGATATCCTGAGCCAGCTGTGAGTCCAACAGTCGTACAACAGGTAAAATCTCTACATGCTGTTGTGTTGTCATTGAATCCTTGGCTTTTAAATCGTGGTGTTCAGATGGCAGAGGCCTCGAGTTGGTGCATCGCTTGGGTGGTTTGGTAAAGTAGATGGGCGGGCCATCTTACTGTCTCGTTCCTGCAGTCATCCCGTCTCCTGAATAACAGTGCGATAAATAGCAGAGTTTGTACTAGCCTCCAATATAGGGATCCATGACACCGAGGAGTCCCGAGTTATGAGCACAACCAAACCTTAAGGAAAGATGGATGGAGCATGCACCATTCTATAAATATGAAAATACTTGGTAGTATCCTAGAGGCTTGTAGACGAGAACAGTAGAAAACACAGACCAGGCTAAAGTTGGATACAACATGTTTTCATCTTTTATACTGTCTTCCTTGTGGTAAACCCATAATGATTCACAGCAGGTAAAACTACATATACAAAATCAATTATACATCAACATTGCAGTAAAATACAGTATCACAAAAAGGAATTCAGTTTTTCAGTTTGGTGGGGAAGAGGGGGCATATGGTGTTGGAGTGGTGGTTGCTGGAAAGTTCAAAGTGCATCAAAATACATTAGGGACAATATTGAAATGATTTGTCGGAATAGCTTCAACTTGAAAATATCACCCCTCCCTCCCAAGACCAGATAAACTTATCCTGTTATGTCTGGGAAGAATTTAAGGTATGCCAGGGACTCAAATTTTAACTTAATAACGCAGAATATCAACACTATCTGGTTGAATTTATCCAGTTAAGTCAGCCCACATTAATTGCTGTTGAAAAGTCATCTGGGCAACTTATCTGGTTAATTTTTACCAGATTCAGGGCTGCTGACTATCAGCTCCATTGATTCCTATCTTTTACCCATGAATTTCAGAAGGCAGGCAGAGGTGACCATGTATAATTTCACATAAATTCATTCGCAGAAAGGAGATGTTCCTGCTGCTTCCCTAGATGAAGAAGAAATGGAAGAGAGCTCACCTGAAAGATGCAGTGACTCGTACATCCCTAATAGTCAGGTAAGGACAAAAGAATAAAGTAGGACTAGACCATGAACTGGAGAATGTGGTAAAGGCGGTTAGCTTAGCAGAGTTTAAAAAAGGTTTGGACGGCTTCCTAAAGGAAAAGTCCATAGACCATTATTAAATGGACTTGGAAAAAATCCACTATTTCTGGGATAAGCAGTATAAAATGTGTTTTACTTTTTTGGGATCTTAGAAAACAGCAAAGCAGACGATCCGCAAACTCCAAGATGGAAAACAACAGAGCAGGTCAGTAGAAAATCAACATGAATTTATTAATAAAACATTAAAATTCATGTTGATTTTCTACTGATCTGTTCTGTTGTTTTCCTTTTTTGGGATCTTGCCAGGTATTTGTGACCTGGATTGGCCACTGTTGGAAACAGGATGCTGGGCTTAATGGACCTTTCGTTTGTCCCACCCAGTATGGCAGTACTTATGTACTAACTAGTAAAAAAAAAAGCCCGTTTCTCATTGAAATGAAACGGGCGCTAGCAAGGTAATTACCTTCTGCCATTAATGTTTTTAAAATTCCAGTGTCCCCCCCCCCCCCCCCCTCCCATTTCCAGGGTCCTCCTTCCCAGTTCCAGGGTTGTCGTCCCTCCCTCCCTCCCTTCCAGTTCTAGGCCCCCTCCCTCTGAATTTAAAAAGTCATCCTGACTTACCTCGTCGGGGTTACGGCAGCCAGCAGCAGCGGTAAAAAGCATGAAGTCTCGGCACTTCAGTTTTCCCTTCTCTGTCTCTCAGCTCTGGTCCCGCCCTCATTTCCTGTTTCCACAAGGGCGGGACAAGAGCTGAGAGACAGAGAAGGGAAAACTGAAGTAAGTGCCGAGCCTGCATGCTTTTTACCGCGCAAGGTAAATCAGGATGACTTAAAATTCGGAGGGAGAGGGCCTGTAACTGAGAGGAGGGAGGGACGACGACCCTGGAACTGGGAGGGAGGGGGGACCCTGGAATTGGGAGGGAGGGAGGGCGGGGATGCTGGAACAGGGAGGGAGGGGGGACAGACGACAACCCTGGAACTCGGAGGGAGGGAACGAACTTCCGGTGGGTGAATATTATATGCAGCCTTCCCTTCCCTACGAGGGCGGGGCACTGAGAGCGAGTGCGCTGCCTGTGGTTGGTCCCTTCTCTTTCTGACGTCGCATTTCTTTCCCTGGGCGATTACAAACCCTATACAGCTTCACTGCCACAGAGTCAGCTTCAGAATGTTGGAGGTGCAAATTATTATATTAGATTTGAAGTCTCATGCTAAGTATTAGATAAAGGATGGAGGGAGATTTTTTTTTCCAAAATCAGGGAACTCGGCAATGAGCAGCAAGTTGACATTTTAAGGTGTTGGACTGTCATCTTGTGCCTATGAGCTCTTCCTCTTTTTTTCTTGGGTCAGGTCGGTGAAGCCCCGGTGGAGAAACAGCTGGAGCGGAATGAATTTCACAGCTGGCAGGACTTCTGCTCCTTTCTGGATGACTGGTGTGAGGAGAGGAAGCTGACGTTCGCCATTCGCCGATCGGTGACTCTCACCGAGGAAGACATAAGCCAGGACCCTCGGGGGCCCGAGGTAGCAAAATCCTTGAGGTACAGCATCGTGTGCATGGCCTGCAGTGTCGTCACCAGAAGGTATGTTGAGAAAAAGTGAATGAGGCAAATATGTAGAGGTTTTTTTTCAGTTCAGGAGACCCTGATGGTTGGAGTGAGATTGGTTGCCATGAGTCAGTAGAGAAGATGTCTCCATAGCAGGCAATATGATGTGAAATAAGGGAGGGTGGCTAGACGGAGAATTCTGTTGCTCCTACCATCAGTGAATTTAAGGTGACATGAATTCGATTCCAGGTGGACATAGATAAAGAGAAGATGCAAATGAGTGTGATGATTAGCTTTATAGAAGTCTTACTAGTTCACGTTTAAACCTCTGGTAATGATGGATTACAGATAGTGATCAAATAACAGTATTGAATTTAGAATGAGGTGGATTATAGATTGATAGTTGTTGCAATAATGTGGACTGAGGTATATGAAGCCACTTAAAAGCTATTTTGTTCCTGCCCAGGAAGAACTGTCCAGCAGTCATTAAACTGAGGCTCAATCCCCAGAAGGACAAGCTTATTGTCACCCAAGCCATCCTCCATCACAACCATGACTTGCCAGAGACAGCTCTCCCTCTTGAAAAGAAGCAAACTCGACAGATGGCTCCCACAGACCTGCCCACTAGGATCGCCAACGATATCTCCAGAAAGTTCCTGGAGCACAACGACCTGAGGAGACTCCAGCGCTTTCGCTCATATGCCTTTGAAGACCAAAACCAAGTCTTGATGGAGCTGGTCTCCCTCTTCATATCCGATCCCGAGGCCAAGGTCAAGTTAGTGTTTGTGGAGGACAAAACCCTTGTGAAGAATATTTTCCTCATGACTTCCCACATGCAGGACATCGACCACAGATTCACTGGTCATCTATATGTGGACCTCCTCGCTGATTTCAGTCCAGGCTTTGCTTTGTACATCATTTTCTGGGAAAAAGAAGGTATGGGCTGGAAGGTGTGTGCCTATTCCCTTGCAAGAAAAGGCACTTCAGATATATTGAGGTTCCTCATGGTTTCGGTGTTGCAAAGCATCCCCACTCTGAGCACAACTGTCGAGCACTTAACAGTGAGTCCAGAGATGGAAGATCCTCTGGACCTAGAAGCCCTGGTACCTCACACCTCAGTGAGGTACTGTATGCCACTGGTTTTGGAACTTCTGTACAGCAAAATTTCTCACCTGGATTCAGCAGTGCAAGTTCACATCAAGAACATCCTGGACAATCTGGCTCATTCCCTCTCCCCGGAGACCTACAGTCACTCCCTAACAAATTTGATTGCTGTCTGCCCTGCAGACATTTTCCAGTACTACTATGATATCTGGCATCCACGCAAGAAACTGTGGATCAGAGGGCAAAGTGAAAATCAAGCTGCAGAGAACAATATATGTGCATTTGTGAAGGTCAAGCATCTGGCACTCATAGGCCAAATGGGCACATCTTCATCCTTGCACCGTTGCCTTCAGGTAGTTCTTAATGACAGCAAATCGGCAATGGTGGGCTACGAGACATTCCTTGCACAGGAGGCCTATTCAGTTATTGACACTGCTGCAACAGACTCCCAGCTGGTAAGTATGTCTCATCCTATATAATAATTTGCACCTCTAACGTACCATCGCTGTCTGGCTGCCTGGGTTCATAACATCTCATGACGTCAGCCAGCCTCCAGCGTTCCATTCCCCCTCACTGCCCCGCCCTCGCGTAAAAACGTAATGACGTCAGAGGGTGGAACAGTGAGAGGGAAGGGAACGCTGGAGGCGGGCTGACGTCAAGATGTTACCAACGGAAGGGAAGCCAGCCAGGCCAGCCAGAAAACGATGAGGTACAAAGGAAGAGAGAATTGCGGCATATCGAGGGGAGGGCAGGGCAGAGCAGAATCGATGGATGGGATGGGAGGAGAGGACAGGAGAAAAGAGAATCGCGGGACACGGATGGGAGGGCAGGGAAGAGGAGAATCGTTGGACATGAAGGGGAGGGAAGGGAAGAATCGCTGGACATGGAGGGGAGGCAGAGGAGAGACAAACAATTGCTTACAAGAGAGCCTTTCTAGGGCCCGTTTTATTGTTGAGGAAACGGACTGGGTTCCACTAGTGTATGTATAAGTGAGCTCCAAGCATTACCTGACTTATTTCCCCCAAATTTAATCCTCTCCCTGAGATTACCCATTGTTTTATGGCTTTATTTTTACCTCCAAACAAAAATACGAAACAGGATCTCCTTCACTTAAACATACAGGTGAACCACCTCACATCTTAAAGTGAATACTAAAAAAGGTTTTGTGTGTACATATAAACCTCACAATTAAAATTTTTAGATTTTATTTTCCAATATAATCGTGTAAATATCCATGTATATACAAAAATAGGAGGAAATGACCTCATCAGACTGAGGCTGCAAACTTTACTAAGTTGTGGTTCTTGCAGCCCTCAGTTGAAAAAGAAATCACTGGTCTGAAAAACCTCCCTAAAACATCATATACTTGTATATGTTATCCATAACATCTTCAGTCACTGAAAAGACACTGAAAACTATTTCTCCGAGGACAAGCAGGCTGCTTGTTCTCACTGATGGGTGACGTCCACGGCAGCCCCTCCAATCGGAAACTTCTCTAGCAAAGTCCTTTGCTAGTCCTCGCGCGCACCGCGCATGCGCGGCCGTCTTCCCGCCCGAAACCGGCTCGAGCCGGCCAGTCTTCTTTCGTCCGCACTCGGTACGGCTGTTTTTGTCGTGTCGAGCCCCGGAGAGTCGACCTCGCGCGTCCGTTTTAAAATAGACGTGTTTTTTTCTTCGGAAAAGTTCTAAATTTGTTCGGGAAGTGCTCCGGAAACCCCCTTGGGTTTCGTTTGCCCCTTCCCGTGTTTCCAGTTTTTGCCCTGGTAAGTTTTCTTTCGTCGTCGGGGTAGGCCTCTTTTCGGCCTCGGTCGAGATTTTTCTCCCTTAAAGTTTTGGTGCTCCAAATTCGTCATTTCGGATTTTGATTTCGCCGGCGTGATTTTTCCGCCCATGACATCGAAGCCTTCCAGCGGCTTCAAGAAGTGCACCCAGTGCGCCCGGGTAATCTCGCTCACTGATAGGCACTCTTCGTGTCTTCAGTGTCTGGGGGCCGAGCACCATCCTCAGAACTGTAGTCTGTGTTCCCTGTTACAAAGGCGGACTCAGGTAGCGAGATTGGCCCAGTGGAACGTTTTGTTCTCGGGCTCTTCGTCGGCATCGGCACCGGGGTCATCGTGTGCATCGACGTCATCAGCGTCCAGACCTTCATCCTTGGCCGCCAGTGCATCGAGTGCATCGAGGCATCGGCCCTCTGCATCGGCGCCGAGACATCGGATAGCTGCATCGACGTCGGTGGTACCGGGACCTCGTCTCCTGATGTCGTCGGACGGTGGTGCATCGGGTGGAGTGCAGGTGAGGGCTGTCCATTCCCCTGCTGGTGGCGGTGAGCCTTCGGGTGGGTCTCCCCCTACCCTGAGGGCTCCTGCGGTACAGCCCCCCCGGGATCGACCTGCTTCGACCTCGGCCCTGAGGAAGCGACGGATGGATTCTACGTCCTCGTCGGTGCCGGGGAGCTCCGGTGACATGCTTCGGAAGAAGTCGAAGAAGCATCGACACCGGTCTCCTCCCCGCGTCGGCACCGAGAGCTCTGGGTCGCCGAGGGAGTCGACGCCCAGCAGGCATCGGCACCGAGAGGACCGCTCACCCTCTGTTCAAGAGGTGTCGATGCGCTCCACTCTGGACAGCCCGGAACAGCCTCCACGCCCGGAACAGGTTCTGACGTCGATGCCTGCATTGACCTCTATGCCTTTCTCTGCAGCCGCTCTGAACGAGAGCCTCCGGGCCGTTCTCCCAGAGATTCTGGGAGAGCTGTTGCGCCCTACCCCTCCGGTACCGGCGGTGCTTGCGCCTCCGGTACCGTCGAGCGTGGCGCCGGCTGGCCCATCGCCTGGGGTGAGGTCCCCGACGTCGGTACCGCGTGCGGTGCCGACTGCGGCCACCTCCCAGGAGGGCTCCCCGACTACGTCGGCGGAGGGAGCTTCGCCGATGCGGGCAAGGGAGTCTACCTCTCGACGCCCCCATCGTGGACGTGGCTCCACGGAGTCGAGCCGGGCGAGGTTGCAGACACAGGTCCGTGAACTTGTGTCTGACACCGAGGGTGAGGCCTCGTGGGAAGAAGAAGAAGACCCCAGATATTTCTCTGACGAGGAGTCTGAGGGTCTTCCTTCCGATCCCACTCCCTCTCCTGAAAGACAGCTTTCTCCTCCCGAGAGTCTGTCTTTTGCTTCCTTTGTCCGGGAGATGTCTACGGCCATCCCCTTCCCGGTGGTTGTGGAGGACGAGCCCAGGGCTGAAATGTTTGAGCTCCTGGACTATCCTTCTCCACCTAAGGAAGCGTCCACTGTTCCCTTGCACCATGTCCTGAAAAAGACATTGCTTGCGAACTGGACCAAGCCACTAAGTAACCCCCACATCCCCAAGAAGATCGAGTCCCAGTACCGGATCCATGGGGACCCAGAGCTGATGCGCACTCAGTTGCCTCATGATTCTGGAGTTGTGGATCTGGCCCTAAAGAAGGCTAAGAGTTCTAGGGAGCATGCTTCGGCGCCCCCGGGCAAAGACTCTAGAACCTTAGACTCCTTTGGGAGGAAGGCCTACCATTCCTCTATGCTCGTGGCCAAAATCCAGTCTTACCAGCTCTACACGAGCATACACATGCGGAACAATGTGCGGCAGTTGGCGGGCTTGGTTGATGCTCTCCCCCCTGAGCAAGCCAAGCCATTTCAGGAGGTGGTCAGGCAGCTGAAGGCGTGCAGAAAATTCCTGGCCAGAGGGGTGTATGACACCTTTGATGTTGCGTCCAGGGCCGCTGCTCAAGGTGTGGTGATGCGCAGGCTCTCATGGCTGCGTGCCTCCGACCTGGAAAATAGACTCCAGCAGCGGATTGCGGACTCGCCTTGCCGTGCGGACAATATTTTTGGAGAGAAAGTCGAGCAGGTGGTAGAGCATCTCCACCAGCGGGATACCGCATTCGACAAGTTCTCCCGCCGGCAGCCTTCAGCATCTACCTCTACAGGTAGAAGATTTTTTGGGGGAAGGAGGACTGTTCCCTATTCTTCTGGCAAGCGTAGGTACAACCCTCCTTCTCGACAGCCTGCGGCCCAGGCTAAGCCCCAGCGCGCTCGCTCTCGTCAGCAGCGTGCGCCTCAGCAAGGCCTCGCGGCTCCCCAGCAAAAGCAAGGGGCGAGCTTTTGACTGGCTCCAGCAGAGCATAGCCGACATCCAAGTGTCAGTGCCGGGCGACCTGCCGGTCGGGGGGAGGTTGAAAGCTTTTCACCAAAGGTGGCCTCTCATAACCTCCGATCAGTGGGTTCTGCAAATAGTCCGGCAAGGATACACCCTCAATTTGGCCTCAAAACCTCCAAATTGTCCACCGGGAGCTCAATCCTACAGCTTCCAGCACAAGCAGGTACTTGCAGAGGAACTCTCCGCCCTTCTCAGCGCCAATGCGGTCGAGCCCGTGCCATCCGGGCAAGAAGGGCTGGGATTCTATTCCAGGTACTTCCTTGTGGAAAAGAAAACAGGGGGGATGCGTCCCATCCTAGACCTAAGGGCCCTGAACAAATATCTCGTAAAAGAAAAGTTGAGGATGCTTTCCCTGGGCACCCTTCTCCCCATGATTCAGCAAAACGATTGGCTATGCTCTCTGGACTTGAAGGATGCCTACACACACATCCCGATACTGCCAGCTCACAGACAGTATCTGCGATTTCAGTTGGGCACACGCCACTTCCAGTACTGTGTGCTACCCTTTGGGCTCGCCTCTGCGCCCAGGGTGTTCACAAAGTGCCTAGCTGTGGTAGCAGCGGCACTTCGCAGGCTGGGGGTGCACGTGTTCCCATATCTCGACGATTGGCTGGTGAAGAACACATCCGAGGCAGGAGCCCTGCAGTCCATGCAGATGACTATTCGCCTCCTGGAGCTACTGGGGTTTGTGATAAATTATCCAAAGTCCCATCTTCTCCCAGTGCAGAAACTCGAATTCATAGGAGCTCTGCTGGATTCTCGGACGGCTCGCGCCTATCTCCCAGAGACGAGGGCCAGCAACTTGTTGTCCCTCGTCTCGCGGGTGCGAGCGTCCCAGCAGATCACAGCTCGGCAGATGTTGAGATTGCTGGGCCACATGGCCTCCACAGTTCATGTGACTCCCATGGCCCGTCTTCACATGAGATCTGCTCAATGGACCCTAGCCTCCCAGTGGTATCAGGCTGCTGGGGGTCTAGAAGACGTGATCCACCTGTCCACGAGTTTTCTCGAATCCCTGTATTGGTGGACAATCTGGTCCAATTTGACTCTGGGACGTCCTTTCCAAATTCCTCAGCCACAAAAAGTGCTGACAACGGATGCGTCTCTCCTGGGATGAGGAGCTCATGTCGATGGGCTTCACACCCAAGGAAGCTGGTCCCTCCAGGAACGCGGTCTACAGATCAATCTCCTGGAGTTGCGAGCGATTTGGAACGCTCTGAAGGCTTTCAGAGATCGGCTGTCCCATCAAATTATCCAATTCAGACAGACAACCAGGTTGCCATGTACTATGTCAACAAGCAGGGGGCACCGGATCTCGCCCCCTGTGTCAGGAAGCCGTCAGCATGTGGCTCTGGGCTCGCCGTCTCGGCATGGTGCTCCAAGCCACATATCTGGCAGGCGTAAACAACAGTCTGGCCGACAGACTGAGCCGGATTATGCAACCTCACGAGTGGTCGCTCAACTCCCGAGTGGTGCGCCAGATCTTCCAAGCGTGGGGCACCCCCTTGGTGGATCTCTTCGCATCTCGAGTGAACCACAAAGTCCCTCAGTTCTGTTCCAGGCTTCAGGCCCCCGGCAGACTGGCATCGGATGCCTTCCTCCTGGATTGGGGGGAGGGCCTGCTGTATGCTTATCCTCCCATTCCTCTGGTGGGGAAGACTTTGTTGAAACTCAAGCAAGACCGAGGCACCATGATTCTGATTGCTCCTTTTTGGCCGCGTCAGATCTGGTTCCCTCTTCTTCTGGAGTTATCCTCCGAAGAACCGTGGAGATTGGAGTGTTTTCCGACCCTCATCACGCAGGACGAAGGGGCTCTTCTGCATCCCAGCCTCCGGTCCCTGGCTCTCACAGCCTGGATGTTGAGAGCGTAGACTTTGCCTCTTTGGGTCTGTCAGAGGGTGTCTCCCGCGTCTTGCTTGCTTCCAGGAAAGATTCCACTAAGAGGAGTTACTTCTTTCTGTGGAGGAGGTTTGCCGTCTGGTGTGACAGCAAGGCCCTAGCTCCTCGCTCTTGTCCTACACAGACCCTGCTTGAATACCTTCTGCACTTGTCTGAGTCTGGTCTCAAGACCAACTCTGTAAGAGTTCACCTTAGCGCAATCAGTGCATACCATTACCATGTGGAAGGTAAGCCGATCTCAGGACAGCCTTTAGTTGTTCGCTTCATGAGAGGTTTGCTTTTGTCAAAGCCCCCTGTCAAGCCTCCTACAGTGTCATGGGATCTCAATGTCGTTCTCACCCAGCTGATGAAACCTCCTTTTGAGCCACTGAATTCCTGCCATCTGAAGTACTTGACCTGGAAGGTCATTTTCTTGGTGGCAGTTACTTCAGCTCGTAGAGTCAGTGAGCTTCAGGCCCTGGTAGCCCAGGCCCCTTACACCAAATTTCATCATAACAGAGTAGTCCTCCGCACTCACCCTAAGTTCTTGCCAAAGGTCGTGTCGGAGTTCCATCTGAACCAGTCAATTGTCTTGCCAACATTCTTTCCCCGTCCTCATTCCTGCCCTGCTGAACGTCAGCTGCACACATTGGACTGCAAGAGAGCATTGGCCTTCTACCTGGAGCGGACACAGCCCCACAGACAGTCCGCCCAATTGTTTGTTTCTTTTGATCCCAATAGGAGGGGAGTGGCTGTAGGGAAACGCACCATATCCAATTGGCTAGCAGATTGCATTTCCTTCACTTACGCCCAGGCGGGGCTGGCTCTTGAGGGTCATGTCACGGCTCATAATGTTAGAGCCATGGCTGCGTCGGTAGCCCACTTGAAGTCAGCCTCCATTGAAGAAATTTGCAAAGCTGCGACGTGGTCATCTGTCCACACATTCACATCTCATTACTGCCTGCAGCAGGATACCCGACGCGACAGTCGGTTCGGGCAGTCAGTTCTTCAGAACCTGTTTGGGCTTTAGGATCCAACTCCACCCCCCGAGGGCCCTGTTTGTTCTGTTCTAGGCTGCACTCTCAGTTAGTTGGTAAATTTTTTAGGTCAATCTCAGTTATGTCCTCGCCGTTGCGAGGCCCAATTGACCATGGTTGTTGTTTTGAGTGAGCCTGGGGGCTAGGGATACCCCATCAGTGAGAACAAGCAGCCTGCTTGTCCTCGGAGAAAGCGAATGCTACATACCTGTAGAAGGTATTCTCCGAGGACAGCAGGCTGATTGTTCTCACAAACCCGCCCGCCTCCCCGTTGGAGTTGTGTCTTCCCTTGAAGTGTATTGTCTTGCTACATACTGGACTGGCCGGCTCGAGCCGGTTTCGGGCGGGAAGACGGCCGCGCATGCGCGCGAGGACTAGCAAAGGACTTTGCTAGAGAAGTTTCCGATTGGAGGGGCTGCCGTGGACGTCACCCATCAGTGAGAACAATCAGCCTGCTGTCCTCGGAGAATACCTTCTACAGGTATGTAGCATTCGCTTTATCTTCATGTGAATTCAGAATGCCATAGTATAATTCCTACTAGAAAGGCATTGAAAAAAGTTGTTTTACTTATTTTCACTTGAATTAAAACACCATAGTACCGCTCCGCTATTGTTCTTAGTTTTCTCCTCGTTAGTAGCTGGGAGGGATAAGTGGACAGAGCTGGTGGCTGCTGATCTGGGAATATATCACACAGAATTTTGGAAAGCATCAGCCTTTTGAAATTGGACTATTGAATCCTCCTTTGTCATTGGTGTGACCCCTGACGCAGGTGCGGTGGCACCAAAACACAGCCCGTGTCGGGTCTTTCTTCAATCAAAATTCACTATTAAAGGATTTTTTTAAATGAAAAATTGTGTTCCCTTTCGTTTTTAAAGGCCCTTTGTGCTGTTTTTTTGTGCTTGGTCTCTTTTTTTGTACTTGGTTCCCTCTCTTTGTTACATTATACACACTTGAATTAAAACACCATAGTACCGCTCCGCTATTGTTCTGCACAGCGTCGCACAAACATAGGAACCAGAGCAAATCTGTGCTGGTCCCTTTGAGAGGGACCTGTTTCGCTGTGTGCTTTTCAAGAGACCTCACCACACTGACGCCTGCAAATGGAAAAGCTTGTGCTAGATGATCACAAATGGACACTTACTTTTCCAAAAGACATCTTCTCAAAGAATACTGTCTTATTCAGGCACCTACTCTCAGTACTCCCATTAATTGAAGCGTATGACCAGCCGTTAAGATGGCTCCCATGCTGCATGTAAGAACTCCTCTACCACTACGGAAAAGACACTTTAAAGAAGCCACCAATAACTAAGCAGTGACTTCGTCATTCTTGCACGTCACACACAACTGAAAAGAAAAACTGGAATAAAATACTAAAACAAAAGAAAAACGCATAGATCAAAAAAAGCTGCCATCTAACTCCCTTGAAGATCTGCTTTGTTGGGTCCAAATTGTCCAAGGTTCTTATGACTGTTAAAGGTCAAATTGTACTTTTCTTTTTGTCTACCAGACCAGTCCAGGACATGTTCTGGTTGAACTCAAGGAAAGAAAATTAGCAGGTAAGACCAAATTTCCATTGACATGCAGTATGAACCAATAGATGATTAATACATTTTCAAAAAAAGTTAAATCAAGGATTTTGATTAGAGCCATGTAGTTAAATGTGAATGTTTTAAAAAAAAAAGGACAATGTGGAGATGTGCTTTGTTGTTCATACTACCTAGAAGCATCAGTGACTGGCAGGATAGAAATATTTAACTAACAAAAGAAAATTCACACCTATGGAGCATGTACAACTAAGGCTGAAGGCAAGGCATAGTTTGTAAGATTAAATAACAGAGACATAGCATATAGAAAATTAAATATACCAGTATAATACCGAAACCATAAAATAAGATAAAATCCCAGCCCATTCTAATAAATAATACTGCTACCATTAATATCCAGCCAAAAATATCTTAAATGCCTGTCTAAAGAAGCAGGCCAGTTCATTTTCAATATGGTATATGTCTTAAATTGCCCCATCCTTTATTCCAGTAAGCACCACTGAGCCTTACTGGTTAGAGGTAGGATAAAGACATGCAAATAATAACCTTGTAGCTCTCTGGAAACAAAACGTCTTATATTTAGCTGACCTGAGTTCAGATTCCCTCTTAGTATTCGCTGATAAGATGCAGTATTACATGCTATTGATAAAAATATAGAGAGATTTTATTTGCAAAGGTATTATCCACTTTTGTTCCCTCCCTGAGATCTCTAATTTGGTCAGCTGCATTTGTTGATTTATTAAATACTAGTAAAAAAGGCCAGTTTCGTTATGAAATGAAACGGGCGCTAGCAAGGCAATCCCCCACCCTCCCTCACTGTCTCGCTCTGTCCCCTCCGAGTTCCAGACCCCCCTCCCACCCTCCCTCCCAGTTCAAGGCCACCCTCCCTCCCTGCCTTCCTCCCTCCCTTCCTCCCTCCCTCCCAGTTCAAGGCCCCCCACACACCCACCCACACACCCACCCAGGCCTCCCAGCCTCCCACCCACCCATTTCAAGGCCCCCTCATGCCCCTCCCACCGAGTTCCAGACTCCCCCCTCCCTCCAATTTCAACACCCCCCCTGCCGCGACCCCCTCGACCCCCCCTTCCCGACGAAAACACTCCCCCGCCACCGTCACGTACCTGTGCTGACGGGGGACCCCAACCCCCGACAGCCGAAGTTCTGTTTTCATCTGTGCCGGCGTGTTGCTTGCTGAATGATTATCTGTTGAAGTTTCTGTGCATGCGTCTGATGTCAGATGCACGCACAGAAACTTGAACAGCTGATCATTCATGAAGCAACGCCCCGGCACAGCCAAGAAGAGAACATTGGCTGTCGGGGGTTGGGGTCCCCCTTCAGCACAGAGAAGTCGACTCCTGCCTGTACTGCGGCAAAGCTTCCTCCACCGACATCGAGGGAGAATTGACCCGGGTGGCAGCCAACGCCGATGCTGCAAGCGGCACCGAGGACGGGGACCTCACCACAGGCGAAGGCCCAGATGCCGCTTCCACAGTCGATGCAGAAGGCGCAAGCACCCCTGGCACCGAAGCAGACTGGCTGCCAGAAGACCGACACATCGGCACCTCCTGTATAGAGGGTGAGTGGTCCTCTCGGCACCGACGCTTCTCGGGTGCCGAATCCCTCGGCTCCCTGGAGCTCTTGGTACCGCGCATAGAAGGAGAACAATGACGGTGCTTCTTATAGCAGTAGGCCTCGAGACAGGTGGATACCCACTCGATGCCTCACTGCTCCCAGCGCGATGCGGTCGTTCGGCAGCCATTACCTGATCTCTCGATGTCGCTGCTTCCCTCGATGTCGATGCCGACGTCGAAGGACCGGACTGATCCACAAAGAGCTTCTCACGCTGAGCCTCCCGAGACACTTGGGTCCGTTTCTTCATCAAAGAGCACAGCTTACATGCAGCTGGCAAATGCTCGGGCCCAAGGCACTGGAGACACCACGCGTGGGAGTCGGAACTCCAGATGGTCTGGTTGCAGCGAGTACAACACTTGAAGCCGCTGGGAGTCCTCAATGACATGGACGGAAAAATAGCGGCTGCGAAATTAAAAGGCTCGATTTGCCAAATAAAAAGGCACAAAAAAGGAGAAAAAAGACCCGGCCGAGCAGCCTAAAAGCGGCCGCAACGAAAGGAAAGGAAACTTGAAAAAATGACAAAAAACTAATAGTATAACGGAAAAAGTACTTTTTTTTAATGTTAAGACTAAAACTAGTAAAAGAAAAAGAATGAAGAGGGTAGCGATAAACGCTGTAGCGAGTCTCCTGGCCAAAACCTGAGCAGCAGCAAAAAATCGTGACTGCCAAGGCACGGATGGAAAGAAACTGAGTGAGGGCAAGCTCGCGTCGTGGGCGGGAAGCCGTTCGCGCATGCGTGGTGCATTCAGCCCGCGTGACGGAGTGTTCTGGAATTTTCATTTTTTGCTTTAGAAGTTTTCTTCCGGTCTCCTGGGCCGTCACGGACGACAACCCATCACTGAGAATATTCAGCCTGCTTGTCCTCGGCGAAAAATACATATTTTAACCCTGTATATTTAACTACACATTTACATGGATAGTTAAGCTAGAAAGATGCCCCTATTGCCAAAGTTTCCGTTCTCAGGGCCAAAAAGGCCTTCCTCCTTTACTACTATACTACTACTATTTAACATTTCTAGAGCGCTACCAGGGTTACTCAGCGCTGTACAAAGAAGGACAGTCCCTGCTCAAAGGAGCTTACAATGAAAAGGACAAAGAGTACAGTCAATCAAAAAGTTGGGGCAGTCTAGATTTCTTGGGTAGAGGTACAATGGTTAGGTGCCGAAAGCGACATTGAAGAGGTGGGCTTTGAGCAATGATTTGAAGGTGGATAGGGAGGGGGCTTGGCATAATGGACTTAGGGAGTTTATTCCAGGCTAGGGTGAGGCGAGGCAGAAAGGGCGGAGCCTGGAGTTGGTGGTGGTGGAGAAGGGTACTGAGAGGAGGGATTTGTCCTGTGATCGGAGGTTACGGGTAGGAGCGTAAGGGGAGATGAGGGTAGAGAGATAATGAGGGGCTGCAGATTGAGTGCATTTGTAGGTTAGTAGGAGAAGCTTGAATTGTATGCGGTACCTGATCGGAAGCCAGTGAAGTGATTTGAGGAGTGGGGTGATATGAGCATAACGGTCTTGGCGGAAGATGAGACGCGCAGCAGAGTTCTGAACGGATTTTCTTGAGTTTGTTTTGTTACTTCTGGAAATATCCAAATTTTCTTGCCATAAAACAAGGTTTGTAGTTTCCGAAGGGATAAGCACTTCTCCGCCTCTAGGTCTTGCTCAAATACAAATGAAACCAGTAAAGTTGCTCTTTCGGACTCTTCAGATAAAGATGCTTCTAGTAAGTCAGATACATTCAATAAATCTTTCTTATTTTCTTGAAGGTTCATTTCCAAAGACTCCTCCAAAACCTTTTTATTTGGTATATAATATATCCGATTTATCGGGGGAATAGTTTCTGGGGTATGGTTCTTTTTTTTTTTTTTTTTTAAATGCATGCTACTTTGTAGGTTAATGTAAGAATTGATTTAGCACGCATTACATTTTCTAAGGTACTCTAACGAACTGAACGTACATTCCTATGTCTGATACATAGACGCAGCGGGGGAGTTCAGAATTCAGCAGTACATTTCCTGCTGTTCAGGCTCCTCCGTTATGTAGGGATGCCAGTCCACGATGAACCCTTCAATAGCCAGAGACAGCATACTCTTGTATAATATAAAGTGAGTTCTATGCCTGATATTTCTTCTTAAAAAGAGTTTAGCATCAGTTGGTATGGAGAGGACTTCAAAGGGTCAGCTGTTCTGAAACTCTGATGAAACATGGTGCATGAAAGATTTGGTTCTCTTTTTTTTTCCAGGTAGGAGCGGGCATCCTTCCCATGGATGAGGTGGAGCAAGGTGCAGATTGGGAGAGCTCAGCTGACGGGTCCATAGAGTTTTATGCCTTTAAGTCTTTGGTAAGGAGGCAGGCCACTCAGATGGGAAATTCTCAGGGAAAGGCACCTCCTGTACTCAGTTCTGCCTAAGTGTGCATGCTCTATAGTACTGTATAAAAATATGAGGCATTTTGTGTGGCCTACCTTTTGTTCAGGTAGCTGTTAGGTGCTACTCAGTGAGGATATTTTGAGCCAAAAACATTTGACACGCTGCATGGACCAATTTGTCTTTATCAGCTGTCATTTTATAGCATCTCTTCAGGAGCCCCCAAATTTCAGTTTCAGAAATATAGGTGTAGGGCATGCAGAGCCCAAGGCTGTAGTGACTTAGGATCCATGGGTCTGCACTTTCTTATTACATTACTGCATTTGACTTCCTTTCCTTCCTCCCAGGCTAGCAACTCATCTGAAGAACTGAAAGGAAGGCAGTTCTGGAGCTGGGCTGAGTTTTGCGAGTTCTTCGATTCCTGGTGTGCACAGAAAAAAGCACTATATAAAATTGAGTTGGCCATCCCAACAGATGAGATAAGTGACCAGGTCTGGCCAGAGGGCATTAAGTATGCACTTGTTCAACTGGTGTGCCAGAAGGCTTCCGCAGATGTCCCCCACCTCAAGACACCATTGCCAGGGTAGGTACCATCTTGCCTGCCTGTTTGTTCTTCCTGTTATGTTGACCCTACTTGACCTCTTGAACTTCTGTTTCTAAACCCATCTTTTCGTTGCTCAGATTGGCTCAGAGCAACAAGCAGCTTCTTCCTTGTTGTCCTTTTGTGAAAACTGCAACCACCACTAGACCATTAACCACACAATGGGTCCCTTCGCATTTTTTGAAATACTGGGCCATAGAGCTAATTATTGCACAGTCTAGATGAACACATTGTAATTATAGGCAACAATATAGATAAGCAAGGCCCCATTGACCCTATGTATATCTCCCTACCTCTCTTCCCTTTCCCGCCATGTCCAGAGGCTTGCTGATGGCGCTGTCTCCAGAACACTACTACTACTAATTATAATTTCTATAGCTCTGTTAGACATACGCAGCGCTGTACACTTGAATATGAAGAGACAGTCCCTGCTCGAAAGAGCTTACAATCTAATCAGGAGAGACAAACTTACTGAGAACCACACAGTCCTGAAGGACAACAGAGCAGTCCTGTTAATTTATTCAACATATAAACTCCCACACCATTCTTGCAAGACAGCGAACAATGAAGAAGTTTGAACACCGCATGGATTAAGCGGACAGAGAGTCACACGCAAGGCAGTTCTGTAACATAAGCCTGACATTTCCATGACAATTGCACACATAAATGTTTAAAAAACTGGCATTTACACATGTAAATGCTAAAAATCTGCCTAAGCTACTACTACTACATATAGTTCTATAACACTACTAGACATACGCGGCACTGTACACCTTATATGCAGGTATTTTCTCTGTCTTTCGTGGGCTCGCAATCTAAGTTTTGTACCTGGGGCAATGGATGGTTACGTGACTTGCCCAGGGTCACAAGGAGCCGAAGCGGGAATTGAACCCAGTTTCCTATAGCACTAACCATTAGGCTGTTCCTCGATGTCATTCTGAACATCCACGCTTAACTTACATAGCGTATATTTGCAAGGAGGATGTATACGGGGCTCAAACCTATGTATATCAAATTTAGGTGTGAGTGTTTTCACCAGCTGTTTTGGCTGGCATAATTTAGGTTTGTATATCTCTGGTTAATGCCAAAATTCTATAATGGAATGTAGGGAGGGAGCCAGCTAGTTCTGTGGTCAGCAGTGAACCTGGAAATTCAGTGCCGGGGCCATATCTAGTGACTGGCATTGAACTTCTGAGTTTTTTTTTGGCCTTTAAACATACTCATCTGCTGACCGGCTAAGTTATAGTGGCCAAAGATAGACTCGCGTAAATAGCAGGTCTGTCTTTGGCTGCTATAACTTAGGGTCAACCAATGAATATTGACGTGACATAGCCAGTGACCGGGCTAGCTGCTAAGTGGAGATATAAAGGGGCATAATCGAACGGGGCGCCCAAGTTTTCATGCGGGCGTCCTCGCAGGACGGGCCGTAAAGGTTGCGGGGCAACCCGTATTATCGAAACAAGATGTGCGTCCATCTTTCGTTTTGATAATAGGGTCGGGGAGGCCCAAATCAGCAAATTTAGGTCGACCTTACAGATAGTTGTCCCCGGATTTCGGCGATAATGGAAACCGAGGACGTCCATCTCAAAAACGACCAAAACCAAGCCATTTGGTCGTGGGAGGAGCCAGAATTCGTAGTGAACTGGTCCCCCTCACATGCCAGGACACCAACCGGGCACCCTGCAGTGGACTTCACAAATTGCTCCCTGCTGCATAGCTCCCTTACCTTGGGTGCTGAGCCCCCCAACCCCCCCCCCCCCAAAAAAAAAAAAAAACCAATCCCCACAACTGTACACCACTACCATAGCCCTTATGGGTGAAGGGGGGACACCTACAAGTGGGTACAGTGGGTTTTGGGGGGGGGGGTGGAGGGCTCAACATTTACCACCACAAGTGTAAGTGGGGGGGGCGGGGATGGGCCTGGGTTCGCCTGCCTGAAGTGCACTGCACCCACTAAAAACTGCTCCAGGGACCTGCATACTGCTGTCATGGAGCTGGGTATGACATTTGAGGCTGGCATAGAGGCTGGCAAAAAATGTTTTTAAAGTTTTTTTTTTTTTTAGGGTGGGAGGGGGTTGGTGACCACTGGGGGGAGTAAGGGGAGGTCATCCCCGATTCTCTCCGGTGGTCATCTGGTCAGTTTGGGCACCTTTTCATGGCTTGGTCGCAAGAAAAAATGGACCAAGTAAAGTCGGCCAAGTGCTCGTCAGGGACGCCCTTCTTTTTTCCATTATTGGCCGAGGACGCCCATCTCTTAATCATGCCCCAGTCCCGCCTTCGGTACGATACTGACATGCCCCCGTGAATTTTGGTCGTCCCCTCGACGGAAAGCAGTTGAGGATGCCCAAAATCGGCTTTCGATTATGCTGATTTGGGCAACCTTGAGAGAAGTACGCCCATCTCCCGATTTGTGTCGGAAGATGGGCGCCCTTCTCTTTCGAAAATTCACCTGATAGCTGGCTATCTCATGCTGATTATTAGCGCTCAGTTGGCTTAAGGCTATTTAACCGGCCGGGAGCTGTTCCTAGCTGGTTAAATAGTTTAAAATATCGGGGTAGGTGCCTACATTCCTTTAGAGAATGGGCTCCTTGGACACCTAATTGTAAGCACCTGTTAGAGAATTACCCCCGTGATGTTGTACGAAAACAGAACAATTGTCCCAGAGGCAGTGCCTGCGACAAGACTACAGGAGAGGTTGGCGTGCATGAACAGATTGGGGGGTGGGGGGAGCAGCTTGTAGAGACTAGGGACAGGCTGATGTTGGCTGACTGGGAGAAGTTGATGGGAGTTGAGAATGATTGGAATAGAGTTGAGAAGAGTGTGGGTTGGGGGAGATGGGATGGGCTGAGGGCCTGAGAGAGTCTAGGGTATCAAACTTCATTTTATTTGCACACATTGCTGTGAATGCACCTGAGCAGCTGAACTGGCTTCATCATTAGAGAGCCCCCCCCCCCATCCCCCACATCATCCAGAGTTTTGGGCACCATCCGCTTTATCCAGTACTGGTCCTTGCTCTCATGTTGAAGTCTTTTTGCCAAATGTGGCCCCCATTTCAAACATACCACACCCAACCAGCAACGATATTTAATATAAGTAACCATGTGTTTTGTCTCTGTACCTCCTAGAGATGTGGTTTGTCCGTGCTTATCCAGCATCACCCTGCAGGCAACAGAGGACTACACACAGCTGTCCATTGTGCAAGCCCACCTAGACCACAACCATGAGCTGGATGCCTGGGAGTTTGAGGCCCTATCCTCACACTTCTGCCTGACCACCAAGACCTCGCACTCTACCCAGCTCACCAGCTGCATCTCCAGGCGCTTGCTGACACCTTGGGACCTCCAACAGCTGCTAGCCAAGCAGGATACCCTGGATCCAGCTTTGATGGATCTCTTGCAGGAGCTGGAGGCCTTATTCCTTCTTGATCCTGCCTGTCAGGTCAGGTTGGTCTTCCAGCCAGACACTGTTGAAATAGACAGCCTCTTCCTGGTCACCTCGCACAGCCGGGGCTTGCTCCAGTGCTATCCAACCATGCTCTTTTTGGGTCGCTCACTAGCAGTGAATGATACCTTTGACCTATATACGGTGCTTTGTGAGGACATGGCCAGTCAGGGCCGTGAGTGTGCTTATTTCATCACGAGGAAGGAGAGCCCAGCACCCATCCGTCTTCTGGTGGCTTTCCTCATCCAGAGTGTTCCAGAGGTTAAGTCAGGTACTGAAAGGATCATTGTGCGGGCTGACCTGAATGAGCTGGACCTCATCCGTGAGCTCCTCCCATCCTGCTGTGTTCGAATGAGCCAGATCCACGCCCTGCATGTGCTTTATAAGAAATTAGCCAAAGAAGAGCCGCCCGTGCAGCCCAAGCTGAAGACAGTGGTCAATAATGTGATCCATGCACATTCCCCTGTGCTCTACAACGTATTCCTCCAAGAGCTGGAGGCTGCTGCACCTCCTGACTTCCTGCAGTATTTCCTGGAGACCTGGCACAGACACAAGGAGGACTGGGTCAAGTGCTGGGGCCACCGTATGCGCAATGGCCGTTTTCTGGAGTTCGCTGCATGGAAGTTAGAAGAGCTACGCTCGACGCTGAGCTTTCCCAGCTCGCTGGCAGCCTGCATTCAGACCCTGCTGAAGGTGGTGAAAGAGATGGCTGAGGAGGAAGTGGAAAAGAAGGTGGCCCAGATGTCTGCTGTTGATGAGGTGAGCGGTCTGAATGCGCTTCCAGTAGCAAAGCCATGTATGAGAGTCTCACACTTCTGCAGTGTCCTCCTCCAGTACAGCAGCTACCTGCAGTGCTCCCCTGTGCTACAGATGTATGTAGGGGTCCCAGAATCTCCACAGCTCATCTCCTCAACCCCTGTGATAACAGAGTCCTGATTATCCAACCTTTTGGTTATCTGACGGTTCATAATCTGGGCTCCACACCCTCTCTTCCCCCACAAGTGCATCTTCCACCCACCCAAGGCTCCCCAGGGCCTACCTTGCAGTCCCTAGTGGAGAAGCTGGGACAGGAGGATCCCCAGTCCACTCCTGCTGATTCTAGCTCTGCTTTCACCACTAGGCACCAGGGACTGTAAGGGTGGGGGGGGGGGAAGAAGGCACTTGGGGGGGTTCCAGGAAATGGGGCTGCTGAGTGTGGTGGCAGGCACCCCATTTCCAGATTATCTGACATTTTTGTTTTTCAGACCACCTGTCAGTCCCATTTTTGTAGGACACTCAGGACTCTTCTTCATTCCCCTTTTGTTGTTTTCTCTCCACAGGAGCTGCTGATGCCTGCCTGTCCCATGAGTACCGCAGAAGGCTCCTCTGTACCTGATCTGACACTCATGCCTGAAGATGCTATCAAGCAAGATACATCTAAGAGCTATCCTTTGCCTGGCCCGACATTACCTCCACTCATGCCTGAGCATGTCATTGAGCATGGTGAAGCTGAGAGGTATCCACTACCTGATCCGATATCACTTCCACCCATGCCTGACTGTATCACTGAGCAGGATGCACCTGAGAGCCATCAACTACCCAATCCAGCATCACTTCCACTAATTCCTACAAGCATCGATGAGCAGGATGCAGCTGAGATCTATCCTCTACCAGATCTGACATCGGCTGCATTCATGACTGACGTTGTTGTCAAGCAGGAGGTAGTTATCCCTCCACTCAAACTTGCTTCTCAAAAGAAACATTCTTTAGACAACAAATCCTAAAACTAAAGGTACCGGTGCTGTGTTTCAGGATAGCAAGTCCTTGCAAATGGGTGGTAATGGAGCCTGGTGCAGTAAAAAGGTTCTCCAGTTTAAAAAAGCATCTGGAAAATTTCAAGAGGCAGCACTGCATTTGTGTGCCGTTTCCTGCCTGCCGCTGTGGCACAGGACCACTTAAGTCTTTTCATTTTCACAGAGTCATTGGAACAAGCCCGCTGAGCTCATGTCACTTGGGACTTTTTCTTCACTTTTTTGGCTGCACAGATCTCCATTTTTCCCACTTAGGTTCTCTAGGTAGATTTTTTGATGACCTTTTCAAGTTTCCTTTATATTTTGTGTGTCACCCATTCAGGCCATCTTTTTATTAGACCTGAGACACCCCAGTTGAGTAACTGGCATCGTTAAGTTGTTTGATTTCACCGAAGCTGTCTCTTGCAATGATGTCCCAGAAAAAAGCACCCAGTGGCTTTAAAATGTGCACCTGGTGTGGCAAGCCTGTATCTGGTGTAGACTCATTATCAGTGCTTCCAGTGCCTGGGGCCTGACCATGAGCTTTCCCATTGCCATTTGTGTTCACAGATGTCAAAGAGAAAACTTTGAGATAATGAAGAACAGCATGAGTGGATTTTTGGCACTTCTAATACTGATACATTAGCATCAAAGGCATTGGTTTCTATGGGTCCAGGAACTGCATCAAACATCCATAGAAATTATTAGGATGACCAGTAGAGGATTGGTCATCCACCAAACTTCACTCAAGGAAGAGGAAGTATTCGTCCTTTTCTTCCTCAATAAGAAAATGAGAACAAAAGAATTGCTGTACTGAGTCAAACCAAAGATCCATCAAGCCCAGTATCCTGCTTCCAACAGTGACCAATCCAGGTCATAAGTACCTGGCAGAATCCCAGAAAGTAGCAAGATTCTATGCTACTGACCCCAGGGATAATGTGGCTTTTCCCATGTCTACCTTACTAGCAGTTTATGGCCTTTTCCTCCAGTAACTTGGCCAAAACAGAGATCTCAACAGTTGTCAGATCAAGAGTATATCTCAGGGAGGAGCCCACAGATTTGTAAGCACAGCCATCCAAAAGCCCAGTTAAGCCTGTCAGCTCAGTTAGAATTCATATGTGCTCTGGCTAGACACAAATCGGGTAAAATGAAGATACATACCTGTAGCAGGTATTCTCCGAGGACAGCAGGCTGATTGTTCTCACGACTAGGTGATGTCCACAGCAGCCCCAAGGAACAGAAATCTTCCTAGCAACAAAAGTTTGCTAGAGCCTTCGAGCGCACCGCACATGCACAGCCATCTTTCCGCCCGTTGCGTGAGAGTCCCGATTAGTTCGATAACAAAGCAAACAGGATAAGGACAACTCCAAAGGGGAGGCAGGCGAGTATGTGAGAACAATCAGCTTGCTGTCCTCAGAGAATACCTGCTACAGGTATGTATCTTCATTTTCTCCAAGGACAAGCAGGCTGCTTGTTCTCACGACTGGGGTATCCCTAGCCCCCAGGCTCACTCAAAACAACAAAGAAAGGTCAATTGGGACTCACAATGGCGAGGACATAACATGGATTGACCTACGAAGAAACATCTGAGAGTGCAGCCTGGAACAGAACAAAAATGGGCGTAGGGGGGTGGAGTTGGATTCTAAACTCCAAACAGATTCTGCAGCACCGACTGCCCAAACCGACTGTCGCGTCGGGTATCCTGCTGAAGGCAGTAGTGAGATGTGAATGTGTGGATTGATGACCACGTCGCAGCCTTACAAATCTCTTCTATAGTGGCTGACTTCAAGTGGGCCACTGATGCTGCCATGGCTCTAACACTATGAGTTATGACATGACCCTCAAGAGTCAGCCCAGCCTGGGCGTAAGTGAAGGAAATGCAATCTGCTAGCCAGTTGGAAATGGTGCGTTTCCCAACAGCAACTCCCCTTCTGTTGGGATCGAAAGAAACATTTGAGCGAACTGTCTGAAGGGGCTTGTCCGCTCCACATAAAAGGCAAATGCTCTCTTGCAGTCCAATGTGTGCAACTGACGTTCAGCAGGGCGGGTATGAGGACGGGGAAAAAATGTTGGCAAGACAATTGACTAGTTCAGATGGAACTCCAACACCACCTTTGGTAGGAACTTAGGGTGAGTGCAGAGGACTACTGTATTATGATGAAACTTAGTATAGGGAGCTTGGGCTACCAAGGCTTGAGGCTCACTGACTCTACGAGCTGAAGTAACTGCCACCAAGAAAATGACCTTCCAGGTCAAATACTTCAGATGGCAGGAATTCAGTGGCTCAAAAGGAGGTTTCATCAGCTGGGTGAGAACGACATTGAGATCCCATGACACTGGTGGAGGTTTGACGGGGGGCTTTGACAAAAGCAAACCTCTCATGAAGTGAACAACTAAAGGCTGTCCAGAGATAGGCTGACCCTCTACACGATAATGAAAAGCACTAATTGCATTAAGGTGAACTCTTATGGAGTTGGTCTTAAGACCAGACTCTGACAAGTGTAGAAGGTATCCAAGCAGGGTCTGTGTAGGACAAGAGCGAGGATCTAGGGCCTTACTATCACACCAGATGGCAAACCTCCTCCATTTAAAAGCATAACACCTCTTCGTGGAATCTTTGCTGGAAGCAAGCAAGACTCGGGAGACACCCTCAGAAAGACCCAAGGAGGCAAAGTCTACGCCCTCAACATTTAGGCCGTGAGAGCCAGAGACTGGAGGTTGGGATGCAGAAGCGCCCCCTCATTCTGAGAGATGAGGGTTGGAAAACAGTCCAATCTCCACGGTTCTTCAGAGGACAACTCCAAAAGAAGAAGGAACCAAATCTGACGCGACCAAAGGGCGCAATCAGAATCATGGTCCCGCAGTCTTGCTTGAGTTTCAGCAAAGTCTTCCCTACTAGAGGTATAGGAGGATACACATACAGAAGGCTTGTCCCCCAATGTAGGAGAAAGGCATCTGATGCTAGTCTGTCGGGGGCCTGAAGTCTGGAACAGAACTGAGGGACCTTGTGATTGATCTGAGTGGCAAAAAGATCCACCGAGGGGGTGCCCCACGCTTGGAAGATCTTGTGGACTACACCCGAGTTGAGCGACCACTCGTGAGGTTGCATTATCCTGCTCAATCTGTCGGCCAGACTGTTGTTTACGCCTGCCAGATACGTGGCTTGGAGAAACATGCCATGACGGCAAACCCAAAGCCACATCTGGACGGCTTCCTGACACAGGGAGCGAGATCCGGTGCCCCCCTGCTTGTTGATGTAGTACATGGCAACCTGATTGTCTGTCCGAACTTGAATAATTTGATTGGACAGCTGATCTCTGAAAGCCTTTAGAGCGTTCCAGACCACTCGCAACTCCAGGAGATTGATCTGAAGACCCGATTCCTAGAGGGACCAAGCTCCCTGGGTGTGAAGCCCATCTACATGTGCTCTCCACCCCAGGAGGGATGCATCCGTTGTCAGCACTTTCCGTGGCTGAGGAATTTGAAAAGGACGTCCCAAGGTCAAATTGGATCGAATCGTCCACCACCGAAGGGAATTGTGAAAGTCGGTGGACAGCTGGATCACATCCTCTAGATTCCCTGTGGCTTGATACCACTGGGAAGCTAGGGTCCATTGAGCAGATCTCATATGAAGATGAGCCATGGGAGTTACATGAACTGTGGAGGCCATATGGCCTAGAATCCTCAACATCTGCTGAGTTGTGATCTGCTGAGATGCTCTGGCCACGGAAACAAGAGGCAGAAGGTTGTCTGCCCTCTCCTCGGGAAGATAGGCCTGAGCAGCCTGTGAGTCCAGCAAAGCGCCTATGAATTCTAGTTTTTGAACTGGAAGAAGATGGGACTTTGGATAATTTAGAACAAGCCCTAGTAGCTCCAGGAATTGAATAGTCATCTGCATTGACTGTAGAGCTCCTGGCTCGGAGGTGTTCTTTGCCAGCCAATTGTCGAGGTAAGGGAACACATGCACCCCCAGTCTGCGTAGCGACGCTGCAACCACCGCCAGGCATTTTGTAAACACCCTGGGCGCAGACGCGAGACCAAAGGGCAGCACACAATACTGGAAGTGCTGTGTCCCCAGACGGAATCAAAGATACTTCCTGTGAGTGGGAAGTATCGGGATGTGTGTATAAGCATCCTTTAAGTCCAGAGAGCATAGCCAATCGTTTTCCTGAATCATGGGATGAAGGCTGCCCATGGAAAGCATCCTGAACTTTTCTCGAACCAGGAATTTGTTCAGGGCCCTTAGGTCTAGGATGCGTCGCATCCCTTCTGTTTTCTTTTGCACAAAGAAGTACCTGGAATAGAATCCCAGCCCTTCTTGCCAGGGTGGAACGGGCTTGACCGCATTGGCTCTGAGAAGGGCGGAGAGTTCCTCTGCAAGTACCTGCCTGGGCTGGAAGCTGAAGGACTGAGCTCCCGGTGGGCAATTTGGAGGTTTGGAGATCAAATTGAGGTAGTATCCTAGCCGGACTATTTGAAGAACCCACCGATCGGAGGTTATGAGAGGCCACCTTTGGTGAAAAAGTTTTAGCCTCCCTCCGACCGGCAGATCGTCCATCACAGACACTTTTATAGCGGCTGTGCTCAACTGGAGCCAGTCAAAAGCCCGTCCCTTGCTTTTGCTGGGGAGCTGTAGGGGCCTGTCTGGGCACACGCTGTTGACGTGAACAAGCGCACTGGGGAGCCTGAGAAGGCTGTCGGGAAGGTGAATTGTACCTATGCTTATTGTAAGCATAGGGACCACTCCTCCTTCCCCGGAAAAACCGTCTACCCGTTGAGGTTGATGCTGAAGGCGCCCGGTGGGAGAGCTTGTCGAGGGCAGGTTCCCGCTGGTGGAGCTGCTCTACCACCTGCTCGACTTTCTCGCCAAAAATATTATCCCCCCGGCAAGAAACATCCGCAAGGCGCTGCTGGGTTCAATTATCCAGGTCAGAGGCACGCAGCCATGAGAGTCTGCGCATCACTATACCTTGAGCAGCGGATCTGGATGCAACATCAGAAGTGTCGTAAGCACCCCTGGACAGGAATTTGCGACACGCCTTCAGCTGTCTGACCACCTCCTGAAAAGGCCTGGTGTGCTCCACAGGGAGCTTGTCCACCAAGTCCGCCAGTTGCTTCACATTGTTCTGCATGTGGATAAGTACATAAGTACATAAGTAGTGCCATACTGGGAAAGACCAAAGGTCCATCTAGCCCAGCATCCTGTCACCGACAGTGGCCAATCCAGGTCAAGGGCACCTGGCACGCTCCCCAAACGTAAAAACATTCCAGACAAGTTATACCTAAAAATGCGGAATTTTTCCAAGTCCATTTAATAGCGGTCTATGGACTTGTCCTTTAGGAATCTATCTAACCCCTTTTTAAACTCCGTCAAGCTAACCGCCCGTACCACGTTCTCCGGCAACGAATTCCAGAGTCTAATTACACGTTGGTGAAGAAAAATTTTCTCCGATTCGTTTTAAATTTACCACACTGTAGCTTCAACTCATGCCCTCTAGTCCTAGTATTTTTGGATAGCGTGAACAGTCGCTTCACATCCACCCGATCCATTCCACTCATTATTTTATACACTTCTATCATATCTCCCCTCAGCCGTCTCTTCTCCAAGCTGAAAAGCCCTAGCCTTCTCAGCCTCTCTTCATAGGAAAGTCGTCCCATCCCCACTATCATTTTCGTCGCCCTTCGCTGTACCTTTTCCAATTCTACTATATCTTTTTGAGATACGGAGACCAGTACTGAACACAATACTCCAGGTGCGGTCGCACCATGGAGCGATACAACGGCATTATAACATCCGCACACCTGGACTCCATACCCTTCCTAATAACACCCAACATTCTATTCGCTTTCCTAGCCGCAGCAGCACACTGAGCAGAAGATTTCAGCGTATCATCGACGACGACACCCAGATCCCTTTCTTGATCCGTAACTCCTAACGCGGAACCTTGCAAGACGTAGCTATAATTCGGGTTCCTCTTACCCACATGCATCACTTTGCACTTGTCAACATTGAACTTCATCTGCCACTTGCACGCCCATTCTCCCAGTCTCGCAAGGTCCTCCTGTAATCGTTCACATTCCTCCTGCGACTTGACGACCCTGAATAATTTTGTGTCATCGGCGAATTTAATTACCTCACTAGTTATTCCCATCTCTAGGTCATTTATAAATACATTAAAAAGCAACGGACCCAGCACAGACCCCTGCGGGACCCCACTAACTACCCTCCTCCACTGAGAATACTGGCCACGCAATCCTACTCTCTGCTTCCTATCTTTCAACCAGTTCTTAATCCATAATAATACCCTACCTCCGATTCCATGACTCTGCAATTTCTTCAGGAGTCTTTCGTGCGGCACTTTGTCAAACGCCTTCTGAAAATCCAGATATACAATATCAACCGGCTCCCCATTGTCCACATGTTTGCTTACCCCCTCAAAAAAATGCATTAGATTGGTGAGGCAAGACTTCCCTTCACTAAATCCGTGCTGACTTTGTCTCATCAGTCCATGTTTTTGTATATGCTCTGCAATTTTATTCTTAATAATAGCCTCCACCATCTTGCCCGGCACCGACGTCAGACTCACCGGTCTATAATTTCCCGGATCTCCTCTGGAACCCTTCTTAAAAATCGGAGTAACATTGGCTACCCTCCAGTCTTCCGGTACTACACTCGATTTTAGGGACAGATTGCATATTTCTAACAGTAGCTCCGCAAGTTCATTTTTTAGTTCTATTAATACTCTGGGATGAATACCATCAGGTCCCGGTGATTTACTACTCTTCAGCTTGCTGAACTGACCCATTACATCCTCCAAGGTTACAGAGAATTTGTTTAGTTTCTCCGACTCCCCCGCTTCAAATATTCTTTCTGGCACCGGTGTCCCCCCCAAATCCTCCTCGGTGAAGACCGAAGCAAAGAATTCATTTAATTTCTCCGCTACGGCTTTGTCCTCCTTGATCGCCCCTTTAACACCATTTTCGTCCAGCGGCCCAACCGACTCTTTGGCCGGTTTCCTGCTTTTAATGTATCTAAAAAAATTTTTACTATGTATTTTTGCTTCCAACGCTAATTTCTTCTCCAAGTCCTTTTTTGCCCTCCTTATCTCCGCTTTGCATTTGGCTTGGCATTCCTTATGATCTATCCTGTTACTTTCAGTTGGTTCTCTTCTCCACTTTCTGAAGGATTGTTTTTTGGCTCTAATGATTTCCTTTATCTTACTGTTTAGCCACGCCGGCTGACGTTTAGTCTTTTTTCCCTTTTTTCTAATACGTGGAATATATTTGTCCTGAACCTCCAGGATGGTGTTTTTAAACAGCATCCACGCCTGATGCAAGTTTTTTACTCTGCGAGCTGCTCCTTTCAGTCTTTTTTTCACCATTTTTCTCATTTTGTCGTAATCACCTTTTCTATAGTTAAACGCTAGCGTACTTGATTTCCTAGTTTCACTTCCTTCAATGCCAATATCAAACCGATCATATTATGATCACTGTTATCAAGCGGCCCTCGTATCGTTACCCCCTGCACTAGATCATGAGCACCACTAAGGACTAAGTCTAGTATTTTTCCTTCTCTTGTCGGCTCCTGAACTAGCTGTTCCATGAAGCTGTCCTTGATTTCATCAAGAAATCTTATGTCCCTTGCGTGTACAGATGTTACATTAACCCAGTCTATATGCGGGTAATTGAAATCCCCCATTATTATTGTGTTGCCCAGTTTGTTTGCGTCCCTGATTTCCTTTAACATTTCCGCATCCGTCTGTTCGTCCTGGCCAGGCGGACGGTAGTACACTCCTATCACTATCCTTTTCCCCTTTGCAGAATTTTCAATCTATTTGATTCAAGGCTCTCGTTAATATACAATGCTACCCCTCCACCAATCCGATTCACCCTATCACTACGATATAATTTGTACCCCGGTATGACAGTGTCCCACTGGTTATCCTCCTTCCACCAGGTCTCAGAGATGCCTATTATATCTAATTTTTCATTTAGTGCAATATATTCCAACTCCCCCATCTTATTTCTTAGGCTCCTGGCATTCGCATATAGACATTTCAAACTATGTTTGTTGTTCCTAAGTACATCATGCTTGGTACTTGACAGTATTAATTGGCAATCTTTTGTCTGATTTTATTGTTATTTAAAGATACCCGATCTACTACAATCTCTTTGCAACCTCACTATCAGGATACTCTATCTTCCCTGTTATGGTGATATCTTTGAAAGATACCTTATCCCGAACCATGCTCTTTTGAGCGACTGTCGGCCTTCCCCCCATTTCTAGTTTAAAAGCTGCTCTATCTCCTTCTTAAACGCCGATGCCAGCAGCCTGGTCCACTCTGGTTAAGATGGAGCCCATCCTTTCGGAATAGGCTCCCCCTTCCCCAGAATGTTGCCCAGTTCCTAACAAATCTAAAGCCCTCCTCCCTGCACCATCGTCTCATCCACGCATTGAGACTCTGGAGCTCTGCCTGTCTCTTGGGCCCTGCGCGTGGCACAGGTAGCATTCAGAAAATGCTACCCTGGAGGATCTGGATTTCAGCTTTCTACCTAAGAGCCTAAATTTTGCTTCCAGAACCTCTCTCCCACATTTTCCTATGTCATTAGTACCCACATGTACCAAGATGCTCGTGTAGAGCTGGTAAGACTGAATTTTGGACACGAGCATAGAAGACTGATAGGTCTTCCTCCCTAAAGAGTCCAGGGTTCTAGATTCTCGTCCCGGGGGCGCCGAGGCAAAATCTCTAGAACTCCTCACTCTCTTGGAGAGCGGAATCCACAACCATAGAATCGTGAGGTAACTGCATCCTCATCAACTCAGGTTTTCCGTGAATCCGATATTGAGACTCAGCTGTTTTGGGAATGGTGGGATTAGTTAGTGGTTTCATCCAGTTCCTAAGCAATGTCTCCTTAAGGACATTATGCAGAGGGGCAGTGGATGACTCCTTAGGTGGCGAAGGATAGTCAAGGACCTCGAGCATCTCAGTCCTGGGCTCATCCACAGACACCACAGGGAAAGGAATGCCTACAGACATTTCCCGAACAATGAAGAGAAAGAAAGACTCTCTGGGGGAGAAAGCTTTCTTTCTGGCGAAGGAGTAGGATCAGAGGGAATACCACAAGACTCCTCAGAAGAGAAATATCTGGGATCCCCCTCTTCCTCCCACGAGGCAACCTCCTCGGTGTCGGACAAGAGTTCTCTGACTGCAGTCCGAAACCGGGCCCGTCTCGACGCCGAGGAACCCCGTCCTCGATGGCGATGCCAAGAAGTCGACTCCTGTGCCAGCAGCGATGAAGCTCCCTCCAGCGATGTCGATGGGGAGCCGACCTGGGTGGCAGCCGAGGCCGATACCGCAAGCACAAAACCAGTTGCCGCTTCCATCAACGGTACCGAGGACGCAAGCGCGCCCGGTACCGGAACAGACTGACGCAGCAGCCCTTCCAGAAGACCTGGGAGAATGGCTCGGATGCGCTCGTCCAGAGTCTCTGCCAGGAAAGTCTGTGGGGCCGGTGCAGGAGGTACCGACGAGGAAGACGTGGAATCCACACCCCTCCTCGGGGTCGGGTCCGAAAGTGGTCGGTCCCGTTGGGCCTGCACAACAGGAGTCTTCGAGGCAGGTGGAGACCCACTCAATGGCTCACTGCTCCCAGCATGTGGTGGTCTCCGGACAGTGCCATATCCGGTGCCGACATTGATGCCGCTAACCTCGGTACCGATGTTGACGCTGAAGTCCTGGGCAAAGCTCCAAACAGACGGGCCCGCTGAGCTTGTCTCGACGCCTGTGTCCGCTTTTTAAGGCTAAGACACAACTTATATGCGTCTGGGCGATGGTCGGGCCCAAGGCACTGAAGACACCACGCGTGGGGGTTGGTACCTGAGATTGCCCGGCTGCACCAAGCGCACTTCTTGAAGCCACTGGGAATCCTTGATGTCATGGACTGAAAAATAGCAGCTGCGCAGTCAAAGTTCTCGATGGTGCCAAAAAGAAGGGCACAAAACTGAGAAACGGGTATGCGCTGCCAATTCCCACTTCAGGCACAGGCAGCTCCTTGTGACTCTGGGCAAGTCACTTAACCCTCCATTGCCCCATGTAAGCTGCATTGAGCCTGCTATGAGTGGGAAAGCGCAGGGTACAAATGTAACAAAAAAAAAAGAGGGCCGCGACGGAAACGAAAAGAAACTTAAGGGGACAAAACCTAAGAAATAAAGGGTTTTGTTTTTTTTTTAAAGGAAACAGCTCAATCAGAGCGAAAAAATGAAAGAAAAAATGGGAAAAAAACGCGAAAACAAAGGCTTTTTTCAGGGGCACACGGAGAGAGACCGCAAGCAGTCACTCCCTTACCGCGGAAAGAAAAGAACTAATTGGGACTCTCGCGCGATGGGCAGGAAGATGGCTGTGCATGTGCGGTGCCCGCGTGCGCTCGAAGGCTCTAGCAAACTTTTGTTGCTAGGAAGATTTCCATTCCTCGGGGCTGCCGTGGATGTCACCCAGTCGTGAGAACAAGCAGCCTGCTTGTCCTCGGAGAAAGACCTTTCTCTCGCAAGAAAGGATTACCACACACTAGTGTCTGTAGTGCAAGAAATGACAGCATGTTGAGAATGTTGGGCCACATGGCCTCAACTATACATGTAACTCAGTTCATCTCAAAGTGAGACAAGCCCAATGGACTTTGAGCTCACAGTGGACTTAGCCCATTCAGACACTCCGACAGGTAATCTGTGTCACCATTCTTCTGTGTGTCTCTGTCTAGGTGGATGGATCAGCATAATCTGGCAAATTCATCCAGTACAAATGTTTATCACCACAGGTGTGTCTAAACTGGTATGGGAGCCGATGTAGATGGCATCACACTCGGGGATTATGGTCTCTCCAGAAACAAATTCATCAGATAAATTTCCTGGAGTTGATGGAGTTTGCAGTGTCTAAAGGCTGTAATCATAAGTACATAAGTACATAAGTAGTGCCATACTGGGAAAGACCAAAGGTCCATCTAGCCCAGCATCCTGTCACCGACAGTGGCCAATCCAGGTCAAGGGCACCTGGCACGCTCCCCAAACGTAAAAACATTCCAGACAAGTTATACCTAAAAATGCGGAATTTTTCCAAGTCCATTTAATAGCGGTCTATGGACTTGTCCTTTAGGAATCTATCTAACCCCTTTTTAAACTCCGTCAAGCTAACCGCCCGTACCACGTTCTCCGGCAACGAATTCCAGAGTCTAATTACACGTTGGGTGAAGAAAAATTTTCTCCGATTCGTTTTAAATTTACCACACTGTAGCTTCAACTCATGCCCTCTAGTCCTAGTATTTTTGGATAGCGTGAACAGTCGCTTCACATCCACCCGATCCATTCCACTCATTATTTTATACACTTCTATCATATCTCCCCTCAGCCGTCTCTTCTCCAAGCTGAAAAGCCCTAGCCTTCTCAGCCTCTCTTCGTAGGAAAGTCGTCCCATCCCCACTATCATTTTCGTCGCCCTTCGCTGTACCTTTTCTAATTCTACAAGCAGGGAAGAAGAGGATCCTACCTCCTGTGTTGAGAAACTGTTAGAATATGGAAGTGGGCTATCTCTTATAGGATGACTTTCAGGATCACGTATCTGACAAGCAAGAACAATGACCTGGCAGACTGAGTCATGTACTAAAATCACATGAGTTGACCCTGGCGAGAGTGGCTCATATGATCTTTTAACAGTGAGGTACACCAGTGATAGACTTTACCCCAGTTTTGCTCCAGGATAAGGGACACACAGCAAACTAACTTTAGATGCTTTCCTCTTAGAGTGAGTCTTCTGTATGCTTATCCTCCAGAGCTTTCATAATGAATAACTCTCCTGAAATTCAGACCATGATTCCTGTAGCATCATACTGGCCAAGACAGGTGTGGTCCCTCTTCCTCTGGAAATTTGCATAAAATATATCAAGCTGGGGAATTCTCTAACTCAAATCAAAGCTTACATGTTGAGAGGGTGTCCTTGGCTCCATTGAATCTACCTGACAGTGTACCACAGGTCATTCTGGCTTCCACGGGATTCCACTAGAGGGTCCTACAAATTTAAATGCAATAGGTTTGTTGTCTGATATCTGAAATACCTGATCTGGAAGGTTTTGATTTTTTTGTTGGCAGTAACTTCCCCTTGCAGAGCTAGTGAGCTCCAAGGCTCTAGTGACTGATCCACCCTGTGCCGAATGAAGTTCTTTCCTAAGGTAGCATCAGATTCCACCTTAATTGGTTATCTTGCCAACATTTACCCTATTCCTATAAAAGATGAAAACATCTTGCATGCTTTGCATTGCTGACGAGCATCAGCCCTTCTATCTGGGGCAGACTAAAGCGCATAGAAATCCAGCCAGCTTTTTGTTTCTTTTCCAATAAAGCTGGAAGTACTTTATGCCAGAGTTTGATTTATTTATTTATTTGTTTATTTGTTTATTTATTTATTGCATTTGTATCCCACATTTTCCCACCTCTTTGCAGGCTCAATGTGGCTTACAATACATTATGAATAGTGGAAATAAGAAGAGAATAAACATTTGATAATACAGAAGGATTTTGGGTTACATGATAAAGTTAGAACAGGATAGTAATATAACAAGAAAGCATTATGAGATTTGTCCTTGCCATTCTCAGGGCGCAGACTATAGAAGTCTGCCCAGCACTGTTCTTGTACTAAAAGTTCTGACTAACGTCGAAGCCCCTTAAAATTTACACTCCAGCCCATCCCTATCTATTCAGTCACGATCAGGGCGTAAACCGTAGAAGGGCGTAAACCGTAGAAGTCTGCCCAGCACTGGTTTTGCTTTCCAATTACCGGCATCGCCACCTAATCTCCGCAGATCCATTCCTTCTAAACAGGATTCCTTTGTGTTTATCCCACGCATGTTTGAATTCCATATTGGCTAGCAGATTGTATTTCCTTCTCTAATGTCCAGGTAGGCTTGAATCTTGAAGGTCCTATCCCAGCTCATAATGTCTGAGCTGTGGCAGTGTTAGCAGCCCACTTGAGATCAGCCTCCATGGAGAAGATTTGCAGAGCTGTGACATGGACCTCTCTCCATACATTTCACAGCTTACTTTGCAGAAGACTCCTGATGCGACAGTAGGTTTGGTCAGGCAGTCCTCCAGAATCTCTTTAGGGATTAGAAGCTAACTCTATCCTCCCAGGCCATTTTTCATTTCCAGGCCGCTTCTCCAGAAAAAAATAGAAAAGGCTGTTTGCCACCAAAAGTACGTTGGTATCTGCCTGTTGTAACATCTTTCTTAAGAACATTTCCTTCTTTTTATATTCAAGGCAGTCTGTAGCTAAGAACAAGAATAGCCATGGGTCAGACCAGTGGTCCATCTAGCCCAGTATCCTGCTTTCAGCAGTGGCCAATTCAGGTCATAAATACCTGACAGAATCTCAAATAGTAGCAGGGTTCATGCTACTGTTCCCAGGGACAAGCAGTGACTTTCCCCATGTCTGTCTTGATAGTAGACTAGAGAGTAGCCTACTTCTCCATGGAGAACGCCAAGTTAGTTATCTGTGGTAAATATTCTTAATGGACAATGAGATATAAGTCCTGACATATTCACTGAACTACCTTAGGAGGTATGGGCATATGTCATAGAATATCACCTAGGTCTTAACAATTTTTTAAGTTGTGCAATATCATTCATTGTCCTAATTTGTACTGGTAGTTTGTTCCACAACATTGGACCTGCCAGTGAAAATGTACATTGCCTGGTCTCTTCAAAGTGAACTTTCCTCAGCGCTGGGATAGAGAGGCACGTACCCTCCGACCTTAGTACCTTATTAGGATGATACATTTTCAAAATTGTAGTCAGATAAAAATTTGAATCTTTTTTTCAAAGCCTTATGTATCAACAATAAAATAATTTTACTCACCAATGGCAACCTATCCTATTTTTAGGAATCTATAAATGCCAACAGCTTCATCCTACCCCAGCACACATGGGTTGCAACGCAGTTAATGCCTCTTTATAACTATTGAGATCTGTTGCACCCCTAAGCTTTGGAATCACTCGTGTGGCGGAGACATTCTGCTCGTCTTTTAAATAAATAAAATAAATAAAGATTTCAAGTCCGCACATCTACCATTTTGAGCGGAGAACAACTTAAATTCATAATCATCATTACACATACCATAAAATCACAAAAAAACAGAGGTTACTTACCTGTAACTGGGAGTTCTCCATGGACAGTATAAGTCATCCAGACGAACCCACATGCCATTCCCTCTTTGGCTGAAGCTGTTGCAGGCTCTGAACTGACTGAGGGAGCTACAGTAAAAGCACAAAGGTGGGAGTTTTCACACATGCTCAGAAAATGTCCATCATCGCATATAGAGCTGGCACATCTTGCTTGTCCAGGGAGAATTTAGGAGCCTAACAGGTTTAAGCATAGAAATGGTTTATGCAGTGTATGATACCATTTCACATCTACCCACAACAAGCAAAGGTGTTCCTGATGGGGGGGTGGCGGTTGGACTTAAGACACATAGGTATGAATATATGCACACAATCTCAGTGTGGTAATGTTAAGTATGAGCAGAATTTCCCACTAAAAGTGGTGGGATTTCTGTGTAATGTCTGAAGAGCTTGGAGACGGGATTTTTATCAACTTTTTCCATATACCCACAGTAGCAAGCACCTACTTCCCAGCTCTGCTATGGTGGAATGTTTAGTTCATAAATACTTACTTGTGCTTTACATCAATTTTCTGTTGGTCATGCTCTGTGTCAGTCCTAAGTTTGCAGGTCTCTCATCTTTGGTTCCTTCCTTCTGTTTACAGAAAACAGAGATGCCTGACAAGGAGATGAATCCAGCTGACAACATCCTTCCTGCTTCTGCCTCCATCAAGCAGGAGGTAAATCCCAACATCTGTCCTCCCCTCACACGCCTCATCCCCAGAATCTCTCTGGGATGCTGTCTTTGATCTTATTCTGGCTTCTGTATGTGGAGGGTCCTTTCGGAAAAGTCCTTTGCTTTGTGTTTGGCTTTCATGTGACTGCTGACTGAGATTGGATCATGATTCATAGTGGAAATAGGGTCTGAGTAAAGAAAGCTTGTGCTGCCTGTACTGTGCTTGTCCTGCAGTAGTACTATGGGTGCATGAGAAGCTTGCATTGGCCTGCTGGTGCCATGCCTGTCTTGAGGTGCAGCTGGGTATATGCATGCATGAAGCTCACACTGGTCTGCCTGTGCTGTGCCTGTTCTGAGTGGGGTTGTCTGCACTGCTGCAGCCTGTGTTGTACCTGCGTACGTCTGGTAGCGCTATAGAAATGATAAGTAGTAGTTATGTGGGTTTTGGGGGCAGAGGCAGCAGTGTATGTACAAACTGAAAAAGTTCACTGCCACTGGCCATACTGTCTGGTATGTAAATAAACCCTCATTTTCTAGTGCTGGGACTCTGAGGAGAGATTGTGTTTCAGCTGTAAAGCAGAGTTTGGGATAAGTTTCCTTTCTTTCTTTCTTTCTCTCTGCCTGTTTTCTCTTTCAGGGCATGGAACAGCCTATCACAGTGAACACAGAATATGAAATCTGTCCTTCAGCTTTGACAGAACCATTTGAGGGTTGGCTCAAAGAAGAGGAACTGGAAAAGGCTCTCATCCAGAGCTGGCCTGCTGCTGATAATGAGGTGGACAGTCAGGAATCCCACAGTGCCACATCTATACAGGAGGCTTCCGTGCTCCCTGCAGTACCCCCACCAATACTACAACTGAACCTGAATGTAGAGGGCCACACTCCTTCTAGTGCCTTCCCCAGTGCTAAAGTGGTGTGTGATACTCCCTGCAGGACCCTAGTACTACAGCTGTATGTGAGGAGCCACTCTCCTTCCAGTCCCTCTCCCCAGTACTTAAACTAGTATGTGAGTGCCCCACACTTCCTGCATTACCCCCCCCCCCCCCCCCCCCCCAAGTATTACAACCTTATGAGGGTCCAATATTTCCTACAGTGCTTCATGTTCCATGCAGTGCCCCTTCTCAGCCCCTGTCTTATCACCTCTTTTTGTTCCCTCTCCAGGGATTTCCAATACCCTCCTGTCTGATAAATACAACTGAAGACTCCTCTCTGCGTGATCCAATACCACCTCCCCTTGCCCACACTCAGTCCCATGCACCTTACATAGATCAGTCATTTCTTACAGAGATCCTGTTCCTACTGCAGCAGGATGTTTCCTTCATAAATGCTCACTTTTGCTTTAGACCAGTTTCCTGTTGGTCATGCACTGTCAGTCTGGGATTTGTTCCTCTGAGGATATATTACTACTACTACTACTGCTTATCATTTCTATAGCGCTATTAGACGTACGCAGCGCTGTATGCTTGAACATGAAGAGCCAGTCCCTGCTCGACAGAGCTTACAATCTAATTAGGACAAACGAAACTATCTCTCCTACTGTCATCCCTTCTATCTGTCATATCCTCTGAGTAGATGGACGGGAATAGGATCAATCTTTTCCACTGCAGTTGTTTCTGATGCCTTCAAACATGCCGTAGTTATACCACTCCTCAAAAAACCTTCATTGGACCCTACCTGCTCTTCCAGCTATAACCCCCATCTCATAGTAACATAGTAAATGACGGCAGATGAAGACCTGTATGGTTCATCCAGTCTGCCCAACAAGATAAACCTATTTTACATGGTATGTGATACTTTATACCCGAGTTTGATTTGTCCTTGCCTTTCTCAGGGCACAGACCATAGAAGTCTGCCCAGTTCTGTTCTTGTACTAAGTTCTGAAGCTAACATCAAAGCCCCTTAAAATTTACACTCCAGCCCATCCCTGTCTATTCAGTCACGATCAGGGTGTAGACCGTAGAAGTCTGCCCAGCTCCCGTTTTGTTTCCAGTTACCGGTGTCGCCACCCAATCTCCGCTAAGATTCCACGGAAGCATTCCTTCTAAACAGGATTCCTTTGTGTTTATCCCACGCATGTTTGAATTCCATTACCGTTTTCATCTCCACCACCTCCCGCGGGAGAGCATTCCACATATCCATCACCCTCTCCGTGAAAAAATACTTCCTGACATTAGTTCTGAGTCTGCCCCCCTTCAACCTCAATTCATGTCCTCTAGTTCTACCGCTTTCCCTTCTCCGGAAAAGGTTAGTTTGTGGATTAATACCTTTCAAATATTTGAACGTCTGTATCATATCACCCCTGTTTCTCCTTTTCTCCAAGGTATACATGTTCAGGTCAGCAAGTCTCTCCTTGTATGGTTTGCAACGCAAATCCCATACCATTTTTATAGCTTTTCTTTGCACTGCTTCCAGTCTTTTTACATCTTTAGCAAGATACGGCCTCCAAAACTAAACACAATACTCCAAGTGGGGCCTCATCAACACCTCCTTTTTTTCTGCTGGTTGTGCCCCTCTCTACGCAGCCTAGCATCCTTCTGGTCATGGCCGTCACCTTGTCGCATTGTTGCTTCACCTTCAGATCCTCAGACACCAACACCCCATGGTCTCTCTCCTGAGTCGAGCTTACTAATCTCTCCCCTCCTATCCGGTATCTCTCTTTTGGGTTTCCGCACCCCAAGTGCATCTTGGCATTAAATTTTAACTATTATACTACCACAGGGGGGGGGGGGGAAACCTATAACTGGAGTACAGGCATTACCAAAGTACAAATCATTAAAGTACTCCTTACAAATATGTAATTCTTTTAAACTTTATTTATTATAAATACATATGCTCATTTAGTCTTACCACCCCAAAATGTTACCCCCGAACTCCTTTCACACTAGCCCAACAGTTGCTCACAATCACTCACTATTTCAATATACACTCATTCAATCACACCATTTGCAATAGTCCAGCTGTACTACGGATTGTCAATATGTCCAGAGTCCAGAATCCAATCAGATATAATCACTTGGATCAATTTAGAGCCAACCGAGGCTCTATTAACTGTGTCTCAAAACACACTGTTATCCATATCCTCTGTATAACAATATCCATGATACTTCAAATATAGCAAACGGTGTAATGAAATATTGAGTAAAAGTACTTTTACATTCCTTTCACCAGTTGAATGGGTGCTCGTTAACCAAACCGCAACTTCGGGCGAGGCGAAGGCTACTGGAGGAACCATTAAAGTCCATTCAACACCTTTTTCTTAGCTCATCATGGTCCTCAATGCGAGACCGCATTTCGGCATATCCTTCATCATGAGAACCAAATCACGCAATCTGTGAATAAACATACACCCATCTCTGACCTGGGCACTTCCATATTTTATAAATTTACTTTTTTACAATATTAATCACTTTTACATTTATCATTAGCTGCTTACCATCAAGACTGCTTTCCAAGACTGGGTTACCAGATGTTGCATCAGAACGTTGTGACATGCTCTACTGAGCACGATTTAAATAGCCATGAATGCCCCGCCCCTGTATTGAAGTCATGAGGCATTACAGCCAATCAACTTCAAGATTCAAGCTCCAAGGGGCAATGGTATTCCATTGAAAAATATACAGTTCTAAAATAATTGGGTGGTAACATCCCTTCCCCATGACGGAGCTGAGATTTGTATCAATGCCAAACATCTAAGATCTTCTATATTGTGATTACGACTCATCCAATGGGAAACCAACGGAGCTTCTTTTTTGGGGGGGTTCTCAAATAACTAATATGTTCCACCAGCCTGTTTTTTAGTTTCCTTTTGGTATGGTCAATATAGTACTTCAAACACGGGCATATGATACAATATATAACTCTCTCACTATTGCGAGTAGTGTCAGATTGTAAATAAAAGTGCCTGCTGGATCCTGGGATCATGATGGAATTTGTAGTAACGGCATATTTACAATATAAACACCTACCGTATGGGGAGTGTTGGCCTTAATAATTCTTCCAAATTTGCTTTACGGCGATATGCCACCTTGGGTTGCTCTTTAAACTCCGAATGCACTGTCAACACATGCCAGTGTTTATGTATTACTTGCCCAATTTTTGGTGCCTGGTGGGAAAACAGAAGCACGCATGCTAAAGGTCTGGCCGTAGATGTTTGTTTAGGGGACAATAACTAGGATCTATGGGCATATCTTGCTCTTTTATATGCCCTTTTAAGAATCTGCATCGAATGCCTTCGTTGCCTAAACCTGTCCATCATGTCTTTAGCTTGCATTTTGAATTCATCCAAAGAAGAGCACAGCCGTCTCAATCTTAAAAATTGGCCGACAGGAACACCCTTCCTCAATGCCCGATGGTGATGGCTAGTATAGTGTAACAAGGTGTTCCTGTTGGTAGGTTTCCTAAAAATTGTGGTCGACATTACCCCGGTCTGTGCTCTACTAATTTTGATGTCCAAAAATTCAATCTCACTTCTAGATGTACGCGAGGTGAATTTTTCATGTGGATCGGCTGCATTGAGGGTGGCTATAAATGTAAGTAATTCATTTTCCGATCCCTGCCAAAACAAAATCACATCATCTATATACCTCCTCCACAGCACAACCTTGTTGTAGTAGGAGGAGGTATATACATGTTTGACTTCAAAGTCCATCATGTATAAACAAGCCAATGAGGACGCAACAGTAGCCCCCACGGCTACTCCACATTTCTGGACATAAAACTTATTCTGAAACTCAAAATAGTTATTACATATGACCCAAGTTAACAACTGCCTCAGGGTCAAAGCTTTTAATTTTGAAATAGAAGTTTGATCCAAATATTCACAAGCCACCTGTATGTCCTGAGGTAAGTTAGTGTAAAGGGCTACAACATCTAGGCCCACCATAAAAAAATCTCCCTAATCACTCTCTACCATTTTAACCTGATCCAATATCTGTATAAAGTCAGTAGAATCACGAATATATGATTTTGCCTAACGAACGGCCAAAGCAGAGTGTCGATAAATTTGGAGAGGGGCTCCAAAACTGAGTCCCGAGTACATACAATAGGGCGTCCAAGGGGGTTCCCCGTGGACTTTTGGAACAAAGTAAATATATGGTATTATGAGGTTAGGATGGCATAAATATCTTTGTTCTTTAATAGTCAAACTACCATCTATGACTGCTTTATCAACATAGTCCTTAACAAGATTTTTTATCTCGTCCGTAGGATCATGATCTATCTGATCATAATATTCCTCTTGTAAAAGTTGTCTCAAACCCTCAGATACATACTTGTTTGTGTCCATAACCACAGTGGACCCGCCCTTGTCAGCCCTCCAAAACTGCCAGACCCTCGACCATTCTTCTAACATTCGGAGATCCCTTCTCATCGTTTCTACTCCCTCCAGGGTATCCACTCTATTGGATAGGAAAGGGTATCTCCCTCCCTTTCATATCCAAGATACTTGAAAATGCTGTTCACTACCATTGTCTTGACTTTCTTTCATCTCAAGCTATTCTTGATCCACTTCAGTGTGGCTTTTACCCTCTACATTCAACTGAAAAAGTCTCCAATGACTTGTTCCTGGCCAGATCCAAAGATCTCTATCCTATCCTCATCCTTCTTAATCTCTCTGCTGTTTTTGACACTGTTAATCACCACCTATTCCTTGATACGCTGTCTTCACTTGGATTTCAGAGCTCTGTTATCTCTCCCATCGCACTTTTAGTGTATGCTCTGGTGGATCCTCCTCCACTTCTATCCTACTATTAGTTGGTGTACCTCTGGGCTCTGTCTTGGTACCTCTTATCTTCTCCATCTGTACTTTTTCCCTTGCTGTTCTGATCTCCTCCCATAGTTTTCAGTATTGCCTTTATGCTAATGACTTCCAGATCTACCTCTCCACACCAGAAATTTCAGCAGGAATCCAGGCCCTAGTCTAAGCCTGCCTGGATGTCTCACCACCATCTGAAACTAAACATGGCCAAGACTGAGCTTCTTATCTTTCCCCCTAAACCCACCTCTCCTCTTCCCCAATGCTCTATAGATAACACTCTCATCAGCTCGTAACCTTGGGGGTCATCTTTGACTCCTCTCTCTATCTGCATATATCCAACAGACTGCTAAAACCTGTCATTCCTTTCTCTATAATATCACCAAAATTCACCCTTTCCTTTCTGAGCACACTACCAGAACCCTCATCCACACTCTTATCACCTCTCCCTTAGACTACTGCAACTTGCTTCTCACAGGTCTCCCACTTAGCCATCTCTCTCCCCTTCGATGTGTTAAAAATTCTGCTGCATTACTTATATTCTACCAGTGTCACTAAGCTCATATTAGCCCTCTCCTCAAGTCACTTCATTGGCTTCCTATCTGTTTCTGCATACAATTCAAACTCCTCTTATTGATTTACAAGTTCCTTCACTCTGCAGCTCCTCAGTACCTCTCCACTCTTCTGTCCCTACACTCCTCCCCGGGAACTTCATTTATCAGGTAAATCTCTCTTATCTGTACCCTTCTCCACTGACAACTCCAGACTCTGTTCCTTTTATCTTGCTGCAACATACACCTGGAATAGGCTTCCTGAATCAGTATGTCAAGCTCCAGTTCTGGCCGTCTTCAAATCTAGGCTAAAAGCCCACGTTTTTCAGGTTGCTTTTAACTCCTAACTGCTATTCACTTGTTCAGTACCCATGTCTGTTTTATCATTCCCACCTTAAGTAATTCCCTTATTTGTGTTGAGCAGGGACTTTCTCTTACATGTTCAGTCGACAGCACCGCGTACGTCTAGTAGTGCTATAGAAATGATAAATAGTAGTAGTCTTATCTTTTGTTCCTTCCTTCCTCTTGCAGAACGTGGAGATGCCTGTTGGGGAGGTGAATCCAGCTGACAACATCCTTCCTCTTCCTATCTACTACTACTACTACTACTACTATTTAGTATTTCTATAGCGCTACAAGGCGTACGCAGCGCTGCACAAACATAGAAGAAAGACAGTCCCTGCTCAAAGAGCTTACAATCTTATATCTCCTCTCTCTTCCTTTTTTCTTGTCATCGTCAAGCAGGAAGTAAATCCCATATCTGTCCTCCCTTCACACTCCTCATCCCCCAGATCTCTCTGAGAAACTGTCAAATTTACCTGTCTGGATTGCTCTTTATCTGATCATGCTCAGGGTTTTTAGATGCAGAAGTCCTCTCTCATGTCCATGTATATACCGGAGATCTACATAAGTACATAAGCATTGTCATACTAGGACAGGTGGAAGGTCAATCAAGTCCAGTATGCTGTTTCCAACAGTGGCCAATCCAGGTCATAAGTACCTGGCAAGATCCAAAAAGGATAAAACAGATTTTATGCTGCTTATCCCAGGAATAAGCTATGGATTATCCTTTATGGACTTGCTAAGCTAACCACTTTTACCACATTCTCTGGCAACAAGTTCCAGAATTTAATTACTCATTGAGTGAAGAAATATCTTCTCTGATTTGTTTCGTCTCTTTCCTTTTGTTTTTCCATTCTTTTAAATGATTTTTTTTTAAATTTCCCTCCCCCAGTTCCCTTTCTCTACCTCTTTGTCCCTCTACATGAGTGAATCTACTTTCCTGTCAAACAGTGGAGCTCTTTTTCTTATATGTTTTGTAGTATGTACACCACTCTGCCCTGCATAGTCAGTCTGAGCGGTTTAGAAAGCACTAAGAAACTAGTTTCATTGCGTGGCTCCGGTTCTTGTATTGTTGGAAAGAGTAATCAAGTGATTCGTATCTACCCGTTCCACTTCTTTGTGGCTGCATTTAGCTTCTATGATATTTGGCTGAGATGGATTAGGTTCAATAGTTAAAATTCATGTGTTCACTTTTGTAGCTTACACTGTTCTGTGGTGCAGGAAGACTTGCACTGTGGCTAAGTGTGCCCTACCTGGTCTGTGAACAAACGGAAGACCAGTACTCTCATTCTGGGAGAGCACAGGCAGGAGATCCTGTTCAGTTGTGAGGCAGAGTCTGTAATTGAGGTTTCTTTCTCTTACCTAGGATCTAGAAGAGGCCTTTGCTGTCGACACTCATTATGAAGTCGCTCCTTCAGCTTCCACAGAGGACGGGATCAAAGAGGAGGTAAATCTTTTCATAAAAAGAAACTCGCATACGTTTGAGGGCCCTGGGTTAATTTCAAAAATAAATAATAGCAGATTTTGCCCATCTAAAACTATGACCATATATAGATGTGAGCTTTCCTGAGTACTAATCCCTCTTCAGGTAGTGGAACGGTCTTAGTACCATATGTGAAATATGGGCCGCAGCAGTCTCTGGAGCCTACTGAGCTCCCCCCTGGAGTATGGTGCAAACCTGTAGTCTCCATTTCAGGGCTGATAAATGTAGAGTTAACAGCATCAAAGTTTAATGAGAGATCAGGAAAAAAAAAAACAGGACTGCCATGTCCAGCTTTTTTGGGTAAGAAATCACCCATGCTTGGGTTTCTGATTCCCTCAGCTTCAAGTTCACAAAAAAGCAGTGCCCCTGAGGCAGAAAATTTCTATTTCCAGCACACATATCTTAGATATTTCCTCCTCTGTCCTCTCTAGGATGTGGAACTGGCTGTACCTGTTGCCGGCGAAGCTGATGTGCCCTGTTTAGCAGCAACTACTGAGAACTTTCCAGAGTCTATTACATGTGAGGTAAAATCCATCTCGTCTGAAGTCATCTGTTGGATGTTTTCTTCTTTTCTGTTGCTGGCTTTGAATCTGATTTAGTGAATTAATATTGTGCCACTTAATTTTACTGATTATTAATTGATAAACCAGGGAGTAATATGGGGGCCACAATTAAGAGAGTGTTACATCACCTTCCTGTACTCATGATTCTGTACAAGGTCAGCCTAAGGGTATCTGACACCTCAGGTGAACCTTCAGCCATGCACTGCCCCCCCCCCCCCCACCCCCCACTCTGGGGCAGCTGAAGGCCCTATACACACACTATAATCCAGCATCTTCCTGTCCCTTCCTTAATCCTCCAGTATCTCCCCCTCTCCTCTTCCCTTTCTTTCCCCCTCCACCCAGATGTTCAGCATCTCCTCCCCCTGCCCCCCCCCCCCAACACACACACACACACACACACAAGGTGTCCAACATCTCATCTCTCTTCCTTTTTTCTTGTCACCTTACTCCAACCTCTGGAGCTAACAATGTGGATGCCCTTGAAATCTGATGGATCCATGAAACAGACAGCATTATATAACCAAGTAAACCAGCCTGGATCCCTGCTCCTCTCTCCTGTGCTTTTTGGTCCTAGAAGTGACAGCCTCTGTATTCCCATGCCGCCCTGCAGTCCTAGAGGTGACTGGTTTCAGGTTCTGGCCCAGAGAATCTATGCATTTGTCTCTTTAGAACTGACAAACAGACATTTTATTTGGTGAGTTCTCTGACTGGTATGTGTGTATCCACCCCACATTTTTATACTTGGCTTGTGATTTGCAGGCAGTGAATGAGTCCAAGGGTGTTACGAGTTCAGTCGAGAATGCCTCCACAGCAATTATGGATACATCCATTGACACAGACCTGAAATCAGAGGTAAGCTGGTCCTGGTCACACTGCAGTGTACATATAGTGGGGCGCCTCACACCTACTTCCAGCCTGGATTTCAGGAATTGAAGGAGATGCTTGCCTATGCTGAGAGAGGAAGTGCCTCTCTCCCTGGCACATCCGATGTGCACATTCCTTCTGTAGCACTAGGTGTATTTCTGTAGGAGTCTGTGGCCTCGCTCTATTTGAAAAGTGGTCTGAAATTAGGCCCAGGTCCCATAGGCAGATTCCCAATGGCAGGTCATGGATTTATTGGTTCTGTCCCTTACCCATCTGTTCTCATGCTTGTTTCATATGCAGGGGAGTTGCTCTGATGGAAACATAATAAACATAGACACTTGTCCTCCATCCATATCTTCTCCTTCAGTGAAATCAACTGAATTTGGCCACCAGGTAAAGTCTCTCTATTTTTAACACTGTGAGCTGAGTGTTACCTCACTCCTGCCCTGCAGCACTCCCTGCTATTCCATTATAGAGACACCTCCCTCTCCAGCACACAGTTCTGCCAGCACCTCATTCCTGCCCTGCAGCACCCGTCTGCTATTCTGCTACAGAAAAATCTCCCTAAACAGACACACAGCTTTTCCACTACACCTTACCTCCTGTCCCTCTTCCTATTTCAGTACTGAGACCCTTGCAGAGTTCTGCTAATACACCTCATTCCTGACCTGCAGGACCCCCTGCTGTTCTAGTATTTAGATCCCTCCCCCACCTCCCACAGTTCTGCCAATTACAGATTGTCTAGCTAGACACAGCTTAATGGGAATGGGTTCAGCAAAGACAAGTCTTGCCCTACCAATTTATTAGATATTTTGAAGGTATAAACAAACATGTGAATGAAGGTTAGCCAGTTGATATGGTGTGTGAGGATTTTCAGAAGGCATTTGATAAAGGCTCTTAATGAGTTGTCGGTTATCCACATGGAAAGGGTCACTAGTGGAGTGTCCCAACCGTTTGTACTGGGACCTATGCTGTTTCTTATAGTCATACATGATCCAAAGATAGGAGTGACACGTGGTGCTCAACTTTGCAGATGAGACAAAATTATTTAAAGCCATTAAAACAGAATCGGCATGGATATTGCTTTCCAATCCCCAGCTCCATGTACAGCACCAGCCAAAAGGGATTGATTCACAGTGCAAGTACAGGTCAGCCTCTGCCACTGTTTGTACAATGGGCAGCTCTTCTTTCCTTGATCTGTCTTGTAGATTCTTTTTGGAGCCAAGATTATGGACAGTACATTCGTGCAAATCGGGTGAAACGTAAAAGTTTGTATAGATAGGACAGTAATATATTACAGCATGTCTCTCTAAAGCTAAGTGGGTGGAGGTTATGAGTCTCTTCACTGCACAAACAAATAAAACCTGCTGCATGAACTTTGGATACCACATTGATCCCTTGTGCAGCAGTAATGATAATTCTGAGGAACGTACATGATGCCTTTATATGTAGAGAGAAATTACAGTAGTGGAAAGTCACATAAAGGCCTTTGGAGGTAGAGGGTGAATGTGGAAGAGAGATCAGACTCTTAATAATTCAGCGGCACTTATGGCCCTGGTGAGTGTTACTTATCTGTGATAACTGGATTTGCGGTGGTTTAATCCAAGTAGTACTAGGGGTGGAGCCAAGGCAGAGACAGAACTAATCCAGGTAAATTAGGATAGCAAAATAGCTGTCCTGACTTACCCGATAGTTATCCAGGTACCAGTGCTGATTATCATTAATACCAGGATATCGTCCGCTGATCACTCTATTCCTGGATATTCAGCACTAATTGTCGAGTATAAATACGGTTAAATTATCAGGGAGATTGTGAGCATGGTGTGCACATTTTTACATTTCTTCCTGTGGTTTTTCACAGCTCAAAGACAAGTCTGCAGACCTGAAGGGCCGGGAGTTCTTCAGCTGGATGGATTTCCGCATTTTCTTTGATGTTTGGTGTCAGGAAAACAAGGCTCTCTATAAAATAAAGAGCTCCACCCCACTGGACAAGGTCAAGATCTTCCGGACCCATGGCACCGAGCTGGTGGCTACCCTGAAGTACGGCTTTGTACGCCTGGCTTGCAAACATGCCTTCGCCATGCAAAGTACGCCAAGGAAATCCCCCTGGTACGTCCTGGACCTCAAAGCAGGCAGGAAGCATCCTACAAGGGTAACAGGTTCATGGTCAGATTCAGATTCTGGCTCAAGTATGGTTCTTACAAAGTTTTTTCTGGCTCTGGAAGCTGAATTACTGATTTCAGCACAGCATGGAGGTGTGCCAGGAAGTTGGTTTCTCACTTTAGGGCAGGACAGAGACATATTGACAGTGCAGTTTATACAGATGGCCGAGGATGAGGCTCAGTTCTGACAGATCAGTGTCTACTACAGATCAGGCACCAGATCCATGATGAAATCCAAATGTTCCCTCTCATTTATGAGTGTTGCCCGGTCCATTTAAGTAACATTAATGTCTTCTTCCTTCCAGGGAATCTCCACCCTGCCCTTCCAACATCATCCTTCGAGCCAGTCCCTGTGGTGACCGTCTGTTGATCACAGAGGCTGAGTTGGAACACAATCACCAGCTCAGTGAGGAGGAGGTCACCAGATATTTCCAGAAGTTCAAGCTGAAATCCAAGCAAAATCTTCTTTTGGGGATGACCAATAATATCTCCAAACAGTTTCTGGAGGCCCGGGACCTTCAAAGGATGGTAGAGCGCAGTTCTGGTGAAGAACCAATACTACAGGACCTCTTGAGGGAGTTGACAGCCTTGTTCTCCATGGATTCCAGGGCCAAAGTCAAACTGATCTTCTGTCCAGATAGTGTGGCAGTAGATGGAATATTCCTGATGACGTCACGAATGAGGTGCTTGCTTCAGCGTTTCCCTTCTGTCCTGTACTTGCACTGGTCTATGTCAGTGAATGAGGACTTTAACCTGTATACAGTGCTTTGCGAGGATGAGGAGAGCACGGGTTGTGAGTGTGCCTACTTTGTAGCCCGTAAAGACAGTGAGACACCTATTCGGTTTATGGTAGTGTCTCTTTTGCAGTGTGTGCCTGATGTCATCAAACCCCAGATACAGAGTGTTGTTGTTGATGCAAGTTTCAAGGAAGTGGATTTGATCCGAGCTCTTCTTCCAAAAAGGACAGTAGTGATGAGTCAAACCTATGCCCTGGATACTCTGTACAGCAGAGTGGCCCAAGAAGACCTCACCGTCCAGGAGACAATGAGGAGCATCATCCATAACCTAGCCAATGCCCACTCCTCTGATGTCTACCAGCGCAACCTCAGAGAGCTGGAAGCTGTTTCACTGGTGGATTTTCTTCAGTATTTTTTGGAGAACTGGCACTATCGCAAGGAGATATGGGTGGCATGCTGGGGACTGTCCCAGTCAACAATATCCAGGTTCTTCAAACACATAAGATTCCATCAAGAAAAGCTTGCACCAATCCTCAACCCATCTGTAACATTGGCCACATATGTTGGTGGACTGCTACGCCTTCAGACCCTCAAGATGTTGACGGCAATGCTGGATGAAGAAAAAATTTCTACCCTCTACCAAGCCGTCTGCTCTGCAGCCAGCCTAAAACTTATACAGGAGGAAATCAGTCTCACTAGGCAGGGGAGCTATGAGATTAAAGAGCACACAAGAGGCTTTGTTCTCAATGATAGCATTTCTGATTTCTTTATCAACCGGACCATGAGCAAATGCAGCTGCTCCATCTACACCTCCAGCCTCCTGCCCTGCCGGCATCTTTTCACCACCCGCCTATGGGCTGGTGAGGCAATCTTTGACCTCAAGCTCATACAGGAGCAGTAGCCACATGGCAAGCAGAGCCCTTTGTTATAATGGAGTTGTCTCCCAGCTCTTCTCTAATCTTCACTATCTGTGGGCTGTCTCAGATATGCAGAGGAGCCATTAGACGTTTGTGTGGGAACAATGGAGTGCCTTTCCTAAAGAGATCGAGGTCTACTGTGAGCTATGAAATGACTGGGTTAGAGGGACCTGGATTTTCTTGCTTACAAATAAAAGCACCCTGTGCATTTTACAGGTCTTGTAGTGGGAAGGAGCATGGGATAAGTGATTTTGCCATAGAAAAAGGACAAGACTCTAGCCATTCCGAGCAAAGAGCCTAGCAGTTGGATGGATCCTTTGTTCATCCATTGTAGCAAGGTCTCCCATAAAAATGAAGAACAGGTACTGTCTAGAAAGGGTGTGTACTCTGTAGGTGCATTTCGTTTATGTAGTAACACCTGTTTGGGAAGATATATCTATCTGTAGGCATGAACAGAATGTATATGGGTAAAGCAGGAGGCATTAGAAGTAGAAGTCAGTGGGAGAGTTGGGAAGTAAGAAACTTGGCACCCTGGTGACCCCCAGCTCCCAGGACACCAGATAAAGCAAAAGCCTATGGCAGCACCCATAATCAGCCTGTAAGAGACACAACCTGTGGCAGTTGAAGGAGAGATGCGATATGGCTAGGCTACCACCAGGGATCTGACCCACAGTGAGAAGAGAAGAGCTGAGCTAGCTGTAGAGTAAGATGGTAGAAATGGGGGTTGGAGTGTAAGGAATTAACCCCCCCCCCCCCCCCATGGCAACACACTTTAATATGTCACCAAGATCCCCACAAGACACGCCTGAGTCTGCAAATGAAGGAAGAGAAACACACCACATATTAACACTCAGTGTGCACTTTTGAACTATTTCTCATTTCCCCTTGACTGAAGAAGATTTAACCCTCGGTGGGAGTCTTTGACCAGCCTTTTCCTTGAAGAGGAGGGTTGGTGCTGTCGTTAGAAACAGCAGCATGGCAGTGAAGCCCTGCCCTAGAGTGAACCATAGGGACATGTTTACATCAGAGCTTGCTCGGCTCATTAAAAGGATCATTTCACCAAACTAACCAACTGAACACAGGAATTTTGAATATGTTTCTTGTGTTTGCAATATGGAAGCATTAGTAAAAGGATGGAAAGAGTTGAGGGTGGGTGGAATAAGAGTAATAACATACAGAGAAATGTTGCACTGGACAGACTGCAAATTGGAAAAACAAATATTAGATAAAGCTGTGAGTTCAAATTAAACTCTATTTTCAGCAAGGGGGCAATATGGCTGGAATGCACCCAGGTATCCTTAGCTGTGTCTATTAAAGCCATCTGTGCAAAGAGGAATTTGGATAAAACTGTGCTAGGTAAGAATTCATGTGCATCCATGCATGAGGGATTCATTACAATCCTCATGATTCCACTATAATTGTACTGCTGATGCTTAAAGGCCACAGCCTGGTATGATTTTCAGGATGTCCACTGTCAGTGCACATGAGAGAGATTGCATTCATAGCTCCTATTGTATGAATATTCATTGTGTGTGTTTTTCATATTTGTAATTTAACATTTTATTGTAAAACCACTTTGAATGATCGGAATGGGAAGACGGTATGGAAATTTTTATAAATAAAGATCCTGATGGACCAGTTTTTGTGGCAAGGACCAGAATTGGGTGAGAATTATCAATAGGTCGAAACGGCCATCCGTGAGTGTTTCAAAGGGCAAGACTGATTCCTTTCCATACTGCCAATCAGCGTAGTTAGGATCTGCTTTGGCAGGAAGGGAATACAAGATGATATTGGCGTGATAGGACATACAATGTTATTTCTGGTTCCTGCAGTATGTTGATTAATGATCTAAAAGCGTTTTTTTTTTTATGTTAAATAAGTTATTTCACATGCAAGTGTTTAATTCTCCTGTACTGTTTGTTACTGGCTGATTTCCATCACCATTAACGTCCCTCAGAAGAGAGTGGTGGGAATTTTGTCTCATTTTATTTATTTTCAATTAAATCTTATTATTTACATTGCACATGTGGTTACTTCATGTGAATCAAGTTTCCTGTTCCAGTATACTGCTAAAAGGCAGTGCCACCATATAGATTAACCATAGGGCATGTGCTGCTGAAAGACCCTGACCTGCTTCATGGTGAGAGGCCACCTCTTCTGTAGATCACTGTTATTTGATATGGGGCTTCGCTTAGGGAAACGAGAGGAGGAAACAGCGGGAGGAAGGTGACTTACCTGACCAGCATTAGACAACACTACTATCTTTCCTGATGGTTCTTAGTCTGGTCCTCAGGATGCACCCAGTCGTCTTTTAGACTACATGCAATGAATATGCATAATAGAAAGTCGCATGTACTGCCTCCTTTGTATGCAAATCTGCCCTGTTCATTCACTGCAGATTTTCTGAAAACCAGCTTAGCTGGTTGGGCCCTGAGGACAGTGGTACAGTAAGAGTGCCTTGTAGGAGAAATGCTGCTGCTTTATTGTTCACCAGACCAGAATGTATATGTTGTGCTCCTTGGCCAGCAGATGGAGACAGAGTCTCTATTAACAGGCACCATGCAGCCCTTAGTTCTCCAGTGTACTTTGTCTCCCTTAAGTTGAGCTTTGCAGCCTCAGGGAATCTAGGGGTCCTATAAGAAATAAATGCAACTGGGGGAGACCAGGGCCTTCCCCATTCCAGATGGGTCTCAGCAGAGCTTATTTCCTCCTGTTTTTCCTGCCCCTATCTTGTGGTGAAGCAGCTGTTAGCAGGCAGGGATCTACCCTCCAGACTGGCAGTAAGGTACTATCGCAGTGGGCTCCATGGGTTATCGCAGTGCTGAGTTGGTGCTCTACCAAGAGCGCTGTACTCTCTCCTAAGCACTTCAAAGACAGTGCCGGGAGCAGTGCGGTCTGGTACACACCTTATGGTGATGCTGCTGGAGCACCAGGCAGTGCCAGAAGCAATGCGACTATGTAGGGAGGCAAGTGTTTTTGTTTGCTGGAATTTTTGAAGCAGCATTATCTATTCTCTTTGCTGCACACCCCACAAACTTATAGAATAAGTGCGGCATAGTGCAAGCATAGAGGGGCACTCCCAGTGCAGCATGGGCAGTTGAGAGATTTTTTTTCCTCCCAGAACTTGTTCTGCTGCTCCTTTTTTTTAGTGCATAAGGCACAGGGCTCCGTTTCAGGCCAGGAGGTCTGAGAACATTATATTATGAAATAAAATACACTGTGTGATCTAATAATGGGAAATTTCGCCTTCAAATAAATGTACTTAAAGCATAACAGAAGTAGGGATAAGCTGTTTAGAATAATGAGGCAATGTTTCTGCTCTCTAACGAGAAGTCAAAATATGTCCAGGGCTGAGGACGGGATCTGGCAAGTTCTTGGGATAAGAGAGAATGGCCAGTACTCCATACTGTGCTGGGCTGAAAAAAAACTGGTTATAAATCTTCTTCACAATTTATCTTAACCTAGACTGGACTGATAAATAGTTTCTCAGAGGACATGGGCTGTGGTACAACAGGTGCAGGTAAGAGAGGGCTTTATATCTGGTAAAGATGTGCAGTAGTGGTGAGATTTCAGAAAGAGGTCACCTCTTTTATTTCTGAACTGTGACACAGGTTTAATCTGCCAGAACACAGCCATGTCAGGTCATTTTATCCAGTAAACAGGTTGTAGGTTACTTCTGCTCCTTTGTTTTGCTTTGAAAGCGAGGCGTGGTGGAAGCTGAGGGTCTGAAATCATTCCTGCTTAAATATACAAGGCAGGGGCGTAGCCAGCCACCCAATTTTGGGTGGGCCTGGGCCCAAGATGGGTGGGCAGAAGAACCTCGCCCCGTCCCACAGGTGATTTGGTATCTCTTCTCACCTGCATGCCATTCAGTCTCTCAAACATCCCCCCTCTCCCGTATACCTTTTAAATAGCAGATTTTCACCAGCAGCAACTAATACACACTGCTCATGTTGGCCCCACACCCTTCCCTCTGAAGCCACTTCCTGTTTCCACCTAGGCAGAAGTACATCAGAGGGAAGGCTGTGGGGCCGGTGCAAGCAGTATATATGTCACTGCTCACTGCAGGCGAAGATCTGCTACTTACAAGGTATGCAGGAGGGGACACTTGTTGGGAGTTTTCGGCTGGTGGGGCTTGGGGATCCCTGCCAGCCACATCATAGGTATGCTGCTACTGGGTGGGCCTGAACCCAAAGTGGGTGGGCCTGGGCCCACCCAAGCCCACCCTTGGCTACGCCACAAGGTGGAAGCTGGACCATCATCTCATGTGGAAACTTTCACCAAGGTATGTATGGAGGTGGTGGTGGTGAAAATGCTGATGCCTATTTCTTGGAAAAAGAGACACCTGTCCGGCAAATGTTTAGTGGGGAAGCAGATGTAGGAAATGTATAAAAATTGTGTAAAACTGGAGCTTGAAAAACTTGGGGTCCATTTTTTAAGTGGTTGAGCAAGTAGGAGAGTCTGCAATGCTGTAATTTGTACAATTGGGGGAGTAATATTGAATGGCATGTCCATGTGGCCCAGTGAAAAGGGTGGGGGGGATACAGTGTTAACTGGTAGGTTCAATGGGGAGTATTGAATGACATGTCCATGTGGCCCAGTGAAAAGGGTGGGGGGGGATACAGTGTTAGCTGGTAGGTTCAATGGGGAGTAAGATGTTAATTGTTTTTTGTTGTATATGTATGTTCATTGGGCTTGACTTGCTGTTGACTGCCTTAAGTGTTTGTGTGTATGTATTGAACCCATTTAAAAAATAACTATCACCATCAGCTCTAACCAAGGAATGGTGAACTGGTGAATTCTTCAACTGTGTTCAGACCCAGGTTTGATATAAGTACAAGAATATGGCTGCCCCCTCCTACCCTTTTTCTTCAGTAGGACCGAGATACTTAACAGGATACCAGGAGTTTTTGGCCCTTGTGAATTTTAATTGTTTCACTTGACTCAGTTTCACATGTTTTTTTTTTTTTTTATTCAGCATCCACTGTAGCTATTCTAAAAATGTTTGTAAGGCTTACCATGGTTTTTAGTGATCCTCTAATTTTATTTTGTGCTAATTTCACTTGAAAAAAAATATTAAATAAATCAAAGACCTCTCATTCTTACAGCGATAACTTCACAGTTTTTAACTTAGAATCTGATTCAATAATGTCCATCAACCTTGGTATGTTGCATCTAATTCAACCTTGACTTACCAGAGAAATGGATACATTTTGTCTTGCCTGATCATTTTCTTTCCTATAATCCTACCAGACCAGTCCAGAACATGTGGGTTATGTCCCTCCACGAGCTGAAGGATATAACCCACATGTTCTAGACTGGTCTGGTGTGGACACACCATTCCACACAACATGTCACCCATAAGCTCTTAAGTTCATCTAAAACTAAACATTGATCCAATTCTGTCTCTCTCTTTAATCTACTACTTGAGTCATCTTTGGCCTCTCTTTCAATTAGAAGATTCATTTCAAAGAGAGCATCTCCAACCCAAAGGTGGGTAGCAAACAGGTGCCGGTAGGGCAAGTGGTTGATGCTATAGAGCAACTGCAGGTAGTCAGCTTCCGGTCCATACAGAAGTTCGAAACACTATTGTGCAGAGAAAACCCCTCTGTGGTCTCCTTAATCTCATAAGGGCCATGTTGGGCAAAACCCAGCTCTTCTTCAATGAGGCAGGCATGTTCATGTGTACAAATGGAATGATAATGGGCAGCCACTGCCTCTTCTTTGAGGCCTCCAAGTTCTCCCTTGTGGTCTGCATGGCCACTAAGTCTAGGATGCACTGAGCTAACGTTGAGGAAGGTGTAAGGCTCCAGCTCAGCCTCTGTTTATGTTCCTTGATTAAGTCAAAGGCCTGGTGGCCTTTTAGAAGCAAAGTACTCTGCCCACAGGGCAGAATGAGAATTCCAGTTCTCCCGAAAGTATGTCATAAGAAACCCAGAGCAAATATCCTCCATCTCCTTTACCATCTTATCATACGCTTTCCGGGTCTTGGACTCTGCGAGTTTACAGAGGACAGGCCAAATTTTCTTATCTTGTGGTGCTCCCAGCTCCTGGGCTTTATTAAACAGAATATCCCACCTGGAGTATTGTGTTCAGTTTTGGAGGTCGTATCTGGCTAAGGATGTAAAAAGAATAGAAGCGGGGCAAAGAAAAGCTAAAAAAAAGGTATGGGATCTGCGTTACAAGACGTATGAGGAGAGACTTGCTGACCTGAACATGTATACTCTGGAGGAAAGGAGAAACGGGTGATATGATACAGATGTTCAAATATTTGAAAGGTATTAATCCGCAAACGAGCCTGTTCCGGAGATGGGAAGGTGGTAGAACTAGAGGACATTAAATGAGATTGAAGGGGGGGAAGACTCAAGAAAAATGTCAGGAAGTAATTTTTCACGGAAAGAGTTGTGGATGCTTGGAGTGCCCTCCCGCGGGAGGTGGTGAAGATGAAAACAGTAACGGAATTCAAAAATGAGTGGGATAAACATAGGGTTACCACATTTTGTCCCCCCAAAAGGAGGATACATGCCCTACCACACTACACACCCCGCCCACTTTCACACCCCACCCCTTTCACATCCTTGCTTTGCCCCCTGTCACATTTTCCCCTCCCCTGTCACATACCCCATCGCCCCCCCTCCCAGTCTCCCCCCCCCTCCCCTTACCTTACTACTGCCCTGGTGGTCTAGTGACCTCTTCGGGGCAGGAAAGAGCCCCCTCTTTCCTGCCCGGAGCGCTGCCCTGCATGCATCCTTCCTGTTGGTAATCTCTGCGCCGATTCAAAATGGCCACCAATAATTGAAGTCTTGTGAGGTCACTTCAACTCTCAGTGGCCATTTTGAATAGGCGCCGAGGATCACCAGTAGGAATGATGCATGCAGGAAAGAGGGGACCCCTGCCCCGAAGGCAGAAGAGATCACTAGACCACCAGGGCACTAGTAAGTAAGGGGAGGGGAGGCTAGCAATCTGCACGTTTGTCTGGATTTCTGAACAAACGGGCAGGCTGCCGTCTGCCCACCAGCCTGCCCGTTTGTCCAGAAATCCAGACCAACGGGCAGATTGGCAAAACCCGCCCGGACATGCCCTCAAAAAGAGGACATGTCCGGGTAAATCCGGACATATGGTAACCCTAGATAAACATAAAAGAATCCTGCTCAGAAGGAATGGATCCTCTTAAGCTTAGCGGAGATTGGGTGGCAGAGTCGGTGGGGGAGGCGGGGCTAGTGGGTGGGAAGTGGGGCTAGTGCTGGGCAGACTTCTATGGTCTGTGCCCTGAAAATGGCAGAAACAAATCAGTCAGGTATACACACAAAGTAGCACATATGAGTTTATCTTGTTGGGCAGAATGGATGGACCATACTGGTCTTTCTCGGCCGTCATCTACTATGTTACTATGAAAGCGACGACTGAATGCGGGTATGGGGAAACATCTGCTTTGCTGCATGAAGTTCCATGATTTCCACACCCAACATCAAGGACAGGACTGTGAAATTCAGTTCAGGGTCACACTGCAACAGTGACGCCATGGTGAATCTCAACAGTTTAAAAGTGGACTAACATGGCTACCACACCTCTCTACTCCTAGGAGTGGAAGTTAGCCTATCTAGTCCACTGTAAGCAAGGAAGCTAATTAGGACAATCTACGTTTCCCCTTCCCAGCACAGCAGTCATCCCTGTTCACTGAAAACAAAGCAAGCAAACTTATGAGATGCTGCAAGGAGGTTTAATAGACAGGAGTGGAAGTGAGCCTATCTAGTCCACTGTAAGCAAGGAAGCAAATTAGGACAATCTAAGTGTTCCTTTTCCAGCGCAGCCGTCATCCCCATTCACTCAAAACAAAGGCAAACCTAGGAGCTGCTGCAGGGAGGTTTAATAGACAGGAATGGAAGTGAGCCAATCTAGTCCACTGTAAGCAAGGAAGCCAATTAAGACAATCAGCTTCCCCTTCCCAGCGCAGCCGTCATCCCTGTTAACTCAAAACAGCAAGCAAACCTAGGAGCTGCTGCATCCACCTTGTTGTTTTTGTATTGTTGGACCATCTGTAACAAGTCTAAAGCTGTTTCGATTGGATAGGCAATGCCTTAAAAAGTGGAGGACAAAAGGTTGTTGTTGGGGTTTTTTTTTTAATTATTGGACAGCTTTTTAATTTATTTGAAAGCTTCCCATCTGTAGATATAAATATCATGAAATAACAATTGAATATCACTAAAACAGCTTAAAAATTATTATAGCTGATAGAAACAGCAATTTTAAACTCTGTATTTTGTGCTCATTTTGCTACACTAAAAACTAAATAAATACACTGTATACAATGCAGATGGCCAAATTTCAATGAGGATATCCTGTTTCCTGGTGGGTTCATCTTACCTATTGTAATCTGCCCTGGGAATCCTGGTGTTATAAAGATGATGGAATATATTTAAATTAAATGGAAGTATAATTAAACTCTCCTTTCTTTGGGGCACATGGAGTCACATCTTCATCTGTTTTGTAGAAGTTTATCTTTTAGATGCACAAATGGATTATTCTGTTGTTTGAGCATGTTTCAGGGACAAGTGGTTTATAAGTCAAAGTAATACAGATATTTTCTGTCAAACAGATCTCTCATATGTGGAAACATAACTAAACGGGCTATAAGCCCCTAATGCAGTCTATTGATTTTCTTATATTTTGTGCTTGTGATGGCTTATACTGTGCCAAAACTGGATGCAACAGCTCATAGGTTTGCTTACTTTGTTTTGAGTAAATGGGGATGATGGATGCGCTGGGAAGGGAAAACTTAGATTGACCTAGTTGGTTTCAGCATTCTGACGTCATTTCATCTCCTGTCTATTAAACCTCCTTGCTAAGCATGTGCCAACTCCGCCCACTGGTGTGCTGCTTTTACAGTGTCATGGGGTGCATGGGAAACTCCCGCCCCCCCTACTCTGCCGCAACACTCACACTGAGCATGCTCCCTAAGCACCCAACTACAGCAGCAGCAAGAAATGTCTTCACTACTACAGAGCTGCCAAGTTACCCATTCCAGGAAAACATAGTAGATGACAGCAGAAAAAGACCTGCACGGTCCTTCCAGTCTGCCCAACAAGATAACTCATATGTGCTACTTTTTGTGTATACCTTACCTTGATTTGTATCTGTCTTTTTCAGAGATCCTGGTTTTAAGCGTAACATCCCAAAGCAGTGGGGTATTTTGTAGTCCATGATTCTATCCATTTAAATCAGTGTACAGGCCTCATAATGACCAGGATGAGGTTGGCAGAAATCCAGGACCGGCCATAACGTCTCCCTCCTGGAATGGGTAATTTGGCAGCTCTGCTACCAGGCACTCCAAAAAGTAACACAAAACTCTGGAAATAGTGCATTTGAAACACATGTAGAAAACCCACCCTAACAAACCAACATTACTACCCAGAACCCAAACAGTGATAACCCTACTTGTGAAAAAGTGCAGTGTACACTTCATATCGGGAGACACAGATGCAAACACAGAAGATGGACTGTTACAGATTCCTACACAGAAACTACACATTATTTCTGTACATGTTCAAATTTTTTGTAAGTAACAAATGTATACAAAATGATGTTTCATCAGAGAAGTATATTACATGCTCAAATGAATAGAACTATAAAAACAATAGTAGTAGTAGTAGTAGTAGTTATGGAAAAAATGACATCACATGTGAAACTTTCATTGCCAATAAGGTTATCTGAATCTATATCCTGAGAATTGGACTGACTCTGAAGTCACCAGGTCAGTTTTTTGAAGGTGGAAGTAGGATGCATGCAGGCTGCTGGCACTGCTTCAGCAGAGAGGGGGTTAAGTGGGCGCTCTTTAGAGTGGGATGGGAGAGGGAAGGGTTCAGCTTCCTCTTCCAGTTCCTCCCTGCAGTTCCTGCTGCATTGTGGGATTGCTTGGCTGTCTCTCTGGCTGTGCCGAAGGAAGGTGCTGGAGTTTGGAGATGTGGGTAAGTGTAGAGAGACTTGGGGGTGGGAGGAGCATGTTGACACTATTCATCCCACCATGAGATCCTTTGGATGTAGCAGACTCTGCTCAGCAGTTTCCTATCCCTTGTAATGCTGTAGACTCCACCTTTTAGCTGCCGTGTTTCTTTGCAGGTTGCTTCTGCCTCTCAGCCCCCCCTCTTGGCTTATGAAGAACTCTGTGACAGTGGCATAGCTAGGAGGGGCTCCCCCAAACTGACTTCAGATGGCACTGGAACCTATTTTTCAAGCAGTCAGTCGCACCTACGCAGTGTGTGCATATGCCTATACAGTGCACGCGTGCATCTCTTCGCTCCCCCTGGTGTCAAAACCCTGCTTCTGTCTAATCCAGGGCAAAATAAATAACTGTAAATAACACAATCACATGGACTGTAAACACATCATTATTAACCAGGTAGATTTTGAAAAACTGTTACTGATCCATGTAAATGAACTATGAGGAATTCCTTTACTTTTTTGAGTAGAGAGGTGTGGTAGCCATGTTAGTCCACTTTTAAAGGTAGAAATAAAACATGGAAAAGAAAAGAAAATTATACCTTTTTTTATTGGACATAACTTAATATGTTTCTTGATTAGCTTTCGAAGACAAAGAAGGGCAACCTTCAAAAGCTAATCAAGAAATGTTATTAAGTTATGTCCAATAAAAAAGGTATAATCTTATATTTTCTTTTCCATGTTTTATTTTGTTTTATTTCTATTGATTTACTTTTTTTTTTTTTTTGATCTGCTGGGTACTTGTGACCAAGGCAGGTTGCTAGGATCAAGTACCTTGTTTTGATCCAGTTAGGGTTTTCTTATGTGGCCTTAATGCAGAGTAAGAGGGATGTGCTGGTGGGTTTTAAACAGCAGAGAGAGACTTTCAGGGGCATTTTCGAAAGAGAAGGGCGCCCATCTTTCGACACATCGGGAGATGGGTGTCCTCTCAGGGTCGCCCAAATCGGCATAATCGAAAGCAGATTTTGGGTGTCCTCAACTGCTTTCCGTCGCAGGAACAACCAAAGTTCCTGGGGGCGTGTCGGCAGCTTACTGAAGGCGGATCGGGGACGTGCTAAAGGGATAGGCGTCCTCAGCCGTTAATGGACAAAAGAAGGGTGTCCCTGACGAGCATTTGGTCGACTTTACTTGGTCCATTTTTTTTCACGACCAAGTCTCAAAAAGGTGCCCGAACTGACCCAGATGACCACCGGAGGGAATCAGGGATGACCTCCCCTTACTCTCCCAGTGGTCACCAACCCCCTCCCAACCTAAAAAAAAAATTAAAAAACATTTTTTCTGCCTCTATGCCAGCCTCAAATGTCATACCGAGCTCCATCACAGCAGTATGCAGGTCCCTGGAGCAGTTTTTAGTGGGTGCAGTGCACTTCAGGCAGGTGGACCCAGGCCCATCCCCCTACCTGTTACACTTGTGGTGGTAAATGGGAGCCCTCCAAAACCCACCTGAAACCCACTGTACCCACATGTAGGTGCCCCTCTTCATCCCTAAGGGCTATGGTAGTGGTGTACAATTGTGGGGAGTGGGTTTTGGGGGGCTCAGCACCCAAGGTAAGGGAGCTATGCACCTGGGATTAATTTGTAAAGTCCACTGCAGTGCCCCCAAGGGTGCCCGGTTGATGTCCTGGCATGTGAGCGGGACCAGTTCACTACGAATGCTGGCTCCTCCCACGACCAAATGGCTTGGATTTGTTCGTTTTTGAGATGGGTGTCTTCGGTTTCCATTATCGTCGAAAACCAAGGTCGCCCATCTCTAAGGTCAACCATCTCAACATTTAGGTCGACCATCTCTTAGGTTGACCTAAATGTGGAGATTTGGGCGTCCCCGACCGTATTATCAAAACGAAAGATGGACGCCCACCTTGTTTCGATAATACGGGATGCCCCGCCCCTTCACGGCGATGTCCTTAGAGTTGGGCGCCCTTTGAGATGGTCATCCCCGTTCAATTATCCCCCTCCATGTGCGTGCACCATATATCGAATGCAGAGCAAATGTAATTAAGTAAAGAGCCCTTAACTACCAATAATTGGGTGATAACCAATTATTGAAGTTAATTGGCACTCATAAAAAAATTGTCTGTGTGCTATTGTATGAGGCATGGCGCCTAACTCTTAACTCCACTAGTGCATAACTCAAAAGGGTACATATCAGGGATGTTCCGAAACGTTGTGTACATAGTTATAGAATACTGCCTCAGCGCGTCTAACTTGGGCATCAGAATTTACACCAGGTTTCAGCAGGCATATGTCTAGCGCCTACAGTTAGGCGCTTGAATCGGCACTAAGCACAAATCCATAGAGGGCCATTTTTAAGCACAGTTTATAGAATTTCCCATTCATGTTTTTCTGTATTTCTTAACAATAGTGAAGAAGCTTTGTGGATTCTCCTTTCCCTTTTCCCGCATGTCCACCCCCTTCTTTGCCTTATTTCACTGCAAACTTTCCTCAGGAATCTATGTACTAAGCATTTTTCCATACACACAAAATGGGGAAAACCCTTTGTGAGATTTACAAAGCTTTGACATTTGGTGTTGCCCTGTTCTAATTTTGGAAAAATGGCCCCTGCTGTGGCTGCTAGAAGAGGAAAAATATTATTAAATAAGGAGTAAAATGGTTAAATAATTCTGTTAGAACTTAAAAACAAAAGTGGAAAATATGTCCAGTGTGGGGACGAGTCAGGACGTGGGATTATTGACCCTGGAGAATTTGTATTAAAAAAAAAAGAGAGAAAAAAATAATTTCTCTGTGCATCTCCTGCTGTCACCATCAATGAAGCAGAAACTCACTGGAGACAGGGGCAAAAATTTGCAGACCAAAGCACAGGAAAAATAAAGCCACCAAATTCAGTCAGGATTATACAGGTTAGAACATGAGACTAGCCATACTGGGTCAGACTGATTGTCCATCTAGCCCAGTATCCTGTTTCCAACAGTGGCCAACTCAGGTCACAAGTATCTGGCAAGATCCCAAAACAGTAAAGCAAATTTTATGCTGTTTATCCTAGAAATAAGCAGTGGATTTTCCCAAGTCCATCTTAATAATGGCTAATTATTATTATTAGCATTTGTATAGTGCTACCAGACGCACGCAGCGCTGAATACCTGATACAAAGAGACAGTCCCTGCTCAAAAGAGCTTACAATCTAAATAATACAGACAGACAAGACAGTTACGGGTGAGGGAAGTAATGGGTGAGTAATGGCTAATGGACTTTTCTTGTAGGAAATTAGCCAAACCTTTTTAAAACCCTGCTAAGCTAACTGCTTTTACCACATCTGGCATTGAAGTTTGCTAGATTTGTTATTGTAAACCACTGTTAGGCAGTATATCAAAAATAAAGTGAACTTGATGTTGCCCAAGATCACAAGGAGCTACAGTGATCATCCACTTACACAGTGCAATTTCAGCTTCCTCCCTCAACCAGTGTTTTCCATATGATCTCTGAGCACGAGTGGCCTAGTGGTTAGGGTTGTGGACTTTGGTCCTGGGGAACTGAGGAACTGAGTTCAATTCCCACTTCAGGCACAGGCAGCTCCTTGTGACTCTGGGCAAGTCACTTAATCCTCCATTGCCCCATGTAAGCCGCATTGAGCCTGCCATGAGTGGGAAAGCGCGGGGTACAAATGTAACAAAAAAAAAAATTGTCCGCATCTGTACCAAGCATGCTCAAAATCTTTCAAGTAGTGCCCTTCACCAGCTTAGGTTATAGAATTTCACACCCTGTCTTCTTCAACTTGAATTCTTACAAGTCAGTGACTTAATCCAGCAGCCAGGCCTGCTTCCTTATCCTAATATCAAATTTTGTAATACACCTCCACAGGCACCAAAACTATTGTCCAAAACATCCGGTTTCCTATGGTCACTGAAATTTAGGCTTTCACCATGGTCCACCTCTGTGCTGATTACTCTAACCATCCTAGAAGCCCAGGGCATCTGTAGTATAGTTTGAGACACTCTTTGCAAATTAGATAAAGTACTAACACCTTAGTACTTTATCTAATTACTCCTTCTTTTTGTGAGATTCATGTCAACCTCTATATGTTTTGGGGAGGGAGTGGATGGAGGTGGGCTATGTTCTTTTTGTCACTTCTGTTCCTCTCATCGACATCTTAAGCAATCTGACATAATGATCTCTGTTGCATACTATCTCCCAAATTCTATAAAAGTCGCTAAAAAAATGCATGCGCTAATTTACTCACACAACTTAATTGAATAACAAGCTAATTAACTCTGGTAATAGGATTGTAAACAAGCAATTATTGGCACTAATTAGATTTAATTTGAATAATCTCGCATAAATTTAGGCATGGGATCTACACCTAAGCTTTACACACCACTTCAAAAAGGAGGCTCATAAATGTAAGGGTAATGGGTGGAATGGGAGTATTCCTAAAATTAACACGCAGTGTTATAGAATAATGGGGATTCATGCCTAATTTAGGCGCAAAGATTTGCATCACATTTCAGTTGGTGCAAAGGGCTACTTCTAAAGTTAGACGCGATTCCTGGGCGTAAGCACTATTCTGTAAACTGTGTCTAACTTTAAGTGTGGCTTATAAATTAGCATTTTTTGTAGTGCCATATATAGAATTCATCCTTATACAAATAATAAACTTTAATGGAATAACATATATGTATTTGTTCTTTATATTGAAAAAGATTTAATAAAAAGATGTATACTATCAGGCTTATTTTCGAAAGAGAAGGGCGCCCATCTTTCGACACAAATCGGGAGATGGGCGTTCTCGGTTTCCATTATGACCGAAAACCGGGGACGACCATCTCTAAGGTTGACCATCTCAACATTTGTCGACCATCTCTAAGGTCGACCTAAATGTTGAGATTTGGGCGTCCCCAACCGTATTATCGAAATGAAAGATGGCTGCCCATCTTGTTTTGATAATACGGGTTTCCCCGCCCCTTCACGGGGACGTCCTGTGAGGACATCCTCAGGAATACTTGGGTGCCCCGTTCGATTATGCCCCTCCACATCTGCATTTACACACCAAGCTTTAGGCCATGTTTTCGGCTGACGCTTAAAAGTGAATATTCTATAAAGTGCGCACAGGAATAGTCGGGACACCCATGATACACCCATTTCCTTCCCATGTGAACGCCACTTTGCAATTGCGAGTGATGGAACTTAAGTGCTATGTTTACAGAATAGGGGCATAACTCATTTATGCATGCAGTTGCTAATTAAGTTTCAAGTTTATTTACCTCTTGATATACCACCCATAATCATGCCTTCTGAGCGGTGTACAATATATTGGTAAAATTCAGAAAAGAAAGTAGGGAAAGAATTACAATTGTTAAAAAGAAAGAATTAGAGAAAGGCTAAAAACAAATTAAAAGCAAGCCAAAAGTCCAGATGTCCTGGACCCAAGAGAGCGCAGGCAAAAAAGGACCCAAATGGGTTGGGTTAGTCACATTTCAAGTATGAAAAGTATCTTGAAATAAAAATGCTTTTAATGCAGTTTTTAATATTGCATGAGTGGATTCAGACCCCAGAGAAATTGGAGTAGAATTCCATAAGGTAGGAGCTATGAAACTGAAAATCTGTGAACAGATAGTGTCTGGTCTTCTTATTTGAAAGGAGGGGATAATTAACAGATTTTGAGATGAAGACTTGCGGGATCAAGAGGGGTATAAGATATCAAAAGATGAGGACGATATAGTGGCTGTAAAGAATGATACATTTTGTATGTGTCAAAATGCTGTAAGTTATCACAATGTGTAATTGGCAGACAATGCTCCTGATATAATAAAGGGGTCACGTACGTGATTGAATTTACGCAAATTGGTGAGAAGTTTTACTTCTGAATTCTATACAATCTGTAGACATCGTAAATCAGAAGATCGAGTACCATATAGGAGAGCATTACAGTAATCCATCTTACTGATGATGAAAGCATAGATCAATACACGAAGAACTCCTTGTCTAAATAGATGTCTAACTGAGTATAACGTGTGCAATTTAAAGAAGCAAGAGTGTATGACTGCAGATATTTGTGGTTGGAAAGTTAGATGTTGATCTAAAGTTACTCCCAAAACCTTAACTGCTGGTTGAAGTGTGATAGTATATCCAGCTATAGTAATAAGAGCTCTCAATTTGGGATCACCCTTCCAAGTGAAAAGGACTCCTTGTGTCTTGTCTGGATTCAATTTGAGTTTATGAGTGAACAGCCAATTAGCAATAAGATCCAATTAGTGGCAATTAATGCTTGTTAACTCCAATTATTGGTATCTATCTCCAATTAAGCGCTAATTATGTTACATGCATAACTGACCCTGTTCTTTATAGGATTTGGGAGATATTACGCACTCTTATTGACAAAAGACATTTGTTTCAAACAGCAGCCCCATTCCTAGTGCTAACTCTTCTTGTAAATACAAAATATCTTCCTTTATTGTTCCCTCCTCCCCACTCCCCCCCCCCCCCCCCTTTTATCAGTCAAGCACCGTAATGGATGAGAAGGAGCTTCACGGGAAGGAGTTTTGCTCCTGGGAGGAGTTCAGCTTATTCTTCGACAGCTGGTGCGAGCAAAGGAAAGTTCTCTTCTTTGTCAAGAACTCTCTACCGCTCAGCAAGTGCAAGTGGGCCTGTGACCCTCCAAGGCCTGAGGTGGTGGATGCCCTGAAGTACAGCTCCGTCCGCCTCGTCTGCAAGGACAGAAAAGGCGCTGCCAGCAAAATGGAGCCAGGGTAAAGCTGAAGCTCGTGCCATGGGACAGAATGTGTCCAGGCCTGATTTTCCCCTCAGTGCATCTCTGAATGTGCAGGGCCTGCTTTTGAGAAGATGAAAGCCACAAGTCCAGAAATGCAATGGTCAGTGGTCAACAAGATGGTAGAAAAATAATGACAGTGAGACACCAGTATGGCACATAAGGTTTTCTTAAATGAACACAGTCTCAACTGTAATTAAGAGATTTAGGTCTTTTTACCACCATCCCAATAACCATACATATAAAAGATTGGAATGATAAAAGACCAGGCCACATGTATGAGAAAAGCAGTTTATTAACTTACCAATAGAGTATACAGAATTGGAAATAAATTTTCTCATAGGAGTACAGTTCTGCTTATACAAAAGTATTGGCTGAGACTGTCTCAAACATTTACTAATCAGGCTGCTGCTTATATACTGTTTCCATACAAAGCCCTTTCATAAAACATTAGTTCATTCTTCTCACTCATCATCCTTTTCTCTTGTGTTGTTCAGCCAAAAACTCCCTGCTACATTTCTATTATCTCATGTTCTCTTTCCTGAACTCCTGTTCACGTATCATTCTAGCTACAGTGATGTCTGTTTGTTTGTTTGGTCGGCCGTCACCTTTAAACAACGTCCCTTGATCCATAACCATGCTACTGTTTCTTCACAACACAGCCATGTTTTGGCAGATGCCTGCATCAGGAGTATATTCTTCTGCATGTGCCATCATCAACCAGCACACTGCCATACAGATGGTAATCACACCAATTACCGGCTTCCAAAAGAACATTTTTAGAGACGTAATCTGGCTAACTGCTGGCATCCATAAAGTGGGTTTATTTATTAAAACTATGTGCTGTACTTTATTTATTACCCGCAATATCCAGTAGTTCTAGGCAGGGTACAAAAGTAAAACATACACCATACTGATATCTCATCATCATCATTTTTCTACCATCTTTGTGGACCACAGAACTGCAATGGGGCTAAACCAGACTTTGCTTAGTCTGTCTCCGGTGGCCTGGTACTATTTTGTGACCTACTGATTATTAGACAGAAAATGAGAAAAGGAAATGCTAGACAAATTGATCAGCCTCTGGTAAACTGATACACACACATGTTTTTTTTGTCTTCCCTTGCAGAGACCCAAAGATGCAGAACCAAGACATGGAAAAGAAGGGGACTGTTGGCTGTACAGCCACGATAGTCCTAAAGATGAATCACGAGAAGGACCGTCTGGTGGTCACCGACAGTCAGCTGACTCACAGCCACCCCCTGTGCCCCATTGAGTTTTCCTACTACTTCAGGAAGGGTTTTCTCATGGCAAATTCTTGCCTCCCTGTACGCACCACAAACAAGATCTCCAAGCAATTTGTGGGCGCTCAGGAAATTCAGCGTCTGCTAAGCTACTGCAAAACCCGAGACAATGGGGTTCAGGACACCCTGAAGGCACTGGACAGCCTTTTCACTGATGACCCTGGGGCCAAGGTCAAGCTGGTGTTTGTGGAAAACAAGGTGGTCATCCAAACGGTCTTCTTCCTCACCTCTATGATGAGGTCCTTCTGCCAGTGCTTCCCATTGGTTCTCTTCTTTGACCACATGGTAAGCTTCAATGAGGAGTTTGACCTCTACACAGTGCTGTGTATGGATGCCTTTGGGCAGGGGCGGGACTGTGCCTACTGTGTGACGCAGAAAGGGACACCAAACGTGCTACGCTTCACCCTCGCCTCGCTTCTGCAGAGTGTGCCAGACATGAAGTTTAAAGTGCGGTGTGTGACCTTAGGGGTGGAAATCAAAGAACTAGAAGTAGTAAAGGAACTGCTACCACATGCCAGGGTCCACATCTTTCGCACTCAAGTCCTGGAGATCTTGTTCACCAAAGCCCAGGAAATGGGAGCACCAGAGGATGAGAAGGTGTGGCCCCTTCTCTGTGAACTAGCTGAGTCCAGTTCTTTGACAGCTTATAGTGAGGCACTGAGAAAGATGGATGTCATCTTGCCCGAGAACTTCATGAAGTACTACCGTGAGCATTGGCATCCATGTTGTGAGATGTGGGTGGAATATGGGTCCTTCGAGAAAGTACGGGACATTGATGCTAGTGAACTCATCAACCAGCACAAACAGAAGCTGCTAGCAGGCCTCAATCTCTGCTCAACAGTAGCCCAGTGTATCTTGGACCTGGTGACCATCCAGACCTCAAAGGAAGAGGTGAAGACTCTCAATGAGGAGGAAGTGGCCACCCGCTACCACAGCATCTGCAACCCAGAGTCAGCCAGCCTAATCAAGGAAGAGCTGAGTTTCGCCACATATAGGGCCTACAACATCAGGGAAACTAGAGAGAGTTTTGTCCTTTACGACGGTGTCTCTGAGTTCTCCATGGACCTGAGCCTAACCTCCTGCAGCTGCTCCATCCACACCTCCAGCCTCCTGCCTTGCCGGCACCTCTTTGCTACTCGTCTGCGGAATGGGGAGCCTCTCTTTGATATGTCCCTCCTCCAGAAAAATAAAACAGCTGTATAGCATAAAGGCCATGAAAAGGTGCAAACCATACATATTTCTAGTTTTTATTATAAGCTGTTTTGCTCTCCTTGAGCTGAGAACAGACTTAAGAGAATTATAAATGTGCTTTTTTTCTGGTAAATACCTTTCTGAGGCTGTAGAAATTTGTGGTTTGACATTTTGGCCTATGCTAACTTGTGATAAGTTGCTGGTCAGAAACTAAGAGCCAGAGACTCCTATGACAGAGGACACCTGCTGTATCCAGATAAACAATCAGAGGGAGAAGTAAGGGGTGTGGGTAATACTGTAGGTTAAACTAAAGGGTGGAGGGGGCTGGTATGATGACTGGGCATACCAAGGACATTAGGTCAACTCATATCAAATAAAAACTTATGCTTGTATGCATGAGAGGCCCTAACTGCTAAATATAATACGGGAATAAATGATAGCATTTGATACATGTTGGAACATGATACGTCACAACAGGAAACAGAATATTCTGGAAAGATGCATATTCATTAGGTAGGAAGGGTAATTATAATTAAGATAATGAAGGAAGGAAGAAAAAAGTATTTATGATTCAACATTTGTATTGATGACAATTCAACAAAGAACACTTTCCATAGTCTGAAAATACATAAACTCGAATGCGAAAATATACACTCTGGGAAGTCAAAGTACTACAGCCCGTCATCTTCATTTTTTATCCCATCCCCCAACAATCCCACCCCTCCCCCCACCCTCTCTATTCCCCCGTCCACCCTCTTCCTCACCTTCCTTCACCCTCCTCCCCCAATGCAACGCTCAAAGTATCAAGTGGTCTGAACTACCTTTGCCAGGGGAGTTTGTTCAAAATTTGACTGCGTGCTCATGGCGAAATATTTAAATATGCCCCCCACACCGCCAAGAACCTCCGTTTTAACAGGAAACAGAACTGAGGATGGCGAGCCTCAATGTGCCTACACTAGCAGGTGGACATATTGACAGCTCCCAGGGAAAACTCTGTTTTTATTTGCTACATATTATGCTGTATTGGGAGTTTATTTGTTACTATTTCAATATTTACTGATTGGCTTCTTTGACAATTTGAATAAACATTTATTATGTCTAATACTTATTTAGTAGCCAGAATTCTTCTTGCCTGGAGTTCTGCCTGGGGGAGTAATGATGTACTCAAGGATCCAACCCCCCCAGGAGACCTTCAGAAGGTTACTTCTGTCCCAGAGGCAAGTCAGAAGTATACATTTGGCGCACGAACAGGGACTTAAAGATGCATTGCCTCAGGTGGGTGACCTCCATCCTCAAGGTAACTTTGTGGGTGAACGTCCCCAGTCAGTCCTTTAACTGACAAGAGGGGTTTATGGGTTCAGATAAGTAAAAGGTTGAGCATTGTGAAAGTAAAATGTTGAGTAAAGGAAAAGGTTAATGTTGTTGTTGAGAATTCCGGACGAAGACGCTTGGTAAATGAAATATTGTGAAGGAAAAGGAAAATTGGAGGGAAACGTGATGTGAGTATTTTTTATATTTCTGTCTGTCCCGTTCCGGGCTCTTACCTGGCGCCCCGCGGCCCGAGGCGGTCGTCAAAGGCGTCAGGGGAGCGCTGACCGACGGGTGGGGGCTGCCGCGGGGATCGTCGCGACGATGGAGTGCTTCGAGGCCGGCGATCCCAAAGAACTAACGCCGGCCTCGGAGAGTGAAACCCGCCCGCCAAGATGGCGGCGCCGACGTCGGCGTCCTCCTCGCTGCAGCAGGACCAGCGAGGAGGCTCCGCCCACCCGCGCCGGATTGGCGCATCTTCTGGGGAACTCCGCCCATCAAACGAAGGGACCAATCCGGTTCCCGGGGTCGGCGGGGCTGGAGACGATTGGCGCCAGCTGTTCTTCAGTCAAGGCAAGCGGGGGATTTAAACGGAAGCACGGAGGGGAACCAGTGCTTCCGTTTTCTTGTCTGAAGCCGTCCTGCCAAGAGGATTCCAAGTTTGTTTGTTCTTCAAGACTGCTAGCCGCCCTGCTAGCCTTTTCCAAGTTTGTTTGTTCGTCAAGACTGCTAGCTGCCCTGCTAGCCTTTTCCAAGTTTGTTTGTTCTTCAAGACTGCTAGCCGCCCTGCTAGCCTTTTCCAAGTTTGTTTGTTCGTCAAGACTGCTAGCTGCCCTGCTAGCCTTTTCCAAGTTTGTTTGTTCTTCAAGACTGCTAGCCGCCCTGCTAGCCTTTTCCAAGTTTGTTTGTTCGTCAAGACTGCTAGCTGCCCTGCTAGCCTTTTCCAAGTTTGTTTGTTCTTCAAGACTGCTAGCCGCCCTGCTAGCCTTTTCCAAGTTTGTTTGTTCTTCAAGACTGCTAGCCGCCCTGCTAGCCCTTTCCAAGTTTATTTGTTCTTCCAGACTGCTAGCCGTCCTGCTAGCCTTTTCCACGTTTGTTTATCCTTCAAGACTGCTAGCCGCCCGGCTAGCCTTGTCCAAGTGTTGTCTGTTCTTCAAGACTGCTAGCCGTCCTGCTAGCCTTCTCCAAGTTTAAGTTGTCCTTCAAGACTGCTAGCCGTCCTGCTAGCGGTTTCCAAGACTGTGTTCCTCCTCCATGCCCGCTAGCCGTCCGGCTAGTCCGTTCCAAGACTGTGTGGTGCTCCAAGCCAACTAGCCGTTGTGCTAGCTATTGTCTAGTCAGCGTACGTCCCTGTTGTCCGCTAGCCACCCGGCTAGTCCACAGTACCTAGGACGCTGTACCCAGATCCGACCAGGCCAGCCGTTCCCCGTGGTTCCAGCAGTCCTGCTGGCCGCCCGCAGCTGAGGGCTCAACCCTCGGTGAACGGCGGTCGCCGCGGGTGAAGATTCGGGGTGTTCGGTTATTTCCTGGTCTGCGGAGCTCGGGAAATCTCAAGAGCTCACCTCCACAAACGTGACATCAGAGACGCGACAGAAAACGGAAGCCATGAGCTCGCCGACACAACCGGATCTACGGGACCTGGCCAAGGTTCTACAGCAGCAACAGGAACAGCTGAATGCCCTGCCTGCGGAGTATAGAGACTTTGCCGATGTGTTTAGCCCCAAGGAGGCGGAAGTACTACCTCCACATAGGCCTTTTGACTGTGCCATTAATCTGAAGACAGACACAGTGCCTCCTCGGGGTCGATTGTACAAATTGTCCCGCGGAGAATTCAAGGCTATGCGAGACTATATCAGAGAAAATCTACGGAAAGGATTCATCCAGCCGTCGACCTCCCCAGCCGGAGCGGGGTTTTTTTTTGTCGCCAAGAAGGATGGAACCCTGAGACCTTGTATTGACTATCGAGGATTAAATGCCATCACCGTGAAAGATCGGTTTCCTCTGCCCCTCATTCCGGAGCTCTTGGACCAACTTCAAGGGGCCCAGATCTTCACGAAGCTAGATTTACGGGGAGCCTACAATCTAGTACGAATCCGGTCAGGGGATGAATGGAAGACGGCCTTCAATACCCATGAGGGACATTTCGAATATCGGGTAATGCCATTCGGTCTGTGTAACGCCCCTGCGGTATTTCAACGTCTGATCAATTGTGTTCTAGAAGAATTCCTCCATTCCTCGGTGATTGTATATCTGGACGATATCCTAGTTTACTCCAAGGACCCCAGGGAGCATTCGGGCCATGTACGGGCGGTATTGCACCGCCTACGTCAAGCCCATCTTTTTGCGAAGCTGAGTAAATGTGCCTTCCATCAGCACTCCTTACCATTTTTGGGGCATATTCTGCTTCCAGGAGGGTTACAGATGGAACCAGATAAGCTCCAAGCCATTCGGGAGTGGCCTCAACCGAAGGGCCTGAAGGCCTTGCAGCGATTCTTGGGCTTCGCCAACTATTATCGCCAATTTATTCCCCAGTACTCCAGCTTGACAACACCGCTGACGGCGCTCACCCGTAAGAACGCAAGGGTCAAGGATTGGCCGCCTGAGGCGCAAGCGGCTTTTCGTCTAGTCAAGGAGGCCTTTGAGTCCGCGTCTATTCTGTTGACTCCTGACCCTGCGAAGCCCTTCACGGTAGAGGTGGACGCATCCGCGCTGGGCGCCGGAGCGGTCATTTCTCAAATCAACCCCGAGGGCCGGCGTCAACCGTGCTCCTTCTCACGAAAGTTCTCTCCAGCCGAGCGGAACTATACGGTGGGGGATAGGGAACTATTGGCCCTGAAACTAGCACTACAGGAGTGGAGACATTTACTGGAAGGAGCGGAACACCGGTTTACGGTCATCACGGATCATAAGAACCTCCTATACCTTCAAGAGGCCCAGCGGCTGAATCCCCGACAGGCCCGGTGGTCATTATTCTTTGCTAGGTTCCATTTCCAACTAGTGTTCCGGGCAGCCTCCCAGAATACCCCGGCCGATGCACTCTCTCGGGCCTTCGAGGTACCAGAAGAGACTACGGAGACTCACCCCATGCTAGACCCCGATTGTCTTAGTGTGGCCACGGGGGAGCTTGCCCAAATCCCGAAATTCGTGGCGGCCGCGGATCGGAAGAAGGTGATGCAATGGGGACACTCGTCAAGATGGGCCGGGCACTTCGGGTATCACAAGACGCTCCGATTCATCTCGCGACAATATCGATGGCCACAGATGAGACGAGATGTCTTCCAGTTTGTGACCTCCTGCCCGATATGTGCCCGCACCAAGCCAATAGGAGGACCTCCCGTGGGAGACCTACAGCCCTTGCCCGTACCGACCAGCCCTTGGACGGAGATATCCATGGACTTTATCACGGAGTTACCACGGTCCCAGGGTCATACGGTGATCTGGGTGGTGATCGATCGATTCTCTAAGATGGCTCACTTTGTTCCCTTTGCGAACATTCCGACGGCCGCCGCTCTAGCTCAAGCATTTATTCAGCACATCTTTCGACTACATGGACTACCCACCAGGATCATCAGTGACCGAGGGCCCCAGTTTACCTCCCGGTTCTGGAGAATGTTATGCAAGGCCTTGGAAGTGGAGAACCATTTCTCATCCGCTTACCATCCACAAACCAATGGCATGGTAGAGAGGATAAATCAAACCCTGAAAGGATTCTTAAGAGCCTTTGTTAACCAGCGACAAGATAACTGGGCGTCTCTACTTCCGTGGGCCGAGGTCGCATATAACCAAAGTACCCATTCCTCCTCAGGACAGTCCCCGTTCTTCCTGGTATATGGACGACATCCGCGGGTTCCAGGGCCGTTCCCGGCTACTGCCATGACGCCAGCTGGGGACCAAGTGGTCGCCGACCTACAGAAGGTCTGGAGAATGGCTAGGGAACAATTACAGAAGACCGCGACCAGGAACAAGCTCTTTGCTGACCGTCATCGGCGGCCCGCCCCCGTGCTTCAGCCAGGACAGAGGGTATGGTTAAGCACGAAACACTTGAGACTCCGAGGGTCTTCCCGTAAGCTGGGACAGCGATACGTGGGACCGTATGCCATCCAAGAACGAATTGGATCAGTAACATATCGCTTGCGGCTACCCGCCACCCTGCGAGTACATAACGCCTTTCATATCTCGCTATTGAAGAGGTTCCGGGAATCCAGGTGGCACCCGACTCCACCCCAGGAGAAAGATCTCCAGGTGTCCCCAGAACCGGAGTACGAGGTAAGAGAGATTCTCGACTCAAAGTGGCGGCGGGGAAGACTGTATTACTTATTATCCTGGAAATCTTTTGGCCCCGAAGATAATTCCTGGGAACCCGTGGCTAATGTTCATGCTCCAGAACTGGTCAAAGCCTTCCATGCTCAATATCCATTCAAGCCCGGGCCCCGAAGGAGGGGGTCTTCCGGGGAGGATACTGTCCCGTTCCGGGCTCTTACCTGGCGCCCCGCGGCCCGAGGCGGTCGTCAAAGGCGTCAGGGGAGCGCTGACCGACGGGTGGGGGCTGCCGCGGGGATCGTCGCGACGATGGAGTGCTTCGAGGCCGGCGATCCCAAAGAACTAACGCCGGCCTCGGAGAGTGAAACCCGCCCGCCAAGATGGCGGCGCCGACGTCGGCGTCCTCCTCGCTGCAGCAGGACCAGCGAGGAGGCTCCGCCCACCCGCGCCGGATTGGCGCATCTTCTGGGGAACTCCGCCCATCAAACGAAGGGACCAATCCGGTTCCCGGGGTCGGCGGGGCTGGAGACGATTGGCGCCAGCTGTTCTTCAGTCAAGGCAAGCGGGGGATTTAAACGGAAGCACGGAGGGGAACCAGTGCTTCCGTTTTCTTGTCTGAAGCCGTCCTGCCAAGAGGATTCCAAGTTTGTTTGTTCTTCAAGACTGCTAGCCGCCCTGCTAGCCTTTTCCAAGTTTGTTTGTTCGTCAAGACTGCTAGCTGCCCTGCTAGCCTTTTCCAAGTTTGTTTGTTCTTCAAGACTGCTAGCCGCCCTGCTAGCCTTTTCCAAGTTTGTTTGTTCGTCAAGACTGCTAGCCGCCCTGCTAGCCTTTTCCAAGTTTGTTTGTTCTTCAAGACTGCTAGCCGCCCTGCTAGCCCTTTCCAAGTTTATTTGTTCTTCCAGACTGCTAGCCGTCCTGCTAGCCTTTTCCACGTTTGTTTATCCTTCAAGACTGCTAGCCGCCCGGCTAGCCTTGTCCAAGTGTTGTCTGTTCTTCAAGACTGCTAGCCGTCCTGCTAGCCTTCTCCAAGTTTAAGTTGTCCTTCAAGACTGCTAGCCGTCCTGCTAGCGGTTTCCAAGACTGTGTTCCTCCTCCATGCCCGCTAGCCGTCCGGCTAGTCCGTTCCAAGACTGTGTGGTGCTCCAAGCCAACTAGCCGTTGTGCTAGCTATTGTCTAGTCAGCGTACGTCCCTGTTGTCCGCTAGCCACCCGGCTAGTCCACAGTACCTAGGACGCTGTACCCAGATCCGACCAGGCCAGCCGTTCCCCGTGGTTCCAGCAGTCCTGCTGGCCGCCCGCAGCTGAGGGCTCAACCCTCGGTGAACGGCGGTCGCCGCGGGTGAAGATTCGGGGTGTTCGGTTATTTCCTGGTCTGCGGAGCTCGGGAAATCTCAAGAGCTCACCTCCACAAACGTGACATCAGAGACGCGACACTGTCTTTTCTGGGTGTGATATATATTATGTTTGGTATAAGTACATGTAATTATGCTGATGTCTCTTTACTGCTTTCTTCTTGCATTTTTGTTATCAAATTGTCAATTAGACGTTTATTAGTATGACTTCCCCATTAGAGACTGTTTGTGTAGCAAATCCAGAGGAATAGAGAGATTAAAAAGTACAGTGAGAAATGGGAGACCTTCAGAAGGTTACTTCTGTCCCAGAGGCAAGTCAGAAGTATACACAGCCCTAATAAATATTTTGTAGGATCAGGAGACTTCCTACATCCTCTTCTCTCCCCCAGCATCACCTTTTTTGGCCTCTACATGTACTTTGCCAAGATTTGGTGTGGCCTTTCCTTCTATAATTCCCATTCAAAGTTTTCAGTGATGCCTGTGTGCAGGTGAATCGATCTGGGAGATGGTGGAAAGCTTTCATAGGAGAAGAGGAGCTGAACCATAGATTACGGGAACGGAAAGGTAGCCATGCCTACATCTGTCCCTGGCTGCCTCAGGTTGCCTCAGCCAGCTCTTCATGAATGTGGCAAATAACCCACCCATCTCAGTTCATATTCATGTGGTTTACACCCTGTGGGAATCAGCTTCAGGTGCTAAGGCAATAATGAACCCCACCAACATGGCTGCCTGTGGAGGTTTCAAAGGAAATTAAGGGTTATAACTTAAAGAGCTTGAGAGACAGATTTGCATGCCAGTTACCTTCGTTATATGCAGATCTCTCTCATGCATATTAATTATTTACTTCACTGTAATCACTATAATTTTGTTCCAAATTTTATTAATGTCACCACAATTCAATCTTTATTTCTTAGTACAATATATTTTCAACCTTACTTTCAAACATACCCACGCTCACTCACAAGCTATGTGCATTGACTGAACATTTTCTTGAACCTTTTTTCAAATACTAATGCTCTACAATTTTTAAAGCTCTACAATTTTTAAAATTCAATTCCTGCTGTTGACTCTCCATACACTTTTATTTTATGTTATTTTCAAAACAGTTCCTGGAGCTGGTTAATTCCAATCAGTAGAGTCACTTATTGATGCTATTCTGCAGGTTTTTTTATTTGTTAAGGCTCTCACTTGTATTTTTTGCTGTGCCACCAATTCCAAAGCTTGTCTTGAAACACAATCTTTATATTTTCTAATTTCTGTAGTTGTTGCTTTTGATTCTTACGCTCTCTATTCCCCAAATCTTCAATCCTCTTGCAGTGCCTGTTATATCTCTACTTTTGCCTCCTTTCAGAGGTATGGGTAGTATCCTCTGTCACTCCCTACACAATTGTGTTTCGCTATGTAGCACCGTCAGGGGTAGTGACTTATATATCACTAGTAAAAAAGGCCCATTTCTGTAAGAAATGAAACGGGCGCTAGCAAGGTTTTCCTTTGAGTGTGTATGTTTGACAGTGACTGTGTGTGTGTGTGAGAGAAAGAGTGAATGTGCGAGTGTGTGTGACAGAGTGTATGTGTGTGTGTGAGTGAGAGAGAGAGAGAGAGAGAGATAGACTGTGACAGAGTGTGTGTGTGTGGGAGAAAGACAGAATGTCAATTGTGTGTATGTGTCACATACAGAGAGACACAGCGAGGCTGTGTGTGAGAGAGAGAGTGATTTGCTGTATGTGTGAGATACCAACCCATGAAAAAATTCAGGGAAATATTAAACATTTCATGTCCTATTCTTTTTCTGCCTCCCTGTTGAGTGTATTTGTTTGATTAAAAATATGCCTTAGTTTTCTAAGAAAAAGTATACACAATGTTCAGCCAAATACATTTCCAAGCATCCTGTATCTGGTGTGCAGCAGTTTAAAAACATCTTTTTTTTTTTTGGAGGTGAAACAGCTCTTTAATCCTAAGCATTCATAGTACTGTTACTGGTACCATAGCATGCCATAATAATTAGATACAACAGATGTTTTGACCTTCTTTGGGCAGTAATCTCATACCACAACAGAATTAAATTACACTGATAGATCAGGGCACAAAATGCCAAACTTGCTCCCCATACCCCATCCTGCAGAAATTTAGTTGAATTAAATCAAAGAAGAAAAAAAGGTTATTGCACATCCATTACATGGAAGAAACTACATTTGCTGAGTGGAGTTTCCGTTCCAACTGTTGTTTTCAATCGTCATCATCCTGAGTCCTCAATCTATAAATTTAGCCTTCTTTTTTTAACTCATCTCCACGTTTCTCTGACACTCGCTTCCTGACTGTTTCCCTCTTTGGTTCTGAGGCAATGGATGCCGAAGTTTGAGGATTGTTTTGCTCACAGTTCCAGGGTCATCGTGCCTCCCTTCCTCCCTCCCACTGCCAACCCCCCATCTTACAATTTTTTGAAGTCTCAGTTACCCAGTCGGGGTTACAGCGGATGACGGCGATGGCAGCAGCAGCAGCATTGGTAAATGGCATACAGGCTCGGGCCGTCTCTGTCTCTCAGCTCTGGTCCCGCCCTCATTTCCTTTTTCCGCAAGGGTGGGACCAGAGCTGAGAGACAGAGACGGCCCGAGCCTGTATGCCATTTACCAATGCTGCTGCTGCCATCGCCGTCATCCGCTGTAACCCCGACTGGGTAACTGAGACTTCAAAAATTCATAAGGAGGGGGGCTGGCAGTGGACGGGAGGGAGGAAGGGAGGCACGACAACCCTGGAACTGGGAGGTAGGGGGAATCCTGGAAGTGGGAGGGAGACAGTGAAACTTGGGGATCTGGGAGGGAGGGAGACCATGACATGGGGGGGGGGGGTGTTGATGTGCTTCGGGTGGAGGGAGGGGTGTTTGATGTGCCGGGGGGGGGGCTTGGGTGATGCGCCGAGTGGGGGTTCTGTTGTGCCGCGCTTGTAGTTTTTTGATGCGCCACTCCCTGACACTTGCTCCGAAGTGGCAGGGAGTGGCGCACTGACAGCTGATTCCCAGGCAGGGGGAGGAGTAAGGAAACACACTCTACGTGTTTCCCTACTCCTCCCCCTGCCTGGGAATCAGCTGTGAGTGACGTCATCCTGGCTACGGAGCCTAGCTCAGCAACTCCAGGAGCCACGGACACAGGCAGTCCCACATTAGAATGTTGGTGGTGAGAATTATTATATAGGATATTGCTATCTCTTTATCATACAGGCTCACCCCGGGTGGACCTCTCTTTAGGAACCAGGAGAAAAAATGGCGCTGAGACATTGTAGAGCTTTAAAAATTGTAGAGTATTAGTGTTTGAAAAGAGGTTAAAGAAAATGTACGGTCAATGCACTTAGCTTGTGAGTGAGTGTGGGTATGTTTGAAAGTAAGGTTGAAAATATATTGTACTAAGAAATCAAGATTCAATTGTGGTGACATTAATAAAATTTGGAACAAAATTATAGTGATTACAGTGAAGTAAATAAATGTAGAGGTGTAATCAGAATGAACCATCAACCAGTAGGGTTAGTAATGCATATCAATTAGGGATATCCTGAAAACCTGACTGACTGGTGGTCCCACAGTACAGGTTTGAGAACCACTATGCTGCAATTGAGTATTGTCGGCTATAGATCATAAATTAAAAAAAAGGAAAAAGATGATATTGAGGTAGCTATCCAGCTTATTTTCGAAGGAGATTGCCGGCCATCTTCCAACACAAATCGGGAGATGGCTGGCGATCTCCTGAACCCGGCCAAATCGGTATAATGGAAAGCCGATTTTGGCCGGCACCAACTGCTTTCCGTCGCGGAGCCGACCAAACTTCAAGGAGGTGTGTCGGTAGGGTAGCGAAGGCGGGACGGGGCGTGGACAGGAGATGGCCGGCTTCGCCCGATAATGGAAAAAAGAAAGCCGGCCCTGACGAGCATTTCGCCGGCTTCACTTGGTCCCTTTTTTTTCAGGACCAAGCTTTAAAAAGGTGCCCCAACTAACCAAATGACCACCAGAGGGAATTTGGGATGACCTCCCCTTACTCCCCCAGTGGTCACCAACCCCCTCCCACCCAAAAAAAAAAATATATATATATATATTTTTTTTTTTTTTGCTAGCCTCTATGCCGGCCTGAAATGTCATACCCAGCTCCCTGACAGCAGTATGCAGGTCCCTGGAGCAGTATTTAGTGGGTGCATGCAGGTGGACCCAGGCCCATCCCCCCTACCTGTTACACTTGTGGTGGTAAATGTTAAGCCCTCCAAAACCCACTGTACCCACATGTAGGTGCCCCCCTTCATCCCTAAGGGCTATTAGATTGTAAGCTCTTTGAGCAGGGACTGTCTTCTATGTTTGTGCAGCGCTGCGTACGCTTTGTAGCGCTATAGAAATGCTAAATAGTAGTAGTAGTAGTACTATGGTAGTGGTGTACAGTTGTGGGGAGTGGGTTTTGGGGGGCTCAACACCCAAGTTAAGGGAGCTATGCACCTGGGAGCAATTTTTGAAGTCCACTGCAGTGCCCCCTAGGGTGCCCGGTTGGTGTCCTGGCATGTGAGGGGGACCAGTGCACTACAAATGCTGGCTCCTCCCACGACCAAATGCCTTGGATTTGGCTGGGTTTGAGATCGCCGGCATTAGTTTCCATTATCGGCGAAAACTGATGCCGGCCATCTCAAACCTGGCCATCTATGACATTTGGCTGGCCCCAACCGTATTATCGAAACGAAAGATGGCCGGACATCTTTTTTGATAATACGGTTCGGGACTGCTCTTTGGAGCGCCGGACAAATAGATGGCCGGCGCCGTTCGATTATGCCCTTCCACGTGACCTATTTGCTTCCCTGTCAACCACAAGACAAAACATAGCTGTCCCCTTGTGGAAGAGATTTTTTCATGGGATTTTGGATTACCTGAGGATCCCAGAGCAGCATTCATTACCTTGGAATAGATGACCATTTCAGCACCTGTGGGATTTGATTTACCAATGTTAACACTCAGCCGACACCAGGGTTTAGGGAGGAAGAGCCTTGGGACCGCACTATGAAAAGGTAAGATCAGTTTTCTTTGTACATAAAAAAAATAATTTCTACAATTAAATCTGTTTATTTTCCTTTTCTGAGTCCTCGGCATTTTGCAGAGACAGAGAAATATTTTGGGGACTACTTGAAAGCAGGTTTTGTCACGTGGCTCCACATCAGAAGGAATAGGCTCAGCCGTCTCCCCATATGAATGAAATAGCAGTTATGATTGTTTGAGGGGGGGGGGGGTAAATCAATTAGAAAAATCAGATCTGTTTGTCTACTATTTAAAAAAATTATTTCCATCTTCCAAGACATTGTATGCAAAAACAGTTTGCAATAAAACAGAACAGTTGGATACCACAAACCTTCCCACCCTATCACCTCCTTTTCTTCCATCTACCCTCCGCTCCCCCCATTGTCCCCTTTTATCCCCCTATTCTATCTCAGTCCCTCACAAATGGGGTAAACTGTTCAACAACATGCAGATTGATATTCAAAGCAATTTAATCATCCAGAAACAGCCGCTGACCGGTTAAATCATTGGTTTGGGTCTATCCGCTAATTTTCAGCAGCACTGAACCAGTTATCACTGTTAAAAATAACCAGTTAGCACTGAACTGAAAACCAGCTATTCGGCATTTAACTGACCAGGTTAAGCACATGAATAGGATGCATAAAATTAGCCCTGTCTTTTGGCCCTGTTTACTAAGGTGCACAAGCGTTTTTAGAGTGTGCTAACCATGTAGATGCCCATTGCCCCCTGCGGTAGAAAATATAAAAATTTTTTACTGTGGGAAACAGTGCACGGCAACTTCGACTACCACCTGGTGGGTGCGCTAACCGAGTGGTAATGTCGATTTGGTAGCCCTACCACTGTTTTGTAAAAGGGCCCCTAAATCTGCAGGGCATGTGATTCTAGGTTACGGTGGTGTATTGCCAACAGCAGACTGTAAAATGAAGTTGTTGACCTATATAGTATAATGAAAATAAATAGAAAAAAAAGAGCTGTTAGCTATAAGCCAAGATTTAAAAAAAAAAAATCCAGGAGGTCGATATACAAAGTGATTTAAACAGCTCCTAACCATTTAAATTGCTTGTCCAGGGCTAATGGGGCGTTTTCACAGCACTTACAGCCAGATGCACTAACTCCACGGAAAGAGCCCTTCCCTTACCGATCCCTTAGCGAATCGGTAAAAAACGGACATGCATGAAGGAAATCCCATGCAAATGAGCTGCTCGCTGTTAGCTCATTTGCACGCGATTTCCTTCCTAAGGAGGGGAAGCCAGTCGGCCAGCTGAGCATGCGCAGAGCAGCCAATCGTTATGCTGGCTGGATTGGCTGCTCTGCACATGCCAAAGACGGCTTCATACACGTCCTCACTCTCCAAAAAAAAAAAAAGGACGTCCCTAACGAGCACTTGGACGTTTTTTTCTTCAGATTTTGTGATGGGCACCCTTCCGTTGGATGTGTTTTTCTTCCGTGCCCGGAATGACTACCGCCGGAGAGAATCGGGGATCGGGACGTGCGAGGATGTCCAAATCAATCACAGTGCATTTAGCTGACACCAGTGACAGCTAAACGCGCTGTGATTGGCTGAGAGAGACCTGGAGGGGCCTAATCGAAAGGGATGTCCAAATAGTTTTAATTTGGACATCCTCGCACATCCCGATCCCCAATTCTCTCCGGCGATGGTCATTTCGGTTTGGGCACCTTAGTTGTAAGAAAAACGCTTCCAAGAGAAGGACACCCATCACAAAATCTGAAGGAAAAAAACGTCCAAGTGTTCGTCAGGGACATCCTTTTTTTTTTTTTTTTTAGTGAAGGACGTTAGGCACTTTGAAAGGACGTCCCTGATGAGCACTTGGACTTTTTGTTTTCTTCCGATTTTTGCGATGGGCGTCCTCTGCATGGGTCCCGCTCATAGCAGCCCCAATGAGAGGTGCAGACCTCCCGTTAGGTTTTCCATGGTGCATGGGGTCGGAAATGGTAGTGCATCGCATTCACATTATAATAGTAATTAGCTCATTTTGCATTCCGTTTTCTTTAGCTGCTACCGTGACAGGAAAATGGCTCTGAGAACCCTTTTGTGCATGTCCCGGTTTACTACTTGCGCACTAAACTGGCTAGAACCAGTTTAAAAACCACATTACTGGCTTGTTAAGTTTAGTGCATCTGGCCCTTAACTAAGTGCTATTCTATAAAGGAGTGGAGGAGTGGCCTAGTGGTTAGAGCACCAGTCTTGCAATCCAGAGGTGGCCAGTTCAAATCCCACTGCTAGTCCTTGTGATCTTGGGCAAGTCACTTAACCCTCCATTGCCTCAGGTACAAACTTAGATTGTGAGCCCTCCTGGGACAGAGAAACATCCAGAGTACCTGAATGTAACTCAACTTGAGCTACCACTGAAAAAGGTGTGAGCAAAATATAAGTAAATAAATAAAGAGTGTGCACCTAGCACCATTTTCTGCACTCAACTCTGAGCACCAGATTTATGCCTGCTGAACACCCACGATCCTCCCATGAGCAATGTCCCTTTTGTTATGCACTATGGGATTTAGGCGCCCTGCACTACAGAAAAGTGTTACTGGCTCATTAATTAAGTTACGTGCACATCTCAGCAGCACGCCCCAATCTGAGCGCCACATATCGAATCCAGAATTAGTGCCTAAGCTAAAACTGGCTACTGTGTGGGCATTCTAGGGACAGAGTCGACATTTAGCCAGTTAAGTGCTGATAGGTTTTATCTGACCATGTATTCCCCGATCAATGTCGGTGCATGGACATGGCCTGGCATTGAATATCTGGGAATAAAGCCGGGAGTTGTCAGCAAAACGCTGACTACTGCTAGCTGAATATCGGGCCCCAGGTTTTCAACTGCTTGCTGAACCAGAAAGGTGAAGAGCCGAGGAGGCAGGTAGAGCATCGAAGAAAATCCACTTCACCTCCACAGAGAGTACATTTTCCTGAGTGAACATGTGGCTGAGCACTGTGGTCCCAAGTGGTTAAAAAACCTTCAAACTGAGAACACAGAGCTGGAGTTTTCAGCGGGATGACCAGAGAAAAGCAGTAAGTGTGATGCGGACCAGAGCTCTACGCTTGGACATCAGTAGCCCAGGGCAGGTTGTATTCAAGTTTAGTAGGTATTTTTCTGTCCCATAGGGCTTACAACCCAGGGGCCCTTTTACCAAAGGGTGTTAAGCCCTTAATACAGCGTTAGTGTGGAAAAACGGGCTGCCACAAAACACACGATAAAACATTTCGCAGTATTCAATCTGGGTTGGTTTTTTTTGCATGTTAAGCACATGTTAACTATGTTTTTACAAATATTTTTAGTGCAGCTATTCTGGGTGGCGACTTCTGCAGACATAAATGCAGACTACTGTTCTGTAATGGCAGTTGCATGCAAAACTGTCATTACAGAATTCACACTTAGAATGCATCATACTAGCACCTACATTTTGGTGACCTTTTAAGATGGTTAGAGTGGTGGACTTTGGTCCTGGGGAACTGGGTTCGATTACCACTGCAGGCACAGGCAGCTCCTTGTGACTCTGGGCAAGTCACTTAACCCTCCATTGCCCCAGGTACAAATAAGTACCTGTATATAATATGTAAGCTGCATTGAGCCTGCCATGAGTGGGAAAGCGCAGGATACAAATGAAATAAAAATAAGTGGCTGCCTGAGGCAATAGGAGATAAAGGGGTTATTTACTAAGCTTCATTAGGTGTTAATTTGCAGCTAACACAGCAAAAAGTGCCTAATGTGGGATGCACTAAATCATTCCACAGTAGTTTTAACATTTGTGCTCTCTAACCGTGCATTATTTTTTTGTAATTTTTTTAAAGGGTATGTCAGGGGCAGAGAGTGGGCTTTCCTGTGCTCACCTGTTAGTGGATCTACATTGCCTGCGCAGTAAAGCAGGAGCTATTCCCGCCACCTAAACAGGGGGCAGCAAGTGATTCTGCAGGAATTTTCACAGCCATTAATAAAAAATAATATAGCAAAGGGTCTACCTATTATGTTTAAACTGTTTTATTGACGATTATCACAGTACAAATTAACTTGGAATATTCATATAGCATTGATTGATAGACAAAACAACATTCTAGCAACATATTCAACATCGCCAAACACTTTTCTTCCCCATTTTTCTCCCCCCTCCCCTCTTAACAATTCCTTGGCAAGTGCTAATATTAGATGTTAAATGACTTTTGTTCCTAATATCGTACACTTTAAATACCTCGTTAGGTGAAATAGTGCTTATCATAAAATACCAGAAAACTAAACATCAAAGCTCTAGAGCACTGCCAAGCTTTAGCCCTATACATCTCACTCAACCCCTCCAACCCCCCACCCAACACCTCCCCCCCTTGCAAGCAGAATACCGCTCTAGACTAAATTTACTACTCCAGGCTACCCATACTCTCCCATTATTCCACTATTTATCAGGCGTTAACAAGCAGACTACGTCCCCTCGGGCTAAGAATTTGCAGGTATGGCGTCCAAATCTGAAGAAAACGTACTCTGCGCTTAGGCGATTGTTTTGAATCTCTAGCCTCCCAAGAGGCCAGGAGATGCACCTGATTGCGCCAGTGCCAATAAGCTGGCCCCTCCGATGAGACCCAGTATTGCATAATGCATTTCTGAGCTACCAAGCTCAGCTTCCTGCATAACATTATAGCAGGGGCACATAATGCTCTTGGTTGGTCCAACAGAAACTGCCTCTCCGTTCCTTGAATTCTATTCCCCAATCGAATCAAAAACCCTCTTACCCTCTGCCAGAACATGCGCACCTTGGGGCATTGCCATAATGCATGATATAATGAGCTGGAACCCCCTCCGCATTTAGAGCACCCCGAGTTGTCCGGCCCCAACATATGAGCCAGTTGTGCTTTAGACATATACCCCCGAAGGACCACTCTATAGCCACACTCCCTCAGCCTCTCATCTGTTACCAACGCCCGGATGCTCTTCAAGGTAGCTGACACATCCCATGTTGCCAGTGAGGTCCCAAGATCTTGTTCCCATTTCCGCTTAAGATCAACATATTGCCTCTGGGACCTACGCCTAGCCAGTGCCCCATACAATGCTGAAACCGATTGCTTCTCTGTCTGCAACTCCTCAAAGAAGACCCTTAAAAGTTCCCCCATCCGCCCCCTCAGGGGTGCTTGGTTCAGGGATTTCATATAATGTCGGACCTGTGCGTAGGCAAATCTATTGCCCCAGGCTGATCCCACTTTATCCTGAAGAGCGTCAAATGTTATCATTTCCCCATTTTCCAATAACAGGTGTTCCAATCTTGTAATGCCCAGCCCTTGCCATCTACCAAATGTCGGGTTGTCTATCCCTGCTTCAAAAACAGGATTACCTACGATTGGGATTTGATCTGTAACGTGTGGTTGGCCCCCCATCTGCCGCATCCACCACTGCCACGCCTCCCGAAGGGGCTGTAGTATTATGCTTTTTTTAAATTTAGAAGGGAGTCGACTACGAGGTAGATGAAGCAGTGCTAATATATCATATGGAGCAAAAAAGGCTTCCTCCAAGCCTAGAGGTGTATAATACTGCGTGGTATTCACCACATCTCCTAGGTGACACAACAAACATGCCTGATTATATAAGAACACATCCGGGATACCCATTCCCCCCTGTCTCCAGCTCCCTATTAACATATTTTGGCTAACTTTAGGCTTCTTGCCTGCCCAGCAAAACCGACTAAAAAGACGCATCATCCGTTTCAAATCAGTCCGTGATAGGCGCATGGGTAAGGTTTGAAGGACGTACAACCAGCGCGGAAACAGCACCATTTGGACTAAATGTATCCGTCCCATTAATGACAGTGGAAGACTCATCCAAGAATCTAATTTAGCCTTAGTATGTTCCAGTAAGATTTTAACGTTCAACTGATATAATTCTGAAGTATTCATTGTGAGTCAGATTCCTAAATATTTAAAAGACTCTCTAGCCCATCTCAATGGAAATTCAGGATCCCATTCCCTCTGATTCACTTCTGGCGAAGCCAGAGCTTCTGACTTATCTAGATTGATTCGGAAGCCTGAGTAGTCTCCATATTCACGAAAGGTTTCCAATAACGTGTCTAAGGATTCCCTTGGGTTTGTGAGATGTACCAAAATGTCACCCGTAAATGCTGCGATCTTAAACATGTGGGTCCCTAAGCCCACTCCCCGGATCAAAGGGTTTGCCATGATATCTCTGATAAGGGGATCTAAAACTAAAACAAAGAGAAGAGGGGACAAGGGACACCCCTGCCTTGTGCCTCTCCTGATACAGAAACTTTCCGACTCTATCCCGTTCACACTCAATGTGGCACATGGGTTGGCATATAAGGCATGAATTGCCTCAACAAATCTCCCTGAAAATCCATAATGTTCCAACGTATCAAAAAGAAACTTCCAGTGAACCTTATCAAAGGCCTTTTCTGCATCGAAGCTGACCAACAACGATGCTACCTTCGTCTGCGAGCTGTGCTCTAGTGATGTCAATATTGCTCTCAAGTTTTTACTCACTGCTCTTCCTCCCACAAAACCCACCTGACTTTCGTGAATCAACCGAGGGAGCAACCTCGCCAGTCTATTAGCCAAGATTTTTGCCAGCAACTTGGTATCGTAATTTAATAGGGAGATAGGCCGGTACGATGTCGGCTCTAGTGGGTCCCTCCCCGGCTTCAACAAGACTATTATTTGAGCCCTATTCAAGTCAGGGGGTATCCTCTGTCTCTCTATTAGTTGGTTCAAAAATCTAGTAATTGCGGGTATAACTCCTCCTTCCATCAATTTATAAAATTCTCCTCTTAAACCATCAGGTCCCGGGGCTTTCAATCGCGGGCTACGGGCTATAACCATACTAACTTCGTCTTCAGTGATTAATTGATTAAGGCTGTCCAACTCTTGTATTGTAAGCTTTGGTAAAGCTAGATTTTCTAAGTACATCTGATTTAGTAGGCCGTCTTCCTCTGGGGAAGCGTACAGCCCTTGATAGAAGGTCCAAAAGGTTTCACAAATTGCCTTGTCTGATGTGTGAAGCCCTCCCCCTCTTTGCCTCAGTGCCAGAATGTTCTTAGTCCCTCCCCGGGGGGTAATTATTTTTGACATCAACTTGCCTGTTTTATTACCATGTTTATAAAGCATATATCGATAGTAGAGCTGTGACTTGTGTGCCCTCTCTTGCAAAAGTGCATTCAAGGCGGTTTGAAGCTCTAACACTTGTTGTTTATCCCCTATCGCATGTGTCTCCCCATATCTCTTCCGTGTCTTACAAAGTTGGTTACTTAAACGCAAGATCTTTCTGTCTCGTGCCTTCCTCACAAAATATGTGTGACTTATAACTTCGCCTCTAAGAACCGCCTTAGCCGCTTCCCAAAACAAAACTGGATCATCTATATGATCTTGATTATGAGTGCTGTATTCCGCCCAGCTAGCTTGTAATCAGCCTTTTAGCACTGGGTCTGAGCTAAACTCTAGGGGGAATTGCCATTTATGTTTCTGTTGGGTCGTACCACTTGGTATCCATTCTATCTTAACCCAGGCATGGTCCGACACCATGTACGGTCCTATCTCCGCTATTGTCACTTCCCCAAACATCTGACGCGATGTCAGAATATAGTCAATTCTCGACTGAGTTGAGTGGGCCCGTGACAGATGTGTGTAATCTTTCTCACCTGGGTGCAGCACCCGCCACACATCAACCAGGCCCAAAGGGTCTACCTATTATATGCAGGTATACTTATTTTGTAGCTGAGGCAATGAAGGGTTAAGAGACTTGCCCAGAATCAGAAGGAGCTGCAGCGGGAATTGAACCTGGTTGCCCAGGTTCTCAGGTCATTGCACTAACCATTAGGCTACTCCTCTCTTTTTATTGGCCTTAGCGTGTGGGAAAGACATATGTAAGGGCGTGCTAAGTCCAATTCTTACTGCAGTTTAGTAAAAGGATCACCAAGTGAATTGGCAGTGTTACTGGCAGCAGTGGCATTTGAATCTTGCCACTTGAACTCTCTTACAGAAATTTTTGCAGTCCATCAATACCAGCTACAGGCATCTAACCAACAGAAAACATGTATAGGGAAAAAGAGGCAAAGCTGAAAGATGTCTTATGAACAGAGGTGGCTCGATCATCTTTGACTCTTCTCTCTCCTTCTCTGCTCATATCCAGCAGATCGCCAAGACCTGTCGTTTCTTTCTTTACAACATCCGTAAAATCCGCCCCTTTCTTTCCGAGCACTCTACCAAAACCCTCATCCACACCCTTGTCACCTCTCGTTTAGACTACTGCAATCTGCTTCTTGCTGGCCTCCCACTCAGTCACCTCTCCCCTCTCCAGTCGGTTCAAAACTCTGCTGCCCGTCTCATCTTCCACCAGGGTCGCTTTACTCATACTACCCCTCTCCTCAAGACCCTTCACTGGCTCCCTATCCGTTTTCGCATCCTGTTCAAACTTCTTCTACTAACCTATAAATGTACTCACTCTGCTGCTCCCCAGTATCTCTCCACACTCGTCCTTCCCTACACCCCTTCCCGTGCACTCCGCTCCATGGATAAATCCTTCTTATCTGTTCCCTTCTCCACTACTGCCAACTCCAGACTTCGCGCCTTCTGTCTTGCTGCACCCTACGCCTGGAATAAACTTCCTGAGCCCCTACGTCTTGCCCCATCCTTGGCCACCTTTAAATCTAGACTGAAAGCCCACCTCTTTAACATTGCTTTTGACTCGTAACCACTTGTAACCACTCGCTTCCACCTACCCTCCTCTACTCCTTCCTGTACACATTAATTGATTTGATTTGCTTACTTTATTTTTTGTCTATTAGATTGTAAGCTCTTTGAGCAGGGACTGTCTTTCTTCTATGTTTGTGCAGCGCTGCGTATGCTTTGTAGCGCTATAGAAATGCTAAATAGTAGTAGTAGTAATAGTAGTAGATCATTAGAAACATAGAAACATGACGGCAGATAAAGGCCAAATGACCTATCCAGTCTGCCCATCCTCTGTAACCCCTAATTCTTCCTGTTCCTAAGCGATCCCACATGCTTATCCCATACCTTTTTAAATTCTGGAACAGTCCTCGACTCCACCACCTCCACTGGGAGGCCATTCCACGCCTCCACCACCCTTTCTGTGAAATAATACTTCCTTAGGTTACTCCTAAGCCTATTCCCTCTTAACTTTGTCATATGCCCCCTCATTCCCCAGCTCTCCTTCATTTGAAAAAGGCTCTCTTCCTGTACATAAATGCCCTTGAGTTATTTAAACGTCGTTTCTATCATGTCTCCTCTCTCCCTCCTCTCTTCCAGCGTATACATGTTGAGGTTCATAAGCCTGTCCCTATAATTTTTGCATTCAAGACCACTTACTAATTTCATAGCCGCCCTCTGGACCGAATCCATCCTGTTTATATCTTTCCGTAGGTGTGGTCTCCAGAACTGCACGCAGTACCCCAAATGGGGCCTCACTAGACTTATACAATGACAGTATCACCTCCTTTTTCCTGCTGGTTATGCCTATCTTTATGCACCCAAACAGACTAGGCAGTTGCCTAGGGTGGCAGCTTCTGAGGGGCAGCAAGACCAGCTGCAGTCATTCTGTGTGTGTGTGTGTGGGGGGGGGGGGGGGGGTTAATTCTGTAAATGGGGCTCAAATTTCGGTGCAGGAAAAAATTGGCACTAAGTACAATTCTTTAAAGGCACTTAGCGCAGATTCTCATGCCTAAATTTAGGCGCCAAACTTATGCCTGCTGAAACCTGGCATAAATGCTGGCACCCAAGTTTGACACACTGAGGCAGAATTCTGTAAGAACACGCATAACTTTTCAGAATGCCCCTGACCTGCCCATTGAAGACCTAGCAGCATGGTTATGGATCAAGGGATGTTGTTAAAGGTGAAGGCTGACCAAACTAACAGACATGAGACTGTAGTTAAGAATGGTATGTGAACAGGAGTTCAGGAAACAGAACATGAGGTAATAAAGTAGCAGGAGTTTTGGGCTGAAGAACACAAGAGAAAAGGATGATGAGTGAGAAGAATGAAGTAATGTCTTTTACGAAAAGGCTTTGTGTAGAAACAGTATATAAGTAGCAGCATGATTAGTAAATGTTTGAGACAGTCTCAGCCAATACTTTTGTATAAGCAGAACTCCTATGAGAGAATTTATTTTAATTCTGTATATTCAATTGGAAAGTTAATAAATGTTTTTTTTGTTTCATATGTGGCCTGGTCTTTTATCATTCCAATCTTTTCCCGGGATATGTATGAATATTGGGATGGTGGTAAAAAGACCTAAATCTTAATTACACCATTTATTTATTTGTTTGTTACATTTATATCCCACATTTTCCCACCTATTTGTAGGCTCAATGTGGCTTACATAGTACCGGAGAGGCGTTACAGACTCCGGTGTAAACAAATACAAAGTGATGTTGTGGTAAGATAAAGTTCATGTGGCCCAGCCACACTAGGGAATCGTACAACGGAAGAGTTGTGTTATGTCCATTACGTACTTTAGTTTTGTTGTGTTGCAGAGATCAGGCATTTATGTTGGATCGGTAGGGTATGCCTTTCTAAACAGGTTAGTTTTTAGTGTTTTCCGGAAGTTTAAGTGGTCATACATGGTTTTCAAGGCTTTTGGTAATGCGTTCCACAGTTGTGTGCTTATGTAGGAGAAACTGGATACGTAAGTTGATTTGTATTTGAGTCCTTTGCAGCTTGGGTAGTGCAGATTTAGGTACGTTTGTGTTGATTCGGATGTGCTTCTAGTTAGTAGGTCGATCAAGTCTGTCATGTATCCCGGGGCTTCACCGTAGATAATTTTGTGAACCAGAGTGCAGATTTTGAAAGCAATGCATTCTTTGATTGGGAGCCAGTGTAGTTTTTCGCGAAGGGGTTTTGCACTTTCAAATCGCGTTTTTCTGAAGATAAGCCTAGCTGCCGTGTTTTGGGCAGCTAGGCCCCTCTCATGGCTACACCCCCTTTTGAGTTACTCGCTATCAGTTAGGTGTCATGTCTTATTAAAATTTGCACATGCATCTAGCTGTGCACTATTATATGTGCCAATTAACTTTGATAATTGGTTGTTAGCAGCCAGCTATTGCCGATTATTGGCTCATTAGCCAATTAATTTGTGCATGCACATCTTTGGAGCCTGTCTAAAATTTGTTATGCAAATCTTGGCACCATACATAGAAACTGAGGGTCTGTACTTTGTTTTTGTTTTTTTTTGCAATTACATTTTTAAATGAATTTTCGTGATATAGGGGGTCTATACTAGGCAGTTGTCTAGGGCGGCAACTTCTGAGGGGGAGAGGCAGCAAGAGCAGCTGCAGTTAAGGCTATTTTCAGAAAGCCCATTTAACAAACAATCGAGTTTTGGAAATTGTCCTCCATCTCTGTGTGCACATGATGCACACACAACAAAGTTTAATATTTTGGGGGGAGGGGACTGAAAGTTAATAGAGGGGGAGCTACTCTTTCACGAGCCTGAGAGTCCCTGTTATAAAGACACTCCCCCTCTCTGAAGCACTTTTCTCCAGGGAGACCGTGTTAAGTGCTGGCTCTGCGTCTCTCAGATTAATCCATGGTTTGTTTTTGTTTATATTTGGTTCTGCAATGTACTAATTTCTCTCTTAATGCATTATTTACTACAAATGTATTGTTACATTTGTGTAAAAAGATTTGAACTCAAAAAGGATTACCCAAACAGGCAGAGCTCACAGTCAAAACAACTGCAGCCCTGCCTTTTGCCTGGGTGGCAGCTGCTAAAACCTGGGCTGGAGCATGCCCAACCTGACCTAGCAGAAAGCACTCATTATCTTGTGCACGTATCTCCGCCATGTCTTTACAATCATACACCCCACGCTTTATCTGCATAAGCTTCCAGCTGTATAAGAAACAGAGAAGAAGAGGTTAACCGAGGTGGATAGGGGAGGGTTCAGCTAAGCTTCCTCTTCCACCAAATCCTTACACTTCCTCCCTGCAGGCCTTGCTGCATTGTGGTATTGCTGGGCTGTTTCTGGCAGTGCAACAGAAAGGTACTGGCGTTTGGAGGTTTGGGTGAGTAAAGAGGGTGGTGGGAGTTTCTTACCCAACCGTGGGATCCATAGCAGTGTCTAATTTCTCTGAAGAAAAAAGTGTTCAGAATATCAGGGTATAGTGGGTGTCAGCTCAGTCTCTGGGATTTAATGCTAGTAGTGCTCGTCTTAATAATTGCATTGTGAGAAGCACAAACTTCATCTGGAGCCCAAAAGGTATGAAATAAGCACCTTACCAGGGTGCCCTTGCAAAATCTTTTTTTTTTTTTTTACTGAGGCAAGTGGCTCCCAACACAGTGGGAGTACCATGTCGTTTTTGTAGCATTGAGCTTTTCGTATGTCTTCGGACTGGGAATGACCCAGGTGGTCCCAGTTTCAGCATTCACTGCCATTCTATCAGAATCGTAACATCATTTTATATGAAGTTACATTGGAGACTATGACTCCTTTAAGATCACTCTCGTGGCTCCCATTTAAGCTCCTTGGTGGCATTGGTCCAGGTGATCACTCATCGATCTTGACCCTCCTGTTGTGTTTTCATTCTAAAAATCCACCTTCCTTCTAATTTCAGAATTTAAAGGTAATCAATAGAAATAAAACAAAAGAAAACATGTAAAAGAAAACAAGATGATACCTTTTTTTATTGGACATAACTTAATACATTTCTTGATTAGCTTTCGAAGGTAGCCCTTCTTGTCAGATCAGAAATAAGCAAATGTTGGTAGATGACAGTATATATAAGTGAAACATCAAAGCATTTCAGTGACAGTCTAACAGGATGGGAGTGGATAGGTGAGAGACAGGAAGAGTCTGGTGGATGAGGGACAGGGAGATATGCATGGAGACAGGAGACATGTTTTATTTTGTTTTATTTCTATTGAATACCTTTAAAAGTGGACAAACACAGCTACCACACCTCTCTATTCAGAATTTAAGAAACTCCAGAGCTCAGTGATTCTCTTCCTCTCAAACAGCATAGAAAGTGATTATTGGAGTTTCAGAAAAATGTTTAAAAATCATGCTGACCCAGATTCCAAACGATTTAACCTGCCGGGAAACAGCCACCAACTGGTTAAATCGCTTGTTCATGGCTATCTGGTCGTTTTCAGCGGCAGTTAACCGGTTTATCTCTGCTGAAAATCACTGGTTAGTGCCAAATTCAAAAGCTGCTAACTTGTGGTTTCCAGGGGCAGAATCAGATGGCCCTGTTTACTAAGCAGTTTTATATGTGCGTTAACTGTGTTCGTGCCTACAATATCCCTCTAGGCGCCTACACAGTTAACGAGTACGCTAATTGTAGGCGCGTTAAAATGCTAACACGCCTTAGTAAACAGGGCCCTAAGTATCAATATTTAGCCCTTTACCCCATAAGTAAACCACTTCCTTTCTTTAAACGGTTTGACTTATGCTGGCAAGGGCTGAATATTGTCTTAACCGGCTTTAAAAAAAAAAAGGATATTCAATGCTGAAGCCCGGACAAATCGTGGCGTTGAATAACCGGGGATAATTGAGTGTGGCGGGCAGCAAAATGCTCATCGCTGCTAGTTGAATATCGAGGGGGGGGGGGTTATTCCCTAATTATTCTCTTATGTCTGTTTTGCATGGAAATTTGGACCTGTATTTTTTGTTGTAAACCACCTTCCCTCGCGTTCTATATATGGCACCTAGATTTGCATGCCAAAATTTGGCTGTGCTCCTGAGATACGCGTGCAAATGGCATGCATTAAGATTGGTGTGCAAATTTGGCTGTACACTATTCTGTAAAGCATGGCACCTAATTCAAAAACTGTGTAACTCAAAAGGGGGTGTGGCCATGGGAGGGACATTACAAAAGGTTATGCTCATTTTTACAAAATATGGCCTCAGTGCGCCTAACGGGTACCAGCATTTACAGTAGGTTTCAGCAGGTGTCCGTTTGGTGCCAAAAATTAGGCACAGGACTGGAAGCAAAGCGTGATTCTATAAAGGGCATGTGCCCTGTATAGAATCATGCTTAGTGCCAATTTTTTCTGGCCACAAATTTTTTGAGCACCATGTATAGAATCCCTCCCCCCCCCCCACACACACACAGAGCTTTTGGTGTGGGCTGTCTATAAAAAATGGTTGAGCGGAGGAGTAGCCTAGTGGTTAGTGCAGTGGACTTTGATCCTGGGGAACTGAGTTTGATTCCCACTGCTGCTCCTTGTGACTTTGGGCAAGTCACTTAACCCTCCATTGCCCCTGGTACAAAATAAGTACTTGAATATATGTAAACCACTTTGAATGTAGTTGCAAAAAACCTCAGAAAGGCGGTATATCAAGTCCCATTTCCCTTTCTTTCTCTATAATATCACCAAAATTCGCCCTTTCCTTTCTGAGCACACTACCAGAACCGTAATCCACACTCTTATTACCTCTCGCTTAGACTATTGCAACTTGCTTCTCACAGGCCTCCCACTTAGCCATCTCTCTCTCTTCAATCCGTTCACAATTCTGCTGCACGACTAATATTCCACCAGTGTAGTTATGCTCATATTAGCCCTCTCCTCAAGTCACTTCACTGGCTTCCTATCCGTTTCTGCATACAGTTCAAACTCCTCTTATTGACTTATAAGTGCATTCACTCTGCAGCTCCTCAGTACCTCTCCACTCTCATCTCTCCCTACATTCCTCCCTGGGAACTCCGTTCACTGGGTAAATCTCTCTTATCTGCACCCTTCTCATCCACCGCTAACTCCAGACTCCATTCCTTTTATTTTGCTGCACCCTATGCCTGGAATAGACTTCCTGATCCGGTACTTCAAGCTCCATCTCTGGCCATCTTCAAATCTAAGCTAAAAGCCCACCTTTTTGATGGTGCTTTTAACTCCTAACCCTTATTCACTTGTTCAGAACCCTTATTTTATCATCCTCACTTTAATATTCCCTTATCTCTTGTTTCTCTGTCTTAATTCGATTGTAAGCTCTGTCGAGCAGGGACTGTCTCTTCATGTTCAAGTGTACAGCGCTGCGCATGTCTAGTAGCGCTATAGAAATAAGTAGTAGCAGTCTTTGGGATTCCAGAATCTTGTTACTCTGGGATTCCACACAGAATCTTGCTACGTTTTGGGATTCCAGAATGTTGCTACTCTTTGGGATTCTTGAATCTTGCTACTTTGGGATTCCATATGTTGCTATTCTTTGGGATTTCACACAGAATCTTCCTGTTCTTTGGGATTCTGGAATCTTGCTACTTTGGGATTCTGCACAGAATGTTGCTATTCTTTGGGATTCCGCAATGTTGCTACTCTTTAGGATTCCGCAATGTTGCTACTCTTTGGGAGTCTGGAATCTTGCTACTCTTTGGGATTCCACACAGAATCTTGCTACTTTGGGATTCCGCACAGAATGTTGCTATTCTTTGGGATTCCGCAATGTTGCTACTCTTTGGGAGTCCGGAATCTTGCTACTCTTTGGGATTCCACACAGAATCTTCCTGTTCTTTGGGATTCCACACAGAATCTTGCTACTCTTTGTCCTTTTCCCTTATTTGTTCTGTTTGTCTGTCCTAATTAGATTGTAAGCTCTGTCGAGCAGGGACTGTCTCTTCATGTTCAAGTGTACAGCGCTGCGTACGTCTAGTAGCGCTATAGAAATAAGTAGTAGGTGCGCTAAGCCCTAACACAGGGGCTTAGCAAACTGAAAAGGGCTTACCACAGGACACTCTAAAGCATCTTGTTGTAATTTCCCTGTTTGCATATGGTAATCAAACGTAAAGTAATTTTTAAATCTTTTTTTTTTTTTTTTGTTAAATGAGGTGTGTTGTGGGCTTGGAAGTGCTAAGCAGCTTGCACATTTGCATTACTGCCCACTAGTTAACGCAGGATTAACGTGGGGGCACTTACCTCCTTGTTATTTGCAGGAACCACACGCACTAATGACATTGTCACACCACTTACAAATGAAAAAAAAAAAAAAGAAAAATCCTCATTTTACTGCCACGGTAAAAATGGGCTTAGCATGCAGGAAAGTCCCACATTAGGACGCTCTAAGCCCATGTTTTTTTTACCACAGCTTAGTAAAAGGGCCCCGTGGTTAATTTACTAATTATTTCTCTTGATTGTTTTGCTTGTTAATTTGGAACCGTATTTTGCATTGTAAACCACCCTGAGCTTTTGGTGTTCAAGATTAAGTATAACATTTTTTCCAGGATTTATCCTACCAGAAGACAGTTTGTGTTGGTAAAAAGACACTTTTGTGACTGTTTTCTTTGAATCGCTCTATACTGGTTATGTATTTTAATTAACAAAACTCTGAAAATTGAGGCGGACAATTTGAAATGAATTTCTTGAGTCTGGACAAATTCACCTGCACACTGAGTCTTGAGGTTGAAGTCCTTTGTCAGCAGTCTTATGAAATTTCTCCTATTTACAATTACAGCTTGATAACTACACGCCTTAATGACTTGTTTGACCATCCTTCTGACAAAAATTGCCCATCAAGGCTGGTTATATCAGATTTTTTTTCCAGCAGAGGCCAGGAAGAAATGAGCTTAAAAATAGTTCCAGCACTCTGTCCTGCCTTCAACTGACACACTCACTCAGCCATAATACTCCACCATCATGACACAAACACCCCCCTGCCATATCCACTGGCTTAATTCCACAATGTGAGATCCATATGCAGATTGATACTAGTGTCTAATGATGATACTTCTTTCCCATCTTCTGTCTCCCATGTGCCTAGTTGAGCCCTGTGATGGATGAAAAAGAGCTTCAGGGGAAGGAATTCTTCTCCTGGGAGGAGTTCAGCCTGTTTTTTGACAACTGGCGTGAGCAAACAAAATCTCTCTTCTGCATCTCTCAATCAAAGTCCCTCAGCAAGTGCAAGTGGGCCAGCGAGCCTCCTCGGCCCGAGGTGGTACATGCACTCAAGTACTGGCATGTTGTGTTCATCTGTAAGGAAATGAGGAGTTCCATCACCAAGAAAAAAGAGCAAAGGTGAGATAGTGGTTCATATCATCAGGGATAGTCTGAATCAGTACTACATCTCCTAGAGGAAAGTGGAAACACAAGGTCTTAGATGCAGTGGGACAGACACAGAACTGGCAGAGCTTTTCTCTCCCCTCATAATTGCACTGAAGAGTGGAAAAGAGAGAGGATAGGGACAAGCAAATGACAGTCCAGGGTCTTGAGTAGGCATGAGTAGCCAGAAAATGTATATTTCATTTTTGTGGATGTGGGAGGAGCATGGGTGGATCATGGGTGCCCAGCACTTACACGCTAAGATCATAAGAGTATAATCAGTTGCACGAATAACTCGCTGCAGTTAGATACGAGTACTTATACCAGCCTTTGACCTGGCCTAAGTACTTGCAGCTATATTTAGGCATGGAACTGCAGACTTAATGCTAGTATCCTTACATCAAGAAGGCAAATCTAGCTGAGAGAATATTTAATCATCTCTCTGACCTCATGTACATCTTTCTTTAAATTAGTCACCTTATTTTCTAATTCCTCTTACTCTCTTACCTATCTATATGTTCCATCTTTGCTTATACCCTACACTGCCTATTAAAATGTTCTATTACGTGTTGTGTTGACATTGTAAATAGTATACTATGCCATACTTTGTATTATTTGAATATTTTTACTTCTGTAATTGTCTATTGCTTATGTTTGATTTATTCTTATTGTACACTGCCTTGAGTGAATTCTTTCAAGAAAGCGGTAAATAAATCATAATAAAATAATAAATAAATCATAATAAATCAAATTCTGTAGTGGCAAAATGACACACATAATTGCTGATATCAAATTTGCATTTAGCACTCATCAACCCAGTGCTCTGTCCTAATTAGATTGTAAGCTCCGTCGAGCAGGGACTGTCTCTTCATGTTCAAGTGTACAGCGCTGCGTAAGTCTAGTAGCGCTCTAGAAATGATAAGTAGTAGTAGTAATCATCCCAGTGCCTAACTATAAGTGAACTTTTGAGATGTATCCCTAATATGGCCACTAAAGGCTGGATTCAGTAATTGGTGCTCAAAATCTGCTCTAAGCACGATTTCTATAAAGGGCATGCTTAGCACCCAGTCCTGCTCCTAACTTTAGGCGCCAGGCTTACCCCTTGTTATGATTGGGGTCTGAACCCCTCTCAAACTTACCTCTTTCCTGGGGGTCAGCTTCTTAGCTGGCTTCTGTTTCTTTGTCTGTCCTTTCTGAGCTGGCTCTGTCTCTCTGTGCTGGCAGCTTCCAGCAGCAGGGCTCTAATTGTTTCACTATACTGCACCTGTGTGGGTAGTCTGAGTTGCTCTAACTCTCTTTGGGTGTACTGGCTTCAAGTGTTTCACGGTGTTGCATTGGTGTGGGTTGGGCCTCTATGGTTTTCAGTGTGCTCTCTGGGTTAGTGTGCTGTTGCCTGGGTCTAGGGAGTGTGACATCTTCAGGGAGGGCCTTGATAAGGAAGTGGGTTCTTTCCTTCAGGGCCTTCGCAACGTTTGCTTGGCTACTTGCTTTAGGTCCAGGTTAGTTTAGTGCAGTGTGCACTTGTGACTTGTGTGTTTGTCTTCCCTGTTTTTCCCTTTTGTTACGGTGTGTAGCACTGCTGTTAGTGCAGTGCGGGAGTTTGGTGCTGGGAGCTCCCTTGTGAGTAAGTGTTTAGGAAGCACCTTTTGTTGTTTGGGTATTTGGCTTTCCTGCTTGTTTTCTTGTGCTTTCCCCGCTTTTCCTCGTGACCTGTGTTTAACTGCTGTAGCTGGGTGCTTAGGAAGCACCAGGGTGAGAACCCATGTTTAGCTGCTGCAGCTGGGTGCTTAGGAAGTACCAGTGTTAGGTCTGGCATTTGTCTTCCCTTCCTTTTCCCTTGTGGTTTCCCTGCACTTCTGTTAGTGTAGGGCGTAGGGGCACCCCTGTTAGTTTCTGTCAGGAGCACTGCTGTTAGTGGAGGGCTTAGGAGCTTTTCTGTTGGTGCTGGGCTTAGGAACACTTTTGGTCAATTTAGGAGTTAGGTGCACTTCAGTTACAGCTTGTTCTAGTCCTGGTCCCTGTGTCGTCCAGTAAGTCCTGCCGGCTACTCGAACCCATGAGCTCAACTCTTGGGGGGCTTAGTAGCTAAGTGCAGGTGAAGCTGTGTGGACCAGTCCAGTGTGCTCCAGTCCCATGTTCCAGTCCTGTGTCCTCCAGTCCGGGGGACCAGTCCAGTGTGCTCCAGTCCAGTGTGTTCCGGTCCGGTGTGTGTTCCAGTCGGGTGTGCTCCAGTCCAGTGTGTTCCGGTCCGGTGTGTGTTCCAGTCCTGTGTTCCCCAGTCCGGGGGATTCCAGTCCATGTGTTCCGGTTCGCTGGGCAGTGCCTGCAGTCCCTGCCAGTGTGCTTACTCAGTGTTGGTTGGTGGGTTTTGCCTGCTGCTGTCGCTCCTCATCAGCAGCCCAAGGGCTCACGTTTGCTCCAGAGCCCAGCCCCGCGGGCTCTGAACCTGAGAACCTGACACCCCTGCTGAAACCTGGTGTAAATGCTGGCACCCAAGTTAGGCGCGCTGAGGTCATCCTATATAATAATTTCCACCTCCAACATTCCATGTCTGGCTGCCTGGGTTCGTAAAATCTCCTGACGTCAGCCAGCCTCCAGCGTTCCATTCCCCCTCACTGTCCCGCCCTCGCATCAAGACGTAATGACGATAGAGGGCAGAACAGTGAGAGGGAACGCTGGAGGCGAGCTGACGTCAAGAGTGATGTTTCGAACGGAACGGAAGCCAGCACCAGCCAGCCAGAAAACGTTCAGGTACAAATCGAGGGGAGGAGGATAATTACACGCACTACGTTTTGGAACACCTCTGACAATCTTACAGCCACACTCCCTTTTGAGTTATGTGCTGGTAGGGTTAGGCACCATTCCTTTTAGAATAGAATGCAGCCAGTTGCACACACAAATCTTAATGAGTGCCAGTTAACATCAATAGTTGGTTGTTAGCACTCAATTATCGATAGTTAAGAGCTTGTTGCTCAATGTATTTTATTTATTAGGATTTATTTACTGCCTTTTTTTGAAGGAATTCACTCAAGGCAGTGTACAGTAAGTGCTGTATGTGCAGCCCTCGTCACTCTTTGTGTGTGTGTAGCCAAGCTTTCACTTGATTCCTGAAGTAGAGATAATCTTGTGTTAAGCGGAGCCTTTCAGGCAGTGCATTTGAGTGGGGGGGGGGGGGCCTACTCCGGAGAAGGCTCGCTTGCGGTTATCACATCGTGTAATGTCTTTTGGAGAGGGTGTGGTTAGTGATAGTCCTTAATTTACACAGCACAAATTTGGTCACACACATCTGTGCTCCATATATAGAATACAGAGGATGCTATGAATGCGCAGTGGTTCATGCATATGAGATAGGTCTGCACACTCTTTCCCGATAGGACAATTGTGTATCACACATGCGTGAACTATGTGCATTAAATGGTGCATTGAGATTATGAACTGGTTTTATTCGACATCTCCCCTTACAGTGTACCAAAAGTGCAAAACTCTGAAGAAGAGGAGGAGGAGGAGAGGGAGTCCACTGGCTGTCCTGCCAGAATCATCCTGATGATGAACAAGGAGATGGACCGCCTGGTGATTACTGAGTGCCAGCTGAACCACAACCACCCACTGTGCCCCATTGAGTTCGCCTACTACTTCAGCAGGGGCCACCTGATGGATAACTGCTGCCTACCTGTGGGCATCACCAACAAGATGTCCAAGCAGTTTCTGGGAGTTCAGGAGATCCAGTATATGCTGAAAAATTGCAAAAGTTGGGATAATGGGATTCAAGACACTCTCAACGTACTCAACAACCTCTGCATCCGTGATCCTGGGGCCAAGATGAAACTGGTGTTTGTGGAAAATAAGGTGATCATCCAGACCTTCTTCTTCCTTACGTCCATGATGAGGTCCCTCTGCCAGCGCTTCCCCCTGGTCCTCTTTTTTGACCGTGTGAAGGGATTCAATGAGGAGTTTGACCTCTACACAATTCTGTGCGTGGATGCCAATAGCCGGGGGCGGGAATGCAGCTTCTGCCTGACGAAGAAAGGCACACCCAATGTGTTGCGCTTCACCCTGGCATCGCTGCTCCAGAGCGTGCCAGACATAAAGTTCAAAGTGCGGTGCCTAACGGTGGGGGTAGACATTGGAGAACTGGAGGTGGTGAACGAGCTGCTGCCATATGCCAGGCTCCATATCTGTCGCACTCAGGTTCTGGAGATCTTGTTCAGCAAGGCCCATGAGATGGGGGCATCGGAGGATGAAAAGGTTTGGCCTGCTCTTTGCAAGACAGCTAAAGCCGGCTCGTTTGTGGCTTACCGACAGGCAGTGAAGGAGATGGACTCTCTTCTACCTCAGGAATTCATGAAATATTATCGGGAGCACTGGCACCCACGCCCCGAGAGGTGGGTGGAATTCTGGAACTTTGAGCCGGCACGGGGCATTGATGGTAGTGAACTTATGAAACAGCACAAACAGAAGGTGATGGTGGGTTTTAACCCCTCCCGGACATTAGCCCAGTGTATTCTGTACTTGATGGTCATCCAGACCCCAAAGGAAGAGGTTAGGGACCTCGATGAAGATGAGGTGGTCACACGCTACCACAGCATCTGCAACCCCGATTCAGCCAGTCTGATTGAGGAGGAACTGAGCTTTGTTAAGCATGGGGCCTATGATATTAAAAAGACGGCAGAGGGCTTTGTCCTTAATGATCGTGTTTCCGAGTTCCACATGGACCACAGCCTGACCACCTGCAACTGTTCCATCTACACCTCCAGCCTCCTACCCTGTCGGCATCTGTTTGCTACCCGCCTGCACACTGGAGAGCCTCTCTTTGACATCTCCCTCCTACAGAGCAACAAAAATGCACTGATGACAGTCTCTTTGTAGTAGGAGTAGACAGTTCAATAATCCCACCCTTCCCGCCACTTTTTTTGGCATCCACATGAACAACTTACTGTATAAGTCACTGCATTACATGCTGAGGTGCCACATAGCACAGGCATCTGCCATGAAATTCGGTGTACTGACTCTAAGAGTTTCTAACAATGTTGTGTTTCTGTATACAGGCACTTAATAGGGACATTAAGGAGCCCTTATACCAGGGGCGTAGCCAGACAGACAATTTTGGGTGGGCCTGAGCCCAAAATGGATGGGCACAGAATTCAGCTCCTCCTGACCCCCCCCCCCCTCGCTTTCCGCATTCTGCCTCTCCCCCTACCCTCAAACGCAAAATATGAAACACCTGAACTGGTGGGGATCCCTAAACTGCAGCAGCTGAAGATTTCCTCCTCGGGCAGCCAGTGCTCTTCAAACAGCAGCTGGCAGCACTTGACTTGAGCTGACGCCACTGAGAGTAGTCCTTACATGCTCAGTGCTTTCGCCTGGTGAAAACTGAGCATGTGCAGAGGGGCCAGTGTGTGGTGCCAGCTCCCGTTTGGAAGAGCATTGGCTGCTTGAGGAGGAGGAAATCTTTAGCTGGTGGGGTTTGGAGAGTCCCACCAGCCACAGCAAGAGTGCCACAATTTGGGGTGGGCCACAGCCCACCCAGGCCCACCTGTAGCTACGCCACTGCCTTATACTAAAGGGTGTTAGAATCTGGGCTGAGCGCAACTTAATGCAGGACTTTCCCACAGGCTAAGGCCAGATTCAGTGCTGCACAATTTAAGGCATTTTTGAATATTTTTTTTTTCAGGTCACTGCGCTAATGTTCACTTTAGCATGTGCTTTAGCCAGCAAAAAAATATATTTTTTAAAAATAGCTAATGCGCAAGTTAACGCGCGATATCAGACAAAACAAATGTAAAATATTTTAATGCATTTTGCGGTAGCCTGTTATTCACATGCTAAGCATGCATTAGTACTTAATGCCCTTTAGTAAACGGGCCCGAGTGAGCCGGTCTGAGAACTGGTGGGAGACTTTTGAAATAAGTATGGAGATTAGATATGTCAGCCCTTCCAAACAAGGTCTCAACTCCAAATGGAGTCAGAAAATCAGTAGATGGGACTGCAAGAAAATGAAGTTACCTGTATGTAGTGTTTTCTATGAACAACAGAGTCGGTCAGTCACCCCAGTAAGTGATGTCATCTGACAGTGCTAGGAACTGAAGTGTCCTAGCTCTGAAGTAAGCCTTATGTATTGAACTGAGTATGTGCAATAGCTAATACATTTTGGATAACTACAAGGGGAAGCGGGAGGTTATGGATGACTGACATTGTCTTCTTGTCCATTGACAAATCAGCCACAGGGAAACTGCTTCATTTTCAAGGTTCATGGTTCAGGTATATTTGATATATCACAAAATCTAATTAAAATCTAAGGGCCCTGATAGTCACTGGATTTATGCTTCTAACTTTGAGAGTTTTGCTCATAAATTGGCCTCTTTGAAAATTTAGTGGGGCTGAGTGCATAAATGTGTACTCAAACTTTCACTATACTCTTAAATTTAGGAGTGAAAAACTTGGGTGGGAACGGGCAGATTTAGGGCAAGAAAAGAAGTTAGGAACTTAGCACTGATTTTCAGCACACAGTGACCAATCCAGGCCACAAGTACCTGGCAATATTCCAAACAGTAAAACAGAATTTATGCTGCTCTGAAGTCCATCTTAACAATTGCTTATGGACTTTTCTTTTAGGAAATGATCCAAACCTTTTTAAACCCTGCTAAGCTAACTGCTTTTACCACATTCTCTGGCAACAAATGGCAGGCCTAAATTTATAAGTTTAGGGGTCGATATTCAAAGTGATTTAACTGGCCAGAAATGGCTCTTGGCCAGTTAAATCACTTGTGCGGGGCTATGGGTTAGTGCCACTGAATAACACCACAGACCGTTAAACGCAAAGCCAGCTATTATGTGGAGAGACAAGGGATGGAGTTGCCGATATTCAGCACTTTAACCACTGAATTTAAGTGGCCAAAGAGGACCGTATAAAAGTTACCTTTCTTTGTGCCGTGTTGGTTAGGCGGTTAAGTGCTGAATATTACAGTTAACCGCTTAAGAGATAGCCAGACACATAAACCTGGATATTCAGTGCTGGTGCCCGACATGGCACGGCAGTGAATATCCAGAAATAATGCCAGCAGCGGCTAAAAAAAACACTCACCGCTGCCAGCTAAATATTGACCCCTATAACTTTTAAGCTCCTGAATTAAGATGTATTTTCAGATGAGAAATTATGCTCCTCAATTTGGCTGAAAATAGGGAACTCAGCATTTTCTGAATATCGGGCTGTACGTGGTTTTCAAAAATGTTAAATAAATGAAGGGAGCAGATTACAATTCTCAAATCAGATTAGAAAAGATAACTAAACACCAGGATAAAACAAACACATACAATAACATAAATAACCGAGGGATACGGACACACTCGACTTGCTTATCCACATCTACGCCAGCCACAAAGAAGCATTAGGGAAATCCCGGAAAAAGTAAAGTTTTCAATTCCGATTTCTGTATGGATAAGCGGAAAGGTCAGTCCAACTTCTGGGGTGTCTCTAGTTTTCCAGTCTTTCAGATGACCCGCTGAAAGTGTGTTCTGGGGAAGGAGTTAGCATGAACAAAAGCAATATCAGTCTTTTAGGAGACTGCACAGGAGTGGGAAGCAGACGTACAGACAGAACTCCAAATGGCTGCTGACTCTAGGAGAGGCTCGGATGCTATGAGCCTTGACATGACCTTACAAAGGTAACACACTCTGAGAGCCATTACCCTTTTAGAAAGTTGAAATGCCAGTCTGTTGAGGTGAATACACACAGATGGCTGAGAAGTATTTCTGACTTCCTTAGACCTGCTCAAGTGAAAGGACACCACTCTTTGGAAGCAAAGGTGTGCAGAACGGCATCTGCCTAATATGCATGAGGCTTGGGGAAAAACAGGCCGAATGACAGACTATGAAAACAGAAATTGAGGATAACACCAGGCACACATTTGGACATCCAATATAGAATATTATTATTAAGGGGGAAGTTATCAGCTTGGGCATTCATTAATACTTGTATTGTTAACCCCAGTTATTAGTAATTAGGACTGACTGCGTAAAATGGGACCTGTAGTAAAATAGCATGAGTTAGTGGTAAAAATAACACATCTTAACGGTAGCCCACGTTGATAACTTCTCCCATTAGTGTGAAGAGTTTCAGTCTCTGATAACAAGAGCTGTGTCCTGCCTTCTCTGATGCAATTTGCTGTGGGCTGGACGCAGCAGAGGGAAGCCCCAAGGGTTGATCGAAGGCAGCCTGTCATGCTGCTGCCACTGGTAACAGACATAAACTTGACAAGACCACATTTTACTTTACAGGACCATTGTTTACTTTAAGCTACGTTTAAAGATTTTAAGCATTCATCCTGCAAATTTCTGTGAGCAGGCCATCCTGACAATAACGTTATATTGCCACAACTGATTCAATCTTGCCATGACATCATAGCCTACATGTGGTCTCAATCTGTCATGTTAACAAAAGAGAGGGAAAAAACAGCCTTACTGGTATTTTAAGCATTGTACCCAAGAGTTAAGGTATGACTTGTATAAAAGGCAGTTTGTATTGTTATGTAAAAATTTAATAAAGAGATTTAAAAAAAAAGGGAGAAAAAACAAAATGGAGGAAAAAGCCTCTGTATGTCTGTGGTGCTTATCTTGCTTTAACAACCAACAGAACAAACGCATCATCATCGGCTCAAAAAACCTCCATATTATTCATCTGTTCCCTTCCCTTTATTTTATTTATATACTTATCATTTTTTTTCATTTTCATAAAACATTCAACATTGTTGCTTCTTAAAAATGTTAGCACAGCTTACCTGTATGTCAGACTGGACACTAAAGGGTTAAAGGTGAAACAGGACCCTATCTTCCCATCAATCTGTTCCCATATGGCTTATTATGGGAACACTGGACACTAAAGGGTTAATTTTCCTAGGCTTTATCAAGGGAGTCTGCAAACGTGCAAACAACATCTGTTACCATCACATATATTCAGGAAGACTTCTTTCAAAAGTCCATAGCTTTAATCATCAGTGGTAAAATTATGTCTTACCTGATAATTTTCTTTCCATTAGTCCCTCAGATCAATCCAGAGACTTGTGGGTTATGCCCCTCCTCTAGCAGGTTAGATAGAGAGAACTCAGAAGTTTGCTACAATAGAGCATGGGCATCCAGCCTCACTTCAGTATAACGATACCAAAGCAGTAAGAACCATAGAACACTCTCCTGTCTGCAAAAGCAGCATAAACTTGAAAGAAACTCTCCGAGCTGCTATAACTTAGAAATGTAAACATAAAAGCACCCTAACAGCCTTACCCGTCCAGAGACAAAGGAACGTGAACAGAACCGACTGAAGTATACTAAATCCGATCAGAGATTACGAAAGCGAATTCCAGGGAGGGGCTCTGGATTGATCTGAGGGACTAATGGAAAGAAAATTATCAGGTAAGACATAATTTTACCTTCCATAGCGTCCCCAGATCAATCCAGAGACTTGTGGGATGTACCAAAGCAATCCTCATCAAGGGTGGGACCGGCCTACTCCGGCCGCCAACACAGAAGTCCCAACAAGTGCATCTCGACGCGCAGCAACATCAAGACGGCAATGCATAACAAAGGAATGCCAAGACGACCAAGACGCTGCTTAACAAATGTCCTCCAACGACACCAGATGACACTCTGCAAAAGAAGAGGCCTGAACCCTCTTGGAGAGTGCCCGAATGCGAATAGGGATAGAATCCCCCAACAACAGGTAAGCCGACGCAATAGCCTCCCTAAGCCACCGATCGACTGTGGCCTTAGAGGTCATATTCGCTTTCTTGTGACCTGCGAACAGCACAAAAAGATGATCTGCTTTCGAAACAAATTAGTCGCCTCCAAATAACACATCAGAGGTCCCCTAACATCTAAACCCCATAGAGCTCGAAAATTGTGAGGAAACTCCTCTTGCTTGAAAGATGGATGGCAACACCACTCCCTGGTTAACGTGAAAACGCGTGACTACCTTAGAAACCAAGGACGGTACCCTTCGAATTGTCACTCCCGCCTCTGAAAAAACGGAGAAAGGGGCTCTGCACGAAAGGGCCTGAAGCTCAGACACCCGCCTGGCTGAAGCCATTGCCACCAGAAACACAGTCTTCAACTTGAAAACATTCAAGATCTTTACTCAGGGGCTCGAAAGGAGACCGCCGAAATGCCCTAAGGACCAGGTTCAAATTCTAATCCGGCACCACCGGAACCCAAGGAGGTCTGAGATGCCTTACACCGCGAAGAAAACGAACGAACTCCGGAAGAGACACTAAGGAGTGGCTCCCCAAACGACCCCTCCAGGAAGCCAATGCCGCTAACTGACCCTTTAAAGTACTTAGCGACAGTTCCTTAACCATCACTTCCTGCAAAAAAGCCAGAACAGACCCAAGAGGGTCTGATTGAGGGGAAATGCCTGCCAAGGAACCCCAAGCCACAAACGACCTCCACACTCCATCATACGCAATAGAAGTGGAACATTTGTGCGCCTGTAACATGGTCCCAAAAACCACCTCCGGCTATTCTGGACACCTCAGACGCGACCGTACAAAGGCGAGGCCATAAGCCCAAATGGAGCGTGATCGTTCATGACTACCGGCCCCTGATGGATAAGACCCGGCCAGTGAGACAGGTGGAACGGCTCGTCGATCAGGAGGTGAATCAAGCCCGCATACCAAGGACATCTGGGCCAGTCCGGCGCAATAAGTATTACCGGACCCGGAAGACGAGAGATTTCCCCACTACTTGACCGACCATCAGCTACAGAGGAAAGACATATAGAAGCTCCAACGGCCACGGCTGAAGAATAGCGTCTATTCCTTTGGACTCAAACTCTCTGCCTCTTAACTGTTGTTGCTCACAGCTTTATTAGTAGTAACAGTGGGATTTGAACCGTCTACCTCTGCATTACAAGACCAGTGCTGTTACCACTTGGTCACAGCTGCACTTTGCTGAAGAACCAGGTCACCTTGGGATTGTAGAATCAAGCCATGAAATCCATCACCGGAGTCCACCAGCTATCCGAAATCTGGCTGACAGCCGGCGGAGAGAGCTCCCACTACCCAGCATCCAAGCGATTGCGACTGAAAAAGTTGGCCTGTACACTTAGCACTCCCGCTATGTGAGCCGCCGACAACCGAACTCGACGCTTCTCTGCCCCAAGAGACAGCACGGACACCTCTTCTGCCAGCGGAGCACTTCGAGTTCCGCCCTGCTGAATGACGTACGCTACCGCCGTTGCATTGTCGCAGAGAACTCGGACTGGTTGAACTCTCCACAACATCTCAAAAGCTCGGAGCGCCAACCGAAATGCCCGAAGTTCCATGATATTGAACTGCAACCTGGACTCCGAGGGGGACCAACTCCCTTGAGCTGAGTGGCCGAGAACCACACGCCACTCCGACGTGGCGAGAGGCATGCCTCGAGTCAGTATCCGACCTGAGCCAACACTGCAGAGTAAAAGAAGCTCGCGGTGTCCAGGGAAAACGAATCGAAGAACCTTGGAAAGGAAAGACCAACGGCTGAGTAGATACCATTGCAAAGGCCGCATGCAGCTCCGGGCCCAAGGAACAACCCCTGAACATAGTCCAATGCTGTTGGATCCTTCAGCCGAATGAGGGAAGAAACCTGGCACAGCTTCGCCCGTTGCTGTTCCGGAAGAAAATCTCCGCCCTGACAGGTATCAGTCGTACTACCAGGTACACCAGAGACAGATGGTGTAGCAGCATATGTCTATAGTGCCATTGCATGCTACAAAAAGCAAGCTACAGTGGGTCGTGAAGCCCCACCCCTAGAGCTCAGTGCTTACTCTCAGCTGATTGTAACCACTATTAAGCTATCTCTACACTGAAGTAGCTCCTGGGCCACTCATGAAATTTAGGTACCCCATAAGAAGCAATTAGAGGTACTGGGAACGCTGCAGTACCAGGCAGCTGAGGCTAATATGTAAAAGTGTGGCCAGTATCAGTGTGCTATGAGAGAGAGAAGAGCAACATTTAAAACTGAAGAGTTCTGAAAACTGTTCCAGTCATGTTAAGAACTACTTGGCCAAGCAAGCCATAAGAGATAATGAAATAAAATACGCCCCACTGGAAATCTAGCTGAGCCCACAGTATCTAATTGGATGGAAAAACCAGCCTTGAACCTATAACCTTCAGGCTGAAAGGCCAGCAGCCCTCCTCAAAAAAACTAGATTGATGTAAACAATGCCACCAGGGGAGCCCAGAGGGTGCAGGGTTACCAAGGAAACCGAGAGAAACCTGAGAGGCCTGCACTAGCCTCAAAATGTAACATTTCTCACAGAAACATCTAGTCAACAGTCTTAAGCCTGACTACTAAAACACTGTACTGCCATATCTGAGAAAGTGGAAGAGTGAAAACCTAGGGTAGGATCCCTAATCCTGATACCTTCCTCCCTTCCATTAAAGATGTACACACCCCCTGAACCTCCTCAAGGAGGGTCCAGAAATAGTCTTACTGTAGCTCACCTCCAGAAGCACAGGCATCTCTACCAGGAGACTTTCAGATAGGCAGTACTTTCCAAGCAGCAGCATAAGGCTCTCACTGTCACGGCACAGCTGCAGGGGACTAAAGGGTCACCTACCTTGCCCCTGGAAAGCTGAGGAAGACTCAAAGCTGTGGAAAACCAACATGCAGAAACTGGAGTGCTCCACACTAGGTTCCCAATCACATTCCTGAAAGATCTACATATAAAACTGCCTGAATTGCAAGCACAGAATCTTCTATGTTTGTGTAGCGCTGCGTACGCCTTGTAGCGCTATAAAAATGCTAAATAGTAGTAGTAGCACTGGGGCCTCAGCAGTGCCATGTGGAGTGGCAATAAAGATGGGAGCTCTACTAGATTGTAAGCTCTTGAGCAGGAACTGTCTCTTTATGACACATTGAGCCTGCAAATAGGTGGGAAAATGTGGGCTACAAATGCAATAAATAAATAAAATAAATAAATGTCAGGTGTTCAGTGCTGCAAGTGTTTGGTAGCGCATACAAATGCTAATAATCAAGCGCGCACATACACCCAAGAACAGAATAGCCTCATGAACCTAACAGGCTTCTGCCGGCTCCTAGTGCCCGACCAAATGGAAGAGCTAACCGCAGAGGATATAAAAGGAGAAATTAGATCTTACCTGCTAATTTGCTTTCCTTTAGTCCCTCCGGACCGGACCAGGATTGGACTGTTGGGTTGTGCCCGCCTACCAGCAGGTGGAGACTGAGAAAAACTCAGACTCTAGAGAGCCAATAGGAGCCCTGGCCATGTGACCTTAGCCTCAGTATTTGAATAACAAAGCAGGAAAGAAAGAAATAACTTCTGTGCCGTATGGAATCCTAGCAGCCACAAATTCCTCGGCAAAACCGAGTACTAGAGCTCACCAGCAACTCTCACCAGAGAAGTGGTATGGCCCATTTGTATTAGAGCTCGCCAGCAACTCTCACCAGAGAAGTGGCATGGCCCATTCATATTAGAGCTCACCAGCAACTCTCACCAGAGAAGTGGTATGACTCACTTAAGGTTTCATATATATTCCATCAACTGAGCTCACCAGCAACTCTCACCAGAGAAGTGGTATGACTCACTTAAGGTTTTATATATATTCCATCAACTGAGCTCACCAGCAACTCTCAACAGAGAAGTGGTATAACATATTCAAGGCTTTATATATATTCCAGCAACTGAGCTCACCAGCAACTCTCACCAAAGAAGTGGTATTAAGGTTTTATATATATATATATATTCCAGCAACTGAGCTCACCAGCAACTCTCACCAGAGAAGTGGTATGACCCATTAAGGTTTTGTATATATTCCAGCAACCGAGCTCACCAGCAACCACCAGAGAAGTGGTATGGACCACGCAAAGTCATTTTTTTAAAAAATATATATACAGTATCATCTGTTGTTTTTTTAAACATTCCACTTCCAAACTTAATAAAAGAATCTAAAGAGTTGATAGAACATGGGAGGGGCCTGGTCCGGTCCGGTCCGGAGGGACTAAAGGAAAGCAAATTTGCAGGTAAGATCTAATTTCTCCTTCCTTAGCGTCCCTCCGGACAGGACCAGGATTGGACTGTTGGGAAGTACCAAAGCAGTAATCTTACGGGAGGGACAGACATTGAGAATGCGGTAGAGTCCCTGAAAACACCCAAACTAGGATGAATACGAAGCCAAAAGCTTGATCCAAGAACCGCCAATAAACTAAATAGAATGACTACAAAGCAAAAAAGCTGAAAAGTTCAAGCGACGCTGAACATTGTCCCCTACCAAGTGGCCGCTATATAATGTCCCCTACCGCACTATCAGTGCAGCGCAAAGGACAGAGAGACTCGAGAAAAAAAACGACTGAAAGAAAGATGGCAAAGGTAGAAGCAGAGCCGCCTGGAAACAAAAAACTGCAATGAATCTACCTCAGCTGAGAAAGTGGAAACCGAGATCCTGAAGTACAATACTCCAGATATCGTAGACTATTGCTGACCTAGCAACAGATTGGAAGTATGTAAAGCCTGTCAGTGAGAAAGTACCTGATCACTAGAAGCTAAATAGGTAAAAACAAGAATGCAGTTAAATACTATGCAGAAGAAGAAGGTACCTAAATCCCTGCTGCAAACTAGACTGAAGGTCCAAATAAACTGACAGCCGCTGCAGTTACCCAACATGAAGAAAACATATCTCAGAGCGCAATTCAAATGAGAGAGAAAGAATCATCTGTAGCTGTTGCCTCTGTAAGCAGATCACCTGAGACTCTTGTCGTAGACCCCAATTAGTGAAAACGGGAATAAATCAACAGTAGACACTTGTTAGTACCTTTCATCTGTTAGATACATATAGAAGTCCATAAAACACTACACAGTTCCAGGAATAACATGTATAGAATGTTTGTACATTTAGGAATCTAGCCAGGTGCTCATGGTCTGGATTGGCTGTGGACCGAAAGGTGGGCTCGACAGGACCTTTGAGCTTTTCCCAGTGTGGAATTAAATATGTACTTATGTAGTAGAACTATAAATATACATATATATTTTCACAGATGCAGCCATCAAAAAACTGCTCACTGTGTATATGCTCCCGGCATACTTGCAGGAAGAATGCTCAATCTCAACCACCAGACCCAAGTGCTGCACTAGTGAGAATACAGAGGCCAACTGAGCGGAGGGAATTCCATCCGAGATAAATATCTGGATACGAGAGGGCATCTATCTCTGCCGCTGACAAGTCTTTTTAGCAAGAGAGTAAGCGAGGCACATGGAAGGTCAGAGCGAAAAGAAGTAGTTCTAGAACTGGGACTTCCCCTTAAGGTACTATCCATTGAAAACTCCCAGAAGTTTGTTTTTTTTTTTCAATGGTCACGAAATTGACAGAGTGAAAAGCTGCCAAAAAAGACTACCGAGACTCCAAAGAGAATGAAGAAAAAATTCCTTCTTGGGAGCTAGAAAGTAAAATTTTACTCTGCAAAATAGAGCAAGGTAATGGCCGAAGGCCCAAGAACATCCAGAGAAAACAGAAAGTGGGACGCTTGTAGAGAAGACAAAAACAGTCTGCGCCAACTTGACTAAACAAAGAGAGAAAAAATAGAGACATGCTACGAAATCTAATGAGATCACACAAGAGCTCAAAAGAGAGATCAAATGAGAGACCTGGCTACATGCACCCCGTAACCTAGAGTGTGCCCAAAATGCACCACCCATTGCTTGACCTGACAACTCTGCCAATAAGACTGTCTGTAATGAACCAGACATCTAGGAAAGGATGAAACGAGGAGACGTTGTTTCATGAGCGCCGCTGCTACTACGACCATAACTTAAGAAAAAAGTGCGCGGAGCCGACGTGAGACCGAAGAGCAGGGCAAGAAAACTGGTAATGAGGACCTTCTCATCATCCTCGTATCGTGGACATTACTCCTCCTATACTGAGATGTACTAAGATGTACCGACCCACACCCATAAGAAATGAATGTGGTACTTGCAACCTGGATTGACCACAACTGAGAACAGGATGCTGGGCTTAATGGACTCTTAGACTTTCCCCGTATGACAATACTCATATACTAATAGCAAAAATGCACAGGAAGTGAAAGAATCCCCTTCCAATTGAAAGGAAGATCTGGAGTGAGGACGTATAGAATGAAAATGAAAGGATCACCATATGTTGAGCGTGGACTGAGACACACTGGCCTTTAATTTTACCGGATCTCCCCAAACCTCGTATCATGTCATGCCTCCTTCCTCACTGAGATGTACAGAGATGAACAGACGCACACTCACGAGATATGAATGTGGTATTTGCAATCTGGATTGACCCCATCTGAAAACAGGATGGGGACTCTTGGCCTTTCCCATTATGGCAACACTTATGCCCTTATGGCAAAAAATGCACAGAAAATGAGTGAATCTCCTTCCAAGAGAAAAAAAACTCTGGAGAGAGGAAGAATAAAATGAAAATGAAAAGGAATAGACTTGGAAAATACCTATTACGGAAAAGGTGGTGAATTTGTGCCACAGGAGACAAGACTGTACCTGACGTCAAGAAAGCTTGAAACAAGACCCTAAAATCTGTAAGGAAGAGAAAGGGATAGCAGATATTATGGATGGTCATACTGAACAAAACCAGAATGTTTACCATGTGCCCAGGCTGAATAGGTAGAGGAAACAAAAATACAAGTAGATGGCGTGAGGACCTCCCAGTGTCCTTAAGTGGGAGAAAATGCAAATTGACCGGATAACTTTACTCCCTAAGTGGACATATATCTTGTAAGTCCTAGAAGAAAACTAAGATAATACATGAGAAATTCCAAGACAGTTGGAAAGTAGAGAAGACGTGAATAAAACATGCCTTCTAAAGCAGCTGAGAAAACTGGGTGCTCGGTAGACAGGACTGAGTCTCCTAGAATATGAGAACCATCTGAACCATGTAGCCTATGCAGCTGTCATCTGCTATGCCAAAGAGAACGCATAGCCATGAAAGAAAATTGCTGAAAGGAAGTAAGACCTTATGTCCAGAATTGCAAAGTACGCAACAATTGAGTATCAGACAATGTATTTCATTGCACATGGCATCTGAACCATATAGCCTACGCTCTAGAGAACGTTTGTTAAGATCTTAAAACACTGTACAAGAACATAGCCACGGAGGAAAATTTCCTGAAAGGAATTAAGATCTTATGTCCAGCATTGTAAAGTACCAAACAATGGCACCTGAACCAGATAGCCTATGCCATAGAAAATGTTTGTTAAGTTCTTAAAAACACTGTATAACATCATAGCCATGAAGGGAAATGCTTGAAAGGAACTAAGATATTATGGCCAGATTTGTAAAGTACTAATCAATTGACTATTAGAAAATGTAGTCCTATTCACCAGGAAATGAGAGAGACACAGAGTGACGTACACTGGACCCCCATAAAAACTGCGCTAGACAATAGCGAAGACCTTTCCTCCAAACATCACACACAAGGGAAAAGAATAGGAAAATGGTTATTTTGGAGCTGAGATACAATTTAATTCGCCCCATTATCAGAAACAGAGAATTCCCGACTGAGCTGCACTTTGAATCGGAGTCTTGCCAAGAACAAAGAAATCGCCAACTGAGCTGCACTTTAATTCACAACATTGCTAGCAACCAAAAAGTCCCCGATGGAGAAAAAACAGAGGGAAAAACAAAGAATGCCATTCGCATCGTAGCATTTCTTTTTTTTTTTTTTAATAGCTTGAAAAATACATGTAAAAATTAATTTTGGGGCAAATATACTACCAATTGCCCCAACTACCGGAGAAACAATATCTCCTTTCCATTGCACAAACAGCCAAACACAGTAAAAGCAGAAAAACGCTGCCGCGTCAAGGGAAATTGCAGCTGCAAGCAAAACAATGGCGGCCAAGCGCGCCAAAATGAGAAGAATAAAGTTCGGGGGAGAAAACCACTGAGCGGACCGACGAAGAAGCAGGAAATCTGTGCCGCCGAAAAACAGATAGCCTCCGATGCCGCACAAAACATGGTTTAGCCTCTGGCCCGAACAGGAACCGTCAATACAGCTCCCAAGCTATACAGACCCGTCCAAGAGCGAGCACGCGCTTAACAGTTCGCGCCGCTTTTTTTTTTTTTTTTTTTACAACTACCGCCGCTAACAATGCCAGATAGCAGAGGAAAAATAATTAAGATAAGAAAAAAACGCCGATTAAAGTCAGACGCTGACTTATCACTTTTTTTTTTTTTTTAAATAGCTCCACCAGAAAATAAAATAAAGACTCTTCAAACAGAATAAGACAGAAGAGCTACCTGCTCGTTATAAGCCTGGGGAAAGCAAAAACTACTTCCTTTAAATTCCTTTCAATTGAATTAATTCTTTAAAAACAGCTGACTATTAAAAGTGGCTGCCTCTCCCAAAGACGGTACACCTTTCCAGAGAAAGGGACGGCCCTTCCCTGCTAAGCCAGGGAGATAGGGAGGAAGGGGGGTGGACTCGAGACACCCGAGTTTAACACCCCAGAGGCTGTCAAAGAAAGAAAAGAAACCCTGTCAAGCCTCTAATTACGATTCCAGGCACAGAAGAAGTATTATAAATATATCTGTAATATCTTATAGAGAAAAAGAGAGAGAGAGAGAGACTAATGGGCTCACTTCCTACCTGCTGAGAGACTGAGAAAATACTGAGGCTAAGGTCACATGGCCAGGGCTCCTATTGGCTCTCTAGAGTCAGAGTTTTTCTCAGTCTCCACCTGCTGGTAGGCGGGCACAACCCAACAGTCCAATCCTGGTCCAGTCCGGAGAGTCGCTAAGGAATTAGCACTTACAATGCCTGTATAAAGAACGGAATCAGTTCTTCCCTTTAAAGAGCCTGGTCGCGGTGAGGTCAACTCCCTCACCCGCAGGCAACTCCCTCTGTTCAAGGTGCCCTGAAAAGGATTCCCCTGACCCTGGGACACCCTCCGAATCCATATGTCATCCCAGGGTTATTATGGAGGGCTAAGTGACTTGCTCACGGACAGAAGGAGCAGCAGAGAGAAACTAACCCAGACAGCCAGGTTCAAAGCCTGCTGCACTAACCATTATGCTACTCCTCCACTCTACCGGCCCCTTACACCTAACCGGGCTGTCTTAGGCGGCTTCTGTACGAACTCAGAGCCCGAGGCAGCAGAGCCTCGAAAATGGCAGCCTCCTGCCCCTCTCCCTCAGAGCGCAATAAAAACGCTTTGAGCAAAAGAGAACAAACTCCGGGGGAAATGCCCCCCATAAGAGTCTTTTCTAGGAGAGAAATCGAGGCTTCTCTGTCGGAGGGAGCCAGCAGATCCCGCCGCCGCATCCTGAGACCACGGCGCTAGCGAGAAAATGGCGCCAGCGGATCAACCGTTCCAGTCACAGACTTTCCCGCCAAGCGAAAACGATCCCTTTTGGTGCCGTGGTGCCCAACACGCGATCACCTGATCCGCACTATGACTCACTACCCTCATGGAACAAAACACACAGGGAAGCGACGTGCCACCATGCCTCGCAGCATGAGCCGTGCTTAACGGACTCCAACGGAACGGACATAGCCCCAAAAACCTTACCTTCTCTGCAGTCCCAGCCCTGCTCACGTTCCAATTAAGCTGAACGGAGAATTGTTCCAAGCGCCAAGCAAGCCAAAATTAGCCTGGACTGGAGAATCGTTCCGTCTGGTTCTTTTTTTTTTTTTTAAGAGACAGGAGAGGAATACAGCCAAAATCCTCAACAGAATTTAAGTAGGCTGACAGGGGGAGAAGGGTAGGTACCTGGCACAACTACTACTACTACTATTTAGCATTTTTATAGCGCTACAAGGCGTACGCAGCGCTGCACAAACATAGAAGAAAGACAGTCCCTAATCAAAGAGCTTACAATCTAATAGACAAAAACTAAATAAAGTAAGCAAATCAAATCAATTAATGTGAACGGGAAGGAAGAGAGGAGGGTAGGGGGAGGCGAGTGGTTACAAGTGGTTATGAGTCAAAAGCAATGTTAAAGAGGTGGGCTTTCAGTCTAGATTTAAAGGTGGCCAAGGATGGGGCAAGACGTAGGGGCTCAGGAAGTTTATTCCAGGCGTAGGGTGCAGCGAGACAGAAGGCGCGAAGTCTGGAGTTGGCAGTAGTGGAGAAGGGAACAGATAAGAAGGATTTATCCATGGAACGGAGTGCACGGGAAGGGGTGTAGGGAAGGACGAGTGTGGAGAGATACTGGGGAGCAGCAGAGTGAGTACATTTATAGGTTAGTAGAAGAAGTTTGAACAGGATGCGAAAACGGATAGGGAGCCAGTGAAGGGTCTTGAGGAGAGGGGTAGTATGAGTAAAGCGACCCTGGCGGAAGATGAGACGGGCAGCAGAGTTTTGAACCGACTGGAGAGGGGAGAGGTGACTAAGTGGGAGGCCAGCAAGAAGCAGATTGCAGTGGTCTAAATGAGAGGTGACAAGGGTGTGGATGAGGGTTTTGGTAGAGTGCTCGGAAAGAAAGGGGCGGATTTTATGGATGTTGTAAAGAAAGAAACGACAGGTCTTGGCAATCTGCTGGATATGAGCAGAGAAGGAGAGAGAAGAGTCAAAGATGACCCCAAGGTTTCAAGCTGAGGAGACAGGGAGAATGAGAGAGCCATCAACAGAAATAGAAAACGGGGGGAGCGGGGAGGTGGGTTTGGGGGGGAAAATGAGAAGCTCGGTTTTGGTCATATTTAATTTCAGGTGGCGTTGAGACATCCAGACAGCAATGTCAGACAAGCACGCTGAAACTTTGGTTTGGATGCAAGGTGAGATATCAGGGGTAGAAAGGTAGATTTGGGAGTCATCAGCATAGAGATGGTAGGAAAAGCCATGGGATGAGATTAATGAACCAAGGGAAGAGGTGTAGATAGAAAAGAGGAGGGGACCAAGAACAGAACCCTGAGGTACGCCAACAGGCAGAGGGATAGAAGTAGAAGAGGAGCCACCAGAGTGAACACTAAAGGTGCGGAGGGAGAGGTAGGAAGAGAACCAGGAAAGGACAGAGCCCTGGAATCCAAGTGAGGACAGGGTATCGAGAAGTACCACCAGGTGTATCCCAGAATGTGCTCCAGCACCTCAACCTCAGAGAAAGCTCAACACACCCGAGGGAACGGGATAGGAGCCTCAGGCCACAGAGCTGCACTTTATGCTCCCTTCTACCTGCTAGATAGAGAGAATACTGAAGTGAGGCTGGCTGCACATGCTCTATTGTAGCAAACTTCTGAGTTCTCTCTATCTAACCTGCTAGAGGAGGGGCATAACCCGCAAGTCTCTGGATTGATCTGGGGATGCTATGGAAGCATCATTTAAAGTTGGAACAGTCAAATCATTAACACATCCTCTTCTTCAGCCTACAACCTTGCTTCAAAAACAATCAGTATTATGTATCACCTCTCCTCAGCGGGAACAACATTCACTATTTTCAAACATGGCGCTTATGGACATAAAGAACGCCCCGCTAGATGATGATGTCATCATGCTACGGGACATATTATTGGCTAAACAGCCTTCCTAATTTTCCTCTTCAGTATACATATTTATATCCATATAAGTACCTTGCACTATTGGTCACAATCCTCTTCAGCTTCTTTTTTCTTTTCATTTCATAAAAATGCTGCCCACTGCATTGCTGTATATAAGCCAATTGGTTCCAGGGCTTTCAATTTATAAATCTACCGCTGCTGCAATTATAGAAGACGACTTTGTTCAGTCACTCCTTCTAATGTTATCCTTTATTTGGATTTTTTTTTTCATTTGGATCTTTTTTCCATATTCTGAAAGATGTTCTTTTGGCTCTAATAGCCTCTTTCACCTTAGGCAAATCTCTTCATAAAGGCAGTTAATAAATTCTAATTAATAACTAGCACCGGCCCTGATGAAGACTTTAATCCCCTTATGCAAAAATATTCTCCCTCTGAGAGGCCTGTTCTAAGCACATCTCCTTCTCTAGATTTCATCTTTAGTAACAGTCCTCTCCCTTAAGCTCCTGTTTATGGTTTATTGGGTTTTAATATACTTCCTTTCAGAGCACACATTAGAAAGTGGTTTCCAATACTTCATAATAATATAGAAAAGAACTCTATCAATAATAATTGGATAGTGCATATTTGACAATGTATTTGTTCCCTCTAAGCTGAGCAGGAGCCCTCCACCTGCATTGCTGCAAGTGGAGGGAGGTGCTTCAATGTTGTATTTTCAATTGCTAGGGCCAGGCAGATTCCCTGGAGTCCTGCAGAACTTAGGACTGTAGGTAAGAGGACTCCCGTTCAGCTTATTATTTATTTAGATTTTGCTCACACCTTTTTTGCAGTAGTAGCTCAAGGTGAGTTACATTCAGGTACTCTGGATATTTCTCTGTCCCAGGAGGGCTCACAAAGTTTGTACCTGAGGCAATGGAGGGTTAAGTGACTTGCCCAAGATCACAAGGAGCAGCAGCGGGGATTTGAACTGGCCACCTCTGGATTGCAAGACTAGGCCACTCCTCCACAGTTTAGAGGGAACTGTAAGTGTGTTTGCTAATGTACACATACAAATTTGCACACGTAAGCATTCAAGTTATAGAATATTAGTAAATTAGCCCCATTTCTGACACAAATGAAATAGGCGCTAGCAAGGTTTTTGTTGAAGTGTGTATGTTTGAGAGAGTGTGTGTAAGAGTGACTGTGTGAGAGACAGTGAATTTGCCAGTGTGTGCTTGTGACAGAGGGAGAGTGAGACTGCTGTGTGCGAGTGTGTCTGCTCTGTCCCCTGCCCCCTCTCCAGCTACCCAGCGATTCTCCTCTCTCCCCTGCAGCCACCCAGCAATTATCCTTTTTCCTTGCCCCCCCCCACCGTATCCACCCAGGCATGCTGTTCTCTCCCCTGCCCCCCCTTCCCGCCACCCAGCGACTCTCCTCTGTCCTCTCCTCCCCCTCCAGCCACCCAGCGATTCCCCTCTCTCCCCGGTCCCCCCTCCAGCCACCCTGCGATTCTCATCTCTCCCCTCCAGCCACCCAGTGATTACCGTTTTTCCTTGGCCCCCCTGTATTCACCCAGGGATGCTCTTCTCTCCCCTGCCCCCCTCCCCGCCACCCAGCAAGTCTTGTCCCCTGCTCCCCCTCCAGCCACCCAGTGATTCCCCTCTCTCCCCAGCTACCCAGTAATTCTTGTCTCTCCCCTGCCCCCCCTCCAGTCAGCCAGCGATTGTCCTGTCCCCTGCCCCCCTCCAGCCAGCGATTGTCCTCTCTCCCCTGCCCCCCCTCCAGCCACCCAGTGATTTTCCTTTTTTCCTCTGGCTCCCCTGTAGCCACCCAGTGATTCTCCATTTTCCCTTGCCCCCCCTTCCAGCCACCCACTGATGCTCTTCTCTCCCCTACCCCCCCCCCCTTCCAGCCACTCAGCGAATCTCCTGGAGCGTTCCATATACCCTCTAATGACACTGTCACTGGCATCTTTGCTGGTGCTGAAGCTATCAGCAACTTTCCATAGGTTCGAATGCTCTGCCGAGTCCATCGGCAATTTCGCCCATCATCGATCTTCCTCTCGCATTACTACCATGGAGTGAAGTCCAACAGTTGCCTGTTTGTTGGTTAGGCACGGCGGCGGTTCAAGCAACGAAGGAGAAACTTCTAATTTGAATGCAGATTGCTCTCCTCCCTGCACAGTCTGATTCACTTCGCCAGTTCCACAGGTCCATTGAACGGTAGATCGATTCGCCACTGTGTGGCCGCCCTCTCACCTTTCGTTGGTCAGCTTTTGCGTGTGACATACCCGGAAGTACAGTACGTCACGTCAGATGGATGCATCCTTTCAGAGCGCAGGAAGGCTTCAGCCACGGAGTCAGCTTCAGAACGTTGGAGGTGCGTTTTATTATATAGGATGGGCATTTGCATGTGTAAACTAATAAGCAGCTAATTAACAATAACAACCAATTATTGACTATAATTGGTACCCATTAAAAATTATGCAACACTTCTGAGGCATTGACCTGGGTATGTCCAGGAATGACACAAGCAGGTTACAGAATACGTCAGTTTACTTATGGCAGCCATTGAACTACCATAAATGGTTGTACCTAAAGTTCTGTGTGTATATTGGTATTCTATTTGATATACTGCTTTCCTGTGGAGGGTTGAGTGGCTTACCCAGGGTCATGGAGAGCTGCAGTGAGAATCGAATTTGGTTCCTTAGGTTCTTAACCCACTGCACTAACCATCAGGTTATTCAGCAACTTGATTCTATCACGACAATTATGCATGTAATGGCTGTACAGAATAGGCAATCAGTGCATACTATTCCAGCACTTAATTTTAGGCATCCTTTTGAGAATTACCCTCTATAAGGACAGGCGCAAGCTATCTAAATCAGGCTGACCCAGGGCTGCCGAGAGAGGGGGGGGGGTAGAATACCTGGCCTCCAAGGGGGGCCCAGGCTCAGCAAGCTTCTTCCTGCCTGCTTCCAGGTCTGTCCTCTCCTGCATGCTGCCCCGGGACCCGGATGATTACATTAATGTGATATGGCATTAATGCAATCATCCAGGTCCCAACTCCCTGCACACTCAGAAGACAGAGCAAGGGAGCAGTGACTCAGACAGAAAGGTGCAGGGGCGGGCAGTGGTCCAGTCCTGCCCCCCCCCCCCCCCAGCCAGGCTGTGTCTCTTGGCAGCCCTGGGTTGACCTCACTCCAAGGAGGGAGGGCAGGGCATGATTGAAGCTAAAAAAAACAGGATATTTGGCTAGATGGACCCTTTGTCTGATCCAGTAAGGCAACTCTTAGATTCCTAATGAATTAAACTCAGATACTGGTCACTAAGCAGCATCTGAGCCACAGGCTGAACTGACTTAGGATATTCAGTGCCCCTAACCGAATCAGGATATGCAATGGAAGCAGTGAATGCAAATAGATCTCATACATATTCATTGTGGATATCCTGAAAACAAGGCTGGGTTGTTGACCTGAAGGACTGGATTTGAGGACCCCTGTTAAAGGTGTATACCAGCTAATTCTACATGAAAAAAAAAAATATATATATATATACACACACACCCCCTTATATATGCAAACTCTTTGTGTATGAGCTTCTCTCGGTGTGGAGGCAGTAGAGAGGGGGTTAACTGGGAGCTCTTTAGAGTGGGATGGGAGAGGGTTGAGCTTCCTCTTCCAGTTCCTCTCTGCAGCCCCTGCTGCATTATGGGATTGTTTGTCTGGCTATGAGAAGGAAGGTGCTGCAGTTTGGAGATGTGGGTAAGTGGAGAGAGAGACTTGGGGATGGGAGGTATTGGGGCTGTGTTCATCCCAGCTTGAGATCCTTCCGATATAACAGGCTCTGCTTAGCAGTGTCCTCTCCCTTCTAATGCAGTAATCAGAAGACTCCATCTTTTTAGCTGCTGTTTATTTGCAGTTTGCTTCTGCCTTTCAGCTCTGTCAACAACTCCCTCTTTGCTTACAAAGTGCCCTGTGTGCTTATGTTTATTTTTTTCAATGCAAAATAAATAACTTGAAATCAGAAGGATGTGTTGGAGGGTTTTAAACAGCAGAGAGGGATTTTATTTTTTTTTTAATCCTGCATTTCTACAGACGGCAAAGGGACTTCCTGGATTCCTCTCTTCCTTTCCTGCATTATCAGAGGAGTAGAGAGAATAACAGTAAAACCTCAACTTGTTAGGGCAGAAGCTTTGGGACCTATGTGCTAAACATTTTACCTAGACATATGAAATAGGAAAAGCCCTTTATTTTATCTGCTGGGTTTGTGAAGCATCTTGTTCTTAGCTGGTTGCAGACAAGAGGAATTCTCCAGAGGGGTAAATGGGTTCTTCTGGATTCTATATAGGTCATCCAAATTTGAGCGCACTGGACAAATGTGTGTGTAAATTAGTTAGCAAGCTGTTAATTAATAGCATTGACACTAATTTGGATTTACACATGCATCTGCCTATGTGCTATTCTATAATGCAGCATGCCCAAAGTGTCTCGTGCAGAACCCAAAAGGGGCCATGGGAAGGGCATGAGCAAGTCACAGGCTTTCCAACAATGTAGGTGAAGTGTAATAGAATTCATGGGTTGTGTGCCAGAATTTACATCATGCTCAAAGTTGGGTGCAGGGATTGGTGCTGTGCCCTTTACAGAATACCAGTTTAATGCGAATCGTTCTAGTACCTAATTTTGGGTGCCTTTTACTAAATGCATGCCCATATTCCTTCAGTGTGTAGATGAAAATGGTGGGCTCCTCACCCCCTGGGGGATCCATTTGTGGTGAGGATTATTTGGTGCTGAAAAGAATAAACTGGCAAGCAGTCTGCAAGTACCAAAAGGAATGAAGTAGGAACAGACACAGGTGATTAAAAAACAGGAGACTTTATTAACAAACAAATTGGTTAAAAGGAATGCCCTATATGGCTGTTTCAGGGCCTAAAATGTAATGTTAAAATAAACAAAACCAATATAGGAATAAGACTATACCAAACCATAAAATCATGTACTAACGTAATATAAAATCATAATAAATTAAATACTAAAACTAAACATAAAAAGATATTATGGAAAATAACAATTAGATAAAGTAAAACAATAAACACATATGCCATAAAAACATAGGCTTCAAACATACTAATAAATACATTCATTTTTGTAGCATTTATTATGATTTTCTATTACACTAATGTGGTTTTACAGTTTGGTATGGTCTTATTCATGTATTGGTTTTCTTTGTTAACAGTACATTTTAGCCCTTTGCCAGATGAAACAGAGACATGTCAGGCATTCCTTTTAATCAATTTATTTGTTACATTTGTTCCCACATTTTCACACCTATTTATAGGCTCAATGTGGCTTACATACCGTAGTACCGGAGAGGCGTTTGCAGACTCCGGTGTGAACAAATACAAAGTGATGTTGTGGTAAGTTAAAGTTCATGTGGCACAGCCACATTAGGGGCATCGTATAACGGAAGAGTTGTGTTATGACCATTACGTACTTTAGTTTTGTTGTGTTGCAGATATCAGGCATTTATGTTGGATCGGCAGGGTATGCCTTTTTAAACAGGTTAGTTTTTAGTGTTTTCCGGAAGTTTAGGTGATCGTACGTAGTTTTCAAGGCTTTTGGTAATGCGTTCCACAGTTGCGTGCTAATGTAGGAAAAACTGGATGCGTAGGTTGATTTGTATTTGAGTCTTTTGCAGCTTGGGTAGTGCAGATTTAGGTACGTTCGTGTTGATTCGGATGTGTTTCTAGTTGGTAGGTTGATCAAGTCTGTCATGTATCCCAGGGCTTCACCATAGATAATTTTGTGAACCAGAGTGCAGATTTTGAAAGCAATGCGTTCTTTGATTGGGAGCCAGTGTAGTTTTTCGCGGAGGGGTTTTGCGCTTTCAAATCATGTTTTTCCGAAGATAAGCCTAGCTGACGTGTTTTGAGCGGTCTGATTTGGTTCTGAGGCACCGCATGGTGCTGGAAGATACCTGCCAAGAAGCTAAGGTGCACCATTCATGGACTGACCAAGACTTTCAATGGTAGCAGTTGTTTGTATTGGTTCCATTGGAACATATGAAGCTATTATAGTGGTGTCATGTGCACCCTTGAAAAGGGGATCACGCTATGGCCAGCATGCACCCCAATAACCTGAGGGTACTTCTGACTGGGGTTGACAGAATGGAGAAACACTGAGTACCAATATTGCTTGGAAACGGGGGCTCAGCAGAAATGTTTTAGTCTGAGCAGTCTCCAGTCATGCTCCGATGAATTCCAAGGCCTGGATAGGAGTTAAGTTAGATTCTTCTTGTTGTTGATGTTTGTCCGGTAATCCTTACAGTGTGTGGTTTATTTCTGGGACCGTGCGACAAGTCAGTAGTCAAGGCAGGGAAAAATTGGACATAGGCCAAGAAGTAAAACATTCAAATTTAAACCTGGCATTTCTTTTTTTAACCTTTATTTTTAATAATGCAATACAAAACTGCATAGCATATGAAACTATTAGAACAATCTCCACCCCAAAAAGGAGAACAAAATAGGACTATTCAAGGGTAGCAACTGGAAACATATAAAATGTTAACAAATACCCAGACTACAAAAGTACGACCTTAATCAAGATTATAACTTTAAACTAGTGCATTGCACAAGTGTCCAGAGAGTGCAAAAGCTGAAGGTACAATTAAAGGTCACTAAGGTGGTGTAGTCTGATACCATGACAAACAGAGAAATTACAGCTAACACCACATCAGGGCTTAGCACACTTTAGTAAAACGGCCCCTACGTTAAATGCATAACAGGCACTATTCTGTAACTTGCGCACTAAACACAAGATTGTGTTTCTAGAATCCGATGGGTAAATGTTGTTTCTGTGGGTACAAAATACATATGGAGACACACTTAACTGTTTTATTTTCTGCTGTCTGCTTTGTTTCCAAGTCAAGCACCATGATGGATGAGAAAGAGCTTTATGGGAAAGAATTCTTCTCCTGGGAGGAGTTTAGCTTGTTCTTCGACAGTTGGCGTGAGCAACGGAAAGCTCTCTTTTTCATGAAGAAATCCATGCCCCTCAGCAAGTGTAAGTGGGCTGGTGAGCCCCCTCGGCCAGAAGTGGTTGACACCCTCAAGTATAGGTTCGTCCGTCTTGTATGCAAGGAAGTGAGGGTCTCCATCAACAAAATGGAGCTAAGGTATGACAGCGACCACTACCAGGGATTAATATCATCAAAGTCTGTCTGAGCTAATCCTACATCTCTTAAGAAAACCAAGTTCAGGCCATGCCATGGGACAAGCCAGTGACAGACTAACAAGGCCTTGGGTAGTATTGGGGTTCTATTAAATATTCCTGCTTTAAAATTGTATCATCTAGCAGAAACCTGGAATGCACTGGCAGAGGAAGATTCAACTCAAAGAAAATTTCCTTCAGTTTCCAGAAAAAGTTAAAAGTCTATTTATTTTCAGCAGCCCTTTTTTAAAAAATGTCTTTATTGAAGACAACTCAAACAGGCTCCCCCCTGTTATTCAGCCAATGTTGGGCTGCACAGTGACTGCCCGACACTGGCAGTCAGACTGGATATTTAATCCTAACCGCAAATATTCACTGGAGATAACCGGTTATCTGCCGCTGAATATCCATGGTTAGGTGCTAAACTGCTATTTAAACAGCTCCTGGCCAGTTAAATAGTTTTGAATATCAGCCAGAATGTCTTTAATTACAACACCAATTTCCTAGTCTTAACAATAACAGGCCATTCCTATAATCTTCACTGAATAAGACACAAAGGGGCCGATATTCAGATTACGGAAGGGAGCCTGGCTAACTCCAGCGGTTGGTCAGCCCAGATATTCAATGCAGGGCCGTTTCTGGTGACCAGCATTGAACATCCGGTTCGTTTTTAGCCGGTTTAGAGTTACCTGGCTATGTTGATAGTCGAAGATAGTTGGTTAACTTTAAACCAGCTAAATAAATTTATTTTTATTTATTTATATAGATTTTGCTCACACCTTTTTCAGTAGTAGCTCAAGGTGAGTTACATTCAGGTACTCTGGATATTTCTCTGTCCCAGGAGGACTCACAATCTAAGTTTGTACCTGATGCAATGGAGGGTTAAGTGACTTGCCCAAGGTCACAAGGAGCAGCTATTTAAGCAGCCCGATGTGGCTGCTTACAGCAGCTGGATATGGATTGAATATCAGAGGATAGCCAGCTATATTTCCATTTGTATCCCACATTTTCCCACCTATTTGTAGGCTCAATGTGGCTTACATAGTACCGGAGAGGTGTTTGCAGACTCCGCTGTAAACAAATATAAAGTGATGTTGTGGTAAGATAAAGATAACATCACATTCACAGTTAGCTTAGGCCCACCACAGTAATACTTCTTCCCCCCCTCCCGTTTCTATGCCTGTCTCAATACAGGTAGTAATTTTCTGACAGATACCCGGAAGGGTTCCCTTTATTTGATCGAGAGGACCTCCTGGGGGGATACAGGTATTCATGAGGGCCAACACTGGCCTCCTCTCCTATTACTTCGGGTTCTACTTCCGCATGAGGCACCCCCCTCTACATCAGGCTCCATCCCTAAATCTGGCATTTCCCTGCTTGGGACCACATCTTCCCCTGCAACATAAGTACCAGGCTCTCCCAACAATAAATACAGTACAGTCATTTTCATCGTCACCATTCTCACTATCTGCAATATCTGGTATCTCAGGTAACCCCAAGGTGCACCCTAAATCAAACATAGCATTGGGTAACACCTTCACATGGTTTCTGTGCACTACTTTGACAGGACCACCTTCCTCAGGGACAACTTTGAGGCTACTTTCCCCAGGTTCGTTCACTTGGTCTATCACGTATATTCTGTCATCCCACAGGTCCTGAATCTTGTGGCGGCCGACAAACCTCTGGACTCGCAGCAACACCCTGTCTCCTTTCTTCAGTAGGGCCCCCTTCCCTCTCCAATTGTAGCACCTCTTCTGGGTCTGTCCCTTCTCAGCCACCTGTCTGGCGAACACATCTGAGAACATTCATGGATCTCTCCCAAACATGAGGTAGAATGGGGTGTAGTCTACTACTACTACTACTACTATTTAGCATTTCTATAGCGCTACAAGGCATACGCAGCGCTGCACAAACATAGAAGACAGTCCCTGCTCAAAGAGCTTACAATCTGTTGATTGGTGAACCTGACTGTTGTAGGCCAGCATCAGTTCAGGTAGGTAGTCACCCCAATGTCTCTTCTTGGAGGGTGGTAGCGCTCTCAGCATCTCTTGTAGGGTTCGATTGAAGCGCTCACACTGCCCATTACCTTGAGGGTGATAGGGCGTTGTTTGGCTCTTTCTTATCCCGTATAACCGACAAGGGGTTCTTGCTCATGGCATTGGGTAACATGGCATAGCTGGTTAACTCCCAGGCGCTAACCAGGAATATTCAGTGGGGGGATAACCAGTCATTTTCAGCAGCACTTAACTGGTTAGTGCTGAAAATGACCGGTTAGCACTTACAGTAAAACCGGCTATTTTGCAGGTGTTCCAAGGACAAGGTTATTCAGCATTTAACTGGCCAAGGTCACTTCATAAACAGGACCACATAAAAGTCAGTCCTACCTTTATATAGTATTCCATAGCCAGTTAAGTGCTGAATATCGTACCTAACCAGTTATGGCGTAGCTGGCTCTGAAAACCCAGAAATTCAATGCCGAGGCCCAGACATGGCCCGGCATTGAATTTCCAGGCATAGAGCTGAGCACTGCCAGCTGAATATTAACCACTTTTTCTTATCCCCACTCTAACCACACCTCATCTAAACTTCTTACCCATTAGCCCTTGTGTGCTGTTAATACAGATCCACAAAGGGCAGCCTCACTTAACTGATAAACTCATTCATCCCTGCTCCCTTCCCTGTAGCCTTCATACGCTCCCACATTCAGTCCAAAAATTCATTCATAGCCTAACAGTTTAGCAATAGACTATCCACCCAATGTGATAGAGGAATCCTGAGCACCTCCCATTTTCTGGAATACAGCCCAGCGTCATGAGTCCTCTCTCCCTGCCTTCAATTGCTCTATCAGCATTAAATTGTACAATAAGTTCTTTCCAGGGAACTATCTACAAAAGAGTTAAGTTTTGCATATACCATGGCAAATGATTTCACTTCTAAGCCAGGATACGTGGCGTATGATCTTTAGTCTCTTGAATGTACTGCTAATGTTTGCTGTGGTACTTCATACTGAATCTGCATGCCTCAATTCAGTAAAATGCTCTTTTGCGCAAGGAGCAAAGCCTTATGTAGAAACATTTTTCCCTGTTTCTTAGATAAATTGGTGTGGTAGCCATGTTAGTCCACTTTTAAAGATAATAAATAGAAACAAAACAAAACAAAAAAAAAGATTAAAACAATGACTTTTTTATTGGACAACACATTTTTTGACTTGCTTTTGAAGTCAATACCTTCATCTGCTCTGCGCCTAATTTCTGGGAAGGCCCCCGACCCGCCCATGGCCATACCCCCTTTTAAGTTGCATGCTATGAAATTTAGACTTATAGAATAGGGCAGAACCATGCTTAATTCCTAATTACTGCCAATTAAGTGCTTGTTAATTCTAATAATTAACACCTAATTGACCTAGTTTACATGCAGATCTGGAATCTGCACCCAAATTTGGGCAACCTGTACAGAATCCGGGGATGAATGACAATATATTATTTAAATTGTTAACTGTTTATGTTCAATGACTTCTCTTACAGGGCACAGAAAATGCAAAATGCAGAAGAGGATAAAGTACCTGTAGGTTGTTCTGCCAGAATCATCCTGAAGATGAATGAGAAGATGGACCGCCTGGTGGTCACCGAGTGTCAACTGACCCACAACCACCCTCTGTGTCCCATTGAGTTTGCCTACTACTTCAAAAGAGGTTTCCTGATGGACAACTCATGCCTACCTGTACGTACCACTAACAAGATTTCCAAGCAGTTTGTGGGGGCTCATGACATCCGGTACCTGCTGAGATACTGCAAAACCCGGGACAACGGGGTTCAAGACACCCTCAATGCACTCAACAGCCTCTTTACCAATGACCCCGGAGCTAAACTCAAGCTTGTATTTGTGGAAAACAAAGTGATTATCAAGACAGTTTTCTTGCTCACGTCCATGATGAGGTCCCTCTGCCAACGTTTCCCATTGGCCCTCTTCTTTGACCGCGTGGAGGGTTTCAATGAGGAGTTTGACCTCTACACAGTCCTGTGCGTGGATGCCAATAGCCAAGGACGGGAATGTGGCTACTGTCTAGCACAGAAAGGGACACCGAACATGCTGCGCTTCACTTTGGCCTCGCTTCTCCAGAGTGTACCAGACATGAAGGTCAAAGTGCAGTGCATAACACTGGGCATAGAGATTGAAGAACTGGAGGTGGTGAATGAGCTGCTACCACATGCCAGGGTCCAGATCTGTCACACTCAAGTCCTGGAGATCTTGTACAGTAAAGCCCAGGAGATGGGAACACCAGATGCCGAGAAGGTTTGGCCCCTTCTCTGTAAGGTAGCTGAAGCTGGCTCTCTTATGGCTTACAGACGGGCAGTGAGGAGGATGGACTCTCTCCTACCCCAGGACTTTATGAAATACTATCAAGAGCACTGGCACCCACGTGCTGAGATGTGGGTAGCATCCTTTCAGCCAACACGGGACTTTGACACCAGTGAACTCATCAAACAACATAAACAGAAAGTGCTTTCTGATTTCAATCCCTCTCGGACATTGGCCCAATGTATCCTGAATCTAGTCATCATTCAGACACCTAAGGAGGACCTGAAGAGCCTCAACGAGGACGAGGTGGCCACACGATATCACAGCATCTGCAACACAGAGCAGGCCAGCCTCATTGAGGAGGAGCTGAGCTTTGCCAAGCACGGAACCTATAACATCAGGGAGACTGCTGAGGGTTTCATCCTTAATGACGAAGTCTCAGAGTTCTGCATGAACTGGGGCCTGACCACTTGCAGCTGCTCCATCTACACCTCCAGCCTTCTGCCTTGCCGGCATCTTTTTGCTACCCGCCTACAGACTGGAGAACCTCTATTTGATATCTCCCTCCTTCAGAAAAACAAAACAGCACTGATGACAATATCATAACAGTTGGAGAAAACTGTTCACTACTACTTCTCCCTCCCTGCCACCTGTTTTTAGGCATCAACATGAACTTACTGTGTAAGTCAATGTGTTAAATGCAAAGGTGGCACATGGCATGGAGTTCCCTCGTGCAATTCCAGCATGTTATCCTTTAAGTGGCTGAGACTACCAGAAATCTGTGCACAGCTACTTTAAAGGGAGCAAGAATGAGCTGATCGAAAGCTAGTGAAAGCTTTTTGTAATAGGTGTGGGAAAATTCATGGCTATATCTATTACAAGCTCAGTCAAAGCAATGAGCCACTTTAAAGAGAAATGTCACCATTATTATGTTTCATTCACATTTTTTTATTTTGTACTTTCAAGTTTTTATTAAAAGTTTTGCAATTTCCTGTGAGCAATCTTTATAACGTTGTCAAATTATATACACTCTGAAGGGCATCTAACTTGGATCAGTCTGTCATGGCATTATAGCTGAAAGGAGCCGTTTGTCTGTGATGATGTTCTGTACGTAGCATCCCTCTATTCTCAGTGACTGCTGTCATCAGTGGTGATTTTGTGCAGGGCTATGGACTCTTGAGGTGTTAGTCAGAGGCTTCCAGTTCTGCCAGTCACTGTGGGATGTTTATCCATTCCACAGATTTGCAAACTTGTTCCAATCCATCGTAAACAGACATGAGGCAACTCTGAATTTGTCCTGCTGCTTGTAGTGACTTCAAAGCTTTTCTTATTTTCCAAGGTAAAGCATAGCAAGACAGTTAAATCTATACACAAAATAGGGAAGTATCATCTTGAATCTGACACAGAAAATCTCTATTTGCCTTCAGAGAGCTGGTCCTTAGAAGAGATTTTAGAATAAATTTTGCATTATTCCCCATCTCAGAATCCTAAAAAAATGTAACAAGCCAGTGTCGATAATTGCCACTTAACAAGTAATTATGGACACTAATTGGCTTTAATTAGAATGTACACACACAATTTTCTAAACGTATTCTGTAAAGTGATGCGCGTAAATTGTAAGATCCAGATCTGAAAAGGGGGCGTGGCCATTGGAGGGGTATGGACGGGTCATGGGCGTTCCTAAAATTTACGTGCAGTGTTATAGAATATACCCATTCCGCGTGTACCCTAGGCGTTGCCATTTGCACCAGGTTTTAGTTGCCGTAAATGGCCTCAAGTAAATATAATAGGAGACGGGGTCTGGGCGTATTCTATAAACGACGCCTAAATTTAGGCGTATTCTATAAACTGTGCCTTACTTTAGGCATAGTTTATAGAATACGCCTAGGTGTATTTTTTTCAGCACCTGATTTTTTAGGCGTTGTAAATAAAATCTAGCTCTTAATGTATTGAGGTCGAGCATGAAGGTGCTTCTAAGATACAACCCGTACCTGAGAGCACCTAACATTAGAGGCCACCGGATCAGAAAAAAGTTCCATTTCACTCTGTATCCTGTCTCTGAGGGCGGTGAAGTGAGGTCTCAGGAAAAGTGTACAAGAAAAGTGTTGAGTGGACCATCTCCCTAATCACAGCCTCCCAGTTTCAAGCTGTTGTAGTTTAGGGATGCCCTGGTGGCCAATGCTAAATAACTAGTAACATAGTAGATGATGGCAGAGAAAGACCTGTACGGTCCATCCAGTCTGCCCAACAGGATAAACTCATATGTGCTACTTTATGTGTATACCTGACTGATTTGTATCTGCCATTTTCAGGGCACAGACCGTAGAAGTCTGCCCAGCACTAGCCCCTCCTCCCAACCACTAGCCTGCCTCCCCCCACCGGCTATAAACTTTCAGTGGCAAAGTGTTGAAAAATCTGCAGCCAGTTTGCATGTAGTTTTATACATAATCATTTCTTCTGTATATCTTTCAGGTATTAAACTGTTCCTTTCAAAAATAAAATAACAGTACTTTTCCCAACTTTGCTGTTGGTATCTTGAACCTTTCTTGTCTTTACTTCTTTCCTTTCTTCATTTCACTTTTTTTGTTCATCGTTCCTCATCCCATTCTTTGTCTTACTTTCTCTCATCCCTCATGCTACTCTCCCCCCCCTTACCAAAGGGGCCTTTTATATATAGGAACACAAGAAGTGCCCTGTTGAATCAGACCACAGATCTATCAAACTGAACATCCTATCTCTGTGGCCAGTCCAAGCTATCAGCAATTCGTTGCTTACTCCCAAGGAAACTGACTTGGCTGTTTGTGGGCTTTCCTCTAGGAGTCTATCCAACCTCATTTTAAACTTGTTATGCGTGTCATAGGCAAACCTGACATTTTCTTCCCGCCCTATCCACCTCTCTCCCTCATAGCCCACCATTCCTGGAGGAAGTGTCCATAGTCTGCTATTGAGACAGACACACAGGGAAGCAACTGCTTGCCCTGGGATTTGTAGTATGGAATGTTGCTACTCTTTTTGTCACTCTTTAGGATTCCAGAATCTTGCTATTCTTTGGGGTTCTACATGGAATCTTGTCACTCTTCAGGATTCCAGAATCTTGCTATTCTTTGGGGTTCTACATGGAATGTTGCCTCAGAGACAAAACCCCGCCCCCCCCCCCACACATCCGCAAAAACGGAACGACTCACAGACAGGAAAAAGAGGGAGGGTGCCAGCAGATGAGGGCTCAGGCCGGGGGTCACGGACAGGGTCCACTGGCGACTCGCAACAGCAGCTTCAGAGAGCATTTTCCATCTCACAGATAGGCTGCAGAGAATACCTTCTCCTGCTTTAGACTTAGTCCCGCCCACCCTACCCCTCTACCCACCCACCCCTAGAGTGACATGTCTTATATAACCTCCCTATCAACCCACTCATTACTTTTACCTCACCCATTTCTATTCTTCTATCACCTTCTCCAACCAGAGTTACACCTAATCATACTGACCACCCTTCAACATCTTCAGTCCTTCTGTGACTGTTCTCTTGTGCTTGACTGCTTAAATATTAAATGCTTTACTTTTTGTCTATTTAGATTGTAAGCTCTTTGAGCAGGGACTGTCTTTCTTCTGTGTTTGTACAGCGCTGCGTACACTTTGTAGCGCTCTAGGAATGTTAAATAGTAGTAGTAGGGAGGGAAAGAGCAGTGGGTCAGACTCCAGCGCTGCCAGCAAACAAGCCTATGACATGCCTCAGGAGTATAACCCACAAGAGTGGAAGAGAGCCACGCAACACCACACTAAGCAAGGAAGCCCTTTTTGGTTAATCTCAGTTTCCACTCCAAAACGCAACCGTCATTCCAGTACACAAAAAAAAAAAAAAAAAACATAGGAGCTGCTGCTGCTACAAAAGAAAGGGGAATCAGACAAACCCTGAAACTGGGAGGGAGGGAGGAAAGGAAGGTAAGGGGGCACCTTACAACTTGAAAGGTAAACTATGGAGAGAGGAGGGGGGTCCCTAAGACCAGAGAGGGAGGAAGGGGGGGTCCACAAGAACACAGAGGGGGAGGGAATCCTCAAACCAAAGGGGAGGGGGTCCTGAGACATGAGAGGGGGGAGAGGGGAGGACACTCACTATCTCACATACACACTCACACCCACTCTCACAGACACAGTCGCAACCACCCTCACTCTGTCACACACACACACTTGCACATTCACTCTCTCTCTCACAGACACTCTCTCAAACATACACACTCAGTGGAAAACCTTGCTAGCGCCCGTTTCATTACAACCAGAAACGGGCCTTTTATACTAGTGTTCTTATATATCCTGCCCCTTCCATCTCCTTCCTCCATAGCTCACCATCTCTCCTACCCTTCTCACCTCTCTCCCCCATATCTTTCCACCCTTCTCACCCCCACCTCCCATAGCCCACAGCTTCAGAGATTTCAACTGCAGTTTCCTTCTGGCTTTAAATCACCAGATTTCAGTATGTGGGGTTATATATGTATCCCTCAGTTATAACAAGTTTTCAATTCAATTTTATTCACTGGTCTCTCACAACTTCAGAGACTCTCTCACTCTAAACCAGGCATGTCCAACCTTTTTCTATTGGGGCCCACATTTTATATGTTATAACATTTGGAGGGCCAAACACGCACCGTCGGATTTTGCTGCACGTTTCGTCAAATAGTGGCAAAACACAACGGTGTATTGTCCCCTTCCCCCAGTCTCTCTCTCAGGTACCCCCACCCCCTTTAGCTTTCACCCCTCTCTCTCATGTACCCCCCTGGCCCAGTCTCTTTACCCTCACCTGGCTTCAGGTGCAGAAGAAACAGTGGGATTCTTGCTTCACCATGCGACACGGCTCCCTGCAAGCTTGCGCCTCGTGGTGCTGGAAGTCGGGGTTGGTCTTATGAGACTTGAAACAAGACCAACTGGAACATCTGGCCTGATGTGGCTCAGGCTTACAGAGAGCCAGGTCGCGGCGCGGAAGCTGGAATCTCGCTGTAAGCATCACAAGAGCCGTCAAGCTTCCGAGGGTCAGAAAGAAGAGCTTGGTAGGTTGGATTCTGCCATAGATTGGACAAGCCTGCTCTAAACTTTGGGCAAGACGACTTCTTACGGGATGATTTATGCAGGTATCAGACTCCTTTGCTTACACTTTCACTTGCTTTTCTCAGCATTTACACACGCTCCTGTTTCTTCCTTTATCAAATAAAGGGGGCCCTTTCACCAAACTGCGGTAAAAAGTGGCATAAGCACATCCTTATGCAGGTCGTTCCTCTGCACTTTTACTGGTGTAAAATGGCTGCTTTTTGTATTTTCCCTATCAACAGCCACATGCTTATTTTCCCATTAGTGTGTGGCCATTATTACTACCACCCGTTACATAGATGGTAAGGACACATGCCCTAACCGATTAGCACAGAACATGCCTACTCTCCATCCCAGAGATGCAAACACACATGCAAAAATTACCACAGAACCCCAGAGCATGCCCTGCAGTAAGGCATTATATGCTACACCAAGCAAGCGTTAGTACTTACAAAAGCACCTCAAAAACTTACCAGAATTTGAACCTAAAATATAACTTTTCCTACCTAAATGGACTTTCCTTACAGACAACAACTTTCGTTTGTCCACTTGAATGGGCTGCAGTAAGTCAACTTGCAGCTACCATTTAAAAAAAAAAAAAAAAAAAGCCACATTTATGGCGAAGGGGGGAAACGGCTAACCCTGTCAGTAGTAGAGTATCTTCCCGCCCAAAGAGGACGTGTCGTGCCTAAAAATAATCATCAGCCGCGAGCTCTAGTGACGTATCAAGACGAGCGCGCGAGCCGAGGAAGGGGTGTGTACGTGTGTGTGCCAAGCGCACGGTCCAGGATTAGCTTTCAACGCCGCGGGTGGGCGCGCCAAGGCCAGGGAAAGGAGCATGCGCGGCGGCCCAGAAGACCCGAAAGCCGCGTCGCGCAATTGAAATACCTTTAGATTTGGTACAGATGGACCAACAGTGAAAAAACGACAACGTGGATGCAGCAGATCATAGGTTTGCTTGCTTTGTTTTGAGTGTACTACAGATGACGGCTGCGCGGGGGAGTGGAAACAGAGATTAACCAAATGGGCTTCCTTGCTTACAGTGGACTAAATTGGCTCACTTCAACTCCTGTCTATTAAACCTCCTCGCAGCATCCCATAGGTTTGCTTGCTTTGTTTTGAGTGTATGGCAATGACGGCTGCGTGGGGAAGTGGAAACAGAGATTAAATTGGCTTCCTTGCTTACAATGGACTAGATAGGCTCACTTCCACTCCTGTCTATTAAACCTCCTTGGTGGGAGGTGACGCTCTTTGGGGAGCGAAGTGTCAGTGTGTGTTTGCGCGTGCTGTACTCGTGGGCGGAGACGGTTGAACGTCGCGGGGGGGGGGGGGAGAGTGTGTCGCGGGGGGGGGGGGAGAGTGTGTCGCGTGCGCGCCCACCGCGCGAGTTCGATTTGGCGGGAAAAAAGGGGGTGGAATGTGACGTTTGATTCCCGAGAGACTCTCTCGCTGCAGCGTTAAAAAAAAAAAAAAAAAGAGCTTTGTACTTTCTTTCTTTACGTAGGAAAAAGAAAAAGGGAGGCTCCACGGTAGTATGAGCGAGGGGGTAAGCTGAGTGACGCTTATTTTGCTTCATTCCATGGCGGGTCGAGGCCCGGACTTTTCTGGCCTTTGCTTGTGCGAATGCGGCGGGCCCACGCTGATCCCTTTCCTCTTCGTTTCAGGTCGGGCGAGCTGCTGGGTGAAGAGCGGAGAAGGGAGCTGGAGGTCAGTCATGCAGCGCACTATCAGGTGAGGGAGGAGCTGTAGCTCGGGGCATAAGTGTCAGCTGTGTGGGTGCTTGAGTATGGAGAGACATGGGGATTAGAGGGGGGTCTAAAGGTTTTGGGGTTCATGGTGCAGATTGGAGAGAGAGATCTGAATCCCGGGGGCGGGTCTAAAAGTTATGGGGCCCATGGTGCAGATTGGAGGGGGGGTCTGAATCTGGAGAGACATGGGGATTGGAGGGGGGGTCTAAAGGTTTTGGGGTTCATGGTACAGATTGGAGAGGGATCTGAATACTGGGGGGGGGTTATAAAGTTATGGGGTCCATGGTGCCGATTGGAGGGGGGGGGGGTCTGAATCTGGAGAGACATGCTGGATTGGAGGGGGTCTAAAAGTTATGGGGTTCATGATGCAGATTGGAGAGGGATTTCTTCATCTTATTTATGTTTTTATTAAAACTTTTAATATATTGCTGCTTTTACAAAAAAGATTGCAGCAGTTCACAATAAAAATATTATTACAACAGAAAGGAATGTCATCATTTGATAGGCCAGATTCATTCATACAAAAGCAAACAATACCGCTTTAACTGGCAAGCAGAGCAAAGTGGTTTACACTTGTAAACAAACATGGTGCAGATTGACCGGAAGAGGGTTATAAAGGTTATGGGGTTCATGGTGGATTGGAAGGAGGTCTGAATATATAGGCACATGCTGGGGTGAGCAGAGGGGGTCTAAAGGTTATGGGGTTCATCTTCATATCACCCTCCCATCTGCACCGTTTATGCTATTGTTTAAATTGGAGACCAATAATGGAGCTTGATAAAATTAAATAGTACACTTGAATCACATTTGATTATATAAGTTGGAGAGCAAGGCCAGTGCTGGACAGACTTCTACAGTCTGTGCCCTGATCGTGGCTGAACAGATTTGGGTGGGCTGGAATGGGCTTTTCAAGGGCTTCAGTGACAGCCTTGGAAGATTGAGAACAAGGACAGTGTCGGGCAGACCTCTACTGTCTCTCTACTCCTTATTACCTACCTTAGTCTAATTATGTTTTATTTTTATATAATACTTTAAATCATTGTTAACTTCATGATTTTGTGATTTGTTATTATGTAAGCCGCATAGAGCTTGCGATGAGTGGGAATTGTGCGGGATACAAATGTAATAAATAAAAATCTTACGCTATGGGTTTCTCTTTTTGGGCAGACTGGATGGACCAAACAGGTCTTTATCTGCCGTCATCTACTATGTTGTTATGTAACAACTTTAAATTAGCTTTATATTGACAGTGGCCTTCCAAGAATTTTTTTCTAGCTGGATGGCATGAAGGAGGGGCGGGGGCCTGCATAGTATTAACTAATTTTCTGTTATTCAGAAGGTCTTGGGGAGAGCACTGTATTGACATTTGGTCATTTTACAATAGGTATACAATTAGTGTAATGTAAATTGCTTCTGTTAAGCTACGCCTGTACTGCATTGCCTTGAGTGAATCTCTTCTTGAAGTTGGATAATAAATGGTGACTTAAACTGCCCTGCATACTTGGTTGGGGGGGGGGGGGGATGCTGCATCATCCTTTTGAGTCAGTCTGCCTTAGCCACAATTGTTGGATGCTTTCTCTTTTAAAGGTTAGTATGGACGCTGCATTTTGTTACCACTTGCCTGTCCTAGAATTTGGTGTTCCTCATGTTTTGACATTCTTTACATCATCTGCTGGTGTTGTGTGTTTTTATTCTTGGTGCATCCTGTGGGTGAAACAAAACATAGCCGTGTCAAGTTTTAGCATCTGTCTTTAAAGCTGTTTATTAAGGTTTTGATATTGGACACGTCTTACTGGTGCTGCTTTTGTTTTGATAATGTCCTGTTGTGGTTCAGCACCTTGTTTGTCTTCTGCTGTCTGGCCATGATTGCTCTGATGCTAGTAATGGATGAAAGCATTAATTCTTCTTTTTTCAATAAGGTACTATCAGGCAGAGGCATCCAAGTTTTTCAGCAGTGGGCTGTATGATGAGAAATGCATGTGATTTATTTTAGCCTGATTTGTACTTCAAAACCTGAATCTCTTCTGAAATTATGACATTAGATTGGAGCTGTATTGTCACAAAATGACTGGCTACCTGCAGCCACTCAAAGGGTTTATCTTCAGCACAGCTCAGGTCCACCTGCCGCTTGTGCTCTACACTAGCACCCTTCTCCCATCGACTGAGTCCCAACAGCCTTTGGACGATTCTCCCGCTCTCAGATTATCCCCAGTGATTCCTAGGTTAACTGGGGCCACACTCCTAGTGGTCCCACAGACCCAGCACACAAACCACCAGGATTCTTAGTCAGTTCAGGCAAGCAGAGGCAATAAACATGAAAATGTTTGTCATAAAAATATTGAACAGAAAACCATAAAAATTTGATCCATATTCAGTTACCTGTTATGTGCTGTTTTGTTCCATTATAAAACTATCTAAACCTTTGTTCACTACCTGAATAGTGCCTGGAGAGTACAGGTAATATAGCTGCACACAGGGCCGGTCTTAGCAAATGCGGGGCCCCTGTGCAGACCAATTTGATGGGGCCCCTGCCCCAGCGCTGCCCCATTGATAAGATTATTCAATTTTTAGAACATTTTTTTATTTCAAATAAAGACAAATGAAGCTAAACTTGTACAGAAAAACATAAGTACATAAGTAGTGCCATACTGGGAAAGACCAAAGGTCCATCTAGCCCAGCATCCTGTCACCGACAGTGGCCAATCCAGGTCAAGGGCACCTGGCACGCTCCCCAAACGTAAAAACATTCCAGACAAGTTATACCTAAAAATGCGGAATTTTTCCAAGTCCATTTAATAGCGGTCTATGGACTTGTCCTTTAGGAATCTATCTAACCCCTTTTTAAACTCCGTCAAGCTAACCGCCCGTACCACGTTCTCCGGCAACGAATTCCAGAGTCTAATTACACGTTGGGTGAAGAAAACTTTTCTCCGATTCGTTTTAAATTTACCACACTGTAGCTTCAACTCATGCCCTCTAGTCCTATTATTTTTGGATAGCGTGAACAGTCGCTTCACATCCACCCGATCCATTCCACTCATTATTTTATACACTTCTATCATATCTCCCCTCAGCCGTCTCTTCTCCAAGCTGAAAAGCCCTAGCCTTCTCAGCCTCTCTTCATAGGAAAGTCGTCCCATCCCCACTATCATTTTCGTCGCCCTTCGCTGTACCTTTTCCAATTCTACTATATCTTTTTTGAGATATGGAGACCAGTACTGAACACAATACTCCAGGTGCAGTCGCACCATGGAGCGATACAACGGCATTATAACATCCGCACACCTGGACTCCATACCCTTCCTAATAACACCCAACATTCTATTTGCTTTCCTAGCCGCAGCAGCACACTGAGCAGAAGGTTTCAGCGTATCATCGACGACGACACCCAGATCCCTTTCTTGATCCGTAACTCCTAACGCGGAACCTTGCAAGACGTAGCTATAATTCGGGTTCCTCTTACCCACATGCATCACTTGGCACTTGTCAACATTGAACTTCATCTGCCACTTGCACGCCCATTCTCCCAGTCTCGCAAGGTCCTCCTGTAATCGTTCACATTCCTCCTGCGACTTGACGACCCTGAATAATTTTGTGTCATCGGCGAATTTAATTACCTCACTAGTTATTCCCATCTCTAGGTCATTTATAAATACATTAAAAAGCAACGGACCCAGCACAGACCCCTGCGGGACCCCACTAACTACCCTCCTCCACTGAGAATACTGGCCACGCAATCCTACTCTCTGCTTCCTATCTTTCAACCAGTTCTTAATCCATAATAATACCCTACCTCCGATTCCATGACTCTGCAATTTCTTCAGGAGTCTTTCGTGCGGCACTTTGTCAAACGCCTTCTGAAAATCCAGATATACAATATCAACCGGCTCCCCATTGTCCACATGTTTGCTTACCCCCTCAAAAAAATGCATTAGATTGGTGAGGCAAGACTTCCCTTCACTAAATCCGTGCTGACTTTGTCTCATCAGTCCATGTTTTTGTATATGCTCTGCAATTTTATTCTTAATAATAGCCTCCACCATCTTGCCCGGCACCGACGTCAGACTCACCGGTCTATAATTTCCCGGATCTCCTCTGGAACCCTTCTTAAAAATCGGAGTAACATTGGCTACCCTCCAGTCTTCCGGTACTACACTCGATTTTAGGGACAGATTGCATATTTCTAACAGGAGCTCCGCAAGTTCATTTTTTAGTTCTATTAATACTCTGGGATGAATACCATCAGGTCCCGGTGATTTACTACTCTTCAGCTTGCTGAACTGACCCATTACATCCTCCAAGGTTACAGAGAATTTGTTTAGTTTCTCCGACTCCCCCGCTTCAAATATTCTTTCCGGCACCGGTGTCCCCCCCAAATCCTCCTCGGTGTCTTCACCGAAGCAAAGAATTCATTTAATTTCTCCGCTACGGCTTTGTCCTCCTTGATCGCCCCTTTAACACCATTTTCGTCCAGCGGCCCAACCGACTCTTTGGCCGGTTTCCTGCTTTTAATGTATCTAAAAAATTTTTTACTATGTATTTTTGCTTCCAACGCTAATTTCTTCTCAAAGTCCTTTTTTGCCCTCCTTATCTCCGCTTTGCATTTGGCTTGGCATTCCTTATGATCTATCCTGTTACTTTCAGTTGGTTCTCTTCTCCACTTTCTGAAGGATTGTTTTTTGGCTCTAATGATTTCCTTTATCTTACTGTTTAGCCACGCCGGCTGACGTTTAGTCTTTTTTCCCTTTTTTCTAATACACAATGCTATCATGAAACCCCCCCTCCCCAGAAATTATTCAATTCAAGTCCACTACAATTAGTAGTTCCAATTCTCATAATCCCGGGGGGTGGGGGTCAGAGTTGTGGACACACAATCTCTCCACTGCAAAACACTATACACAAACTTGTGCAAAAACACACTCATAACCTTACCAAACCATAACAGCACTAATTCCAAGGACAGGACGAGCTACAACCTTATGCGTGGAAAGGCAGAACTGTAATTACATCAGGCTCTAAAACACCAATACACTACTTCGTGAACAAAACAAAAAGGGCTGCAAATACTACATGCTAGCATGAAAAACACATGACACAACAGATATGAAAGCAAAATACTGAACTGGAAAGTTACCTGAAGAAGTCAGACTCAGCATGCAGCAATACTAGAAAAATTGAAACTTACATGCAAAATATCACAGATTGTCTTGCTCCGCCAAAGGACGAGCAGCTTGCTGGTGTGATCCGGCTGGAGACGGCGGAGTGAACCCCTCCTTCTCCAGAGGACATCCGACCCACCCCCACTCTTCGCCTGGGAAGGCCGCCGTTCCCTGGAAGTTGAGCCTCCAGGTGCGGGCAGCCTACAGGGCTTCTGGAACAGGGGGCGGACAGGCCCCGCGGACAGCGTGGCTCTGGATCCCCGGAGGACAGCTGGGCCGAGGTCCCGGGGAACTGGCACGCCGGCGTGGAGGACCACGGCGGCAGAGGTAGAGGCAGGCAGCGGACTAGACGATTCAGTAGCAGGCACAGGTCAAGGCAGGCAGTGGTCAAGAAGAGTCAGTAGCAGGCAATGGTCAAGGCAGGCAGCGGTCAAGAAGAGTCGATAGCAGGCAATGGTCAAGGCAGGCAGTATCCGATAGCAAGGTACAGAGATCCATCCAACGATGCGGAGCTTCAGGAACGAGAAGCCGAAGCACTGGCTAGGGGAAGTGGTGCTCCTTAAGTAGCCCTCCTCAGCGCGGGGCCCCAGCTGGTGCTTCCTGCGATTGCGTCTCCGGCAACCAATCCTAGGTGACGCTAGTCATCGCTTCCCCTGCTTGCTCCCGCAACCGGAAGAGACGCCGGCTATCCTCCGCCGGCACCATGTTGCAGGGGTTCCATCCCGGACGTGGGAAGCCGGCCATCGGCGGAACCGAGGTGAGAACAACCTGCGATCCTTTGTCGCCAGACTGAAGACAATGGCTGCCTCTCCCCACTGGCCGGCGATAGCCGGCCACCGGAGGACCTGCGGTGAAGGCCGGCCATCCATGGCGGGCCCGGATCCCATGGCCCAGTGGCACTGGTGGCAAGCAGGTGAGTGTTAGTCCCGGCGGAAGACGGGACACAGATACACATTTCCAAAAGCTGACATATTCCAATTAATTCTGAATAAAATACTTTTTTCTACCTTTGTTGTCTGATCATTTAGTTTTTCTATTCGATTTGGTCCCAGTGTCTTCTGTTTTATGCAGTGTCTTCTTTCCATTTGATATTTTTTCTCTCCCCATGTCCACCATCCTTATGTGTCCTGTCTACCATCTGTAGCCCTGTCCCTATCCTTTCTGTAGTTTCAGCATCTGCCTTCAAAGTGTTCCGATCCAGCCCTTAAATTCAGCAATTTTCCCTCCATCCATATCCAGCATCTACTTTCCTCCCCTCCCCTACATCCATGTCCAGCATTTCTCCTCTCTCCCTTCCCCTCCATCCTTGTGCATCTCCTTCCTTTGTCTTTCCTTCCCTCCATTCCTGCCCAACATTTCTCCTCTCTCCCCTGCCTTCCCCTCCATGTCCAGCAATTTCTCCCTGGGCCCTGTCCTCCCATCCATGTCCATCCTTGTCCATCGATGTGCCTCTCTCCCCTTCCCTCCTCCATCCATCCATATCCAGCAATTCTCCTCCCTCCCTTCCATGTCCAGCAATTTCTCCTCTCTCCCTGGGCCCTGCCCTCCCATCCATGTCCATCGATCAATGCTCCGCTTTCCCCATCCCTCCTGCTCCCATGTCCACCTGCCCGCCCTCTTCTCTCTTCTATACTATTTAAATATACCTCCGTTTCAGCAGCTGCGCAGTGTAAGTGAAAGAGCTGTCTGACGTCTCTCCACCAGCCTTCCCTTCGCTCGTTCGTTCCTTCAGTGCCCCGCCTTCTGACATCATTTCCTCGAGGGCGGGACGCTGAGAGGGAACGAACGAGCAAAGGGAAGGTTGGTGGAGAGACGTCGGGAAGCGCTTTCACTGACGCTGCACAGTTGCGATGTTGGAGTGAGGTAAATTTAAATACCACCGGAGCACTGGGATTGAGCAGAGGAGGCTGGGCCCCCTTTAAGCGTGAGGCCCTATGCGGCCGCCTCTGCCTAAGACCGGCCCTGGCTGCACACAGGTTATCAAATATAACTGTTCACAGGGCCTCAGCAAGAAGATCTTTCTCTCTCTTCTCCCAAACTGAGACTGGAGAAAAATCTAGTATTTCCTAGATAAATTTGAGCTCCTGGGCCAATCAGAGCCCAGAACAACAAGTTTTAAAAATAACTGGCCACATCGCTGCAGGTTACTTCTTCTCTATGTTAACTAAAGAAGGAACAGTCGTTTCTCTGTAACAGCTTTAAACATAAACGTGCACCATTTACTGGCCATACTAGAGAAATACACTTCAAGAAATGATTTAATACAGTTTACAGGCTATTTTACTATTCAGCCAAATATGAACAATGGGCATTGAGCTTTAACATAAATAATAAAAGAAGCAAAGTGAAATCGGAGATCAAAATAATTTCAGTAGGATTTAGCACAGAAGCCTGGATTCTTAAACTGCTATTCGGCCGAATACAAGTATATTTGGGATTGAATCGAATATGAATATTTTGTACAGCACTACATTAGATTGTAAGTTCTCTGGGGATAGGAAATACCTGAATGTAACTCACTCACCTTGAGCTGTAGCTGAAAAAGGCATGAACTGAAACCAAAATCCCTTTTCCTTTCCCCATTTTCTTTTGTGTCTTGGGAGATCAGGTCGTTTTTCCAGCCCAAGGAGGTGACAAAGGTGAAGAAAGAGGAGTGTTCAGAGGCAGTGAAAAGCAGAACAGAAAGGACTGAGGAGTCCACTAAAAGGTAACACATCCTTCCAGCACTACCAGGGACAGAAACTCTCAATGAGCCTGGCTTTGTCCTGTGAAAGATCTGTTTTCTGTATGAGGGGCGCACTCCAGTTGGGGCAGCTAGAAGCACTTGGTTTTATTTGTTTGTGGATGATAATACTGCATCAAATGTGCTTGATGTAAGAGGCAGTTTTTGCTACCCAGATTAAGGGAAATTTCTCTTTACTAGTGCTAGGAAGGGGCTTTTCCTTAAGTGATGGATGGGCAGGTTTCAGACTGCCAATTAAGCTGAATGCATGTTACTTGAAAAATCAACAATTTGGAAGTCTAGGAGGGAAGCTTATGCCCTCAATTAAGCCACATTTACTATTAAAAGTCCTGTGAGTTTAAAGGTCCTGTCACCTGGTAGTCACTAGGTGGTGCTGTAGCCTTGCAAACTGTGAGCAAAACTCTTAAAATATGAGGTTGACACCTAGCAATTAGAGAATGACACAGGGACAGACCAGAGATGGAGACATCCCACGGGGGAGTGGATGGGGACAAATTTTGTCCCCTTTGTCACTTTCTACTTTGAAGTCTGTTAATGAACTGGACTGTTATTTATGTTTGATGCAGATGACAATATTTTTATTTTTTGGAAAAACAAGCAAACATGCTGGCCACAGCTAGCAAAATTTGCGTGGGGGAACCTGTACATCCTGCTACCAGCACAAGTCAGCTATTCTTGAGGTTGGAAAGGTAGAGGGTGCTGGTGGTTGGAGGGTTTATTTTAACTGCTCATTGTTGTTGTTTTCTATTTGTCATTTATACACAACAGTTGCACAGCATATTCCTTTTTATACTTTAATAAAAAGATTTAAATATAAAATCATAAGTGTTTGAGGCTTCTGCAGATGAGAACAGCCCACGGGGATGGGGACAGGGTGGGAACGGGACAGGGACAGATTTTATTCCCGTGTCATTCTCTAGTAGCAATAGAAGAACTAAGCATTGTGGCATAAAAAGGAGAGGAGAATATGGAATAATATTAGATGTAGATCTATAGCAAATTGGAAATGATAGTATTTTTGCTGCTGTTCAGTTGATACCAGCGTGCTTTTCCTAACACAGTTCTGTTTCTGTAGCTCCAGGGTGGTAGAACACCCCCTGAAGGAGAGGAATGGCACAGCACATTGCAGGGAGGTGAACTCCCCTATCAAACGCACCACCAAGAAGTCTATTCAGGTCCTAGACAACGATAGTGAAGATGAGGAGGCAGCAGGGAGCCAGGATGTGCAGTCTGTCACTGAGACGCCACAAAGGATCACTGGAAGGAAGGTATCGCCTCTCCTTTATTTTACCCACCAGACTCGGAGTGAAGCCACTTGATTGCAGGGGGCCATGGTTTACAGTCCATTAGCCACAGTGGTTGCTGCTCTTGAGATGGAGGTAGGGTTTTTCAGTCTGGTGAACTAGTAGGGGTGAGTCACTGAGGCTGACCAACCTTACTGCCCCCAACTAGGCAGCTTGGTGGGCAGAGATGGAAGTTGATTTGTTTGCCCTCAGCTCCCAGCCAAGAAATTTTCTGCTGCCCTGGGACTTGCTGCCTCCTTTTCCCCACACTGCTTGCTCTTCTAATGTTTCTGCATGATCCTTTTTATTTCAGGAGCCTTTCTCCACATCGAGCACGCCTCAGACAGATTCCACCCATGATGCAGCTTCTCCTTGCAGTAGCCTATCGGGGAGCAGTCCTCTTACCCCTGACTCGGCCCTCATCTCACCCTCAGGCATCCCAAAACGCAGAACAGGTGAGAAGCAAAGCCTGCTTTGGGAGGTCAGCTTGAGGTTCTTGGTTTCCCGGAGATGAATGTAGTTTTGGCTTCTTTTGTGGGCAACACATTCAGTGCTTCTTACTGCCTTCACGTTAATTTTATTTGATATACTGCTAAGAATCCTCTTGTAGCTTTCCTATCTCAGCTTTGCTTCCATTCAGCCCTAGCATTGACATAGGACCACAGTGGGAGACTCCAGCATGAGAAGTAAATCCAGAAGGGGGTGTGCAGTCCTTGGACAAGGGACCAGATATTAGAAGCAGTATTTTTGCATGCTTGGTTCTGTGCACCATAGCAGTGCTTTGGCTTATGTTGTAAGGATGGTCAGCTTGTGCTGTATTGATTCTCCAAGTCTCTTGACCTACGTGGAAGAGCAGCCTAGAGCCTGTACTTAGGTCCCTTCTATTTGTCTATTTTTATCAGCTCGCAAGCAGCTCCCGAAACGACTACTAGAATCTTCTCATGGAGAGGAAGAGACAAAGGAAGATCTGGATGTGATGGAGTCCAGCTCCAAAAGGCAGAAGAAAGAGAGAGGTGAGGGAAAGACAAGATGGTGTGAGGACCCTGTAGAACCTTCCTGCCAGGACCTTCATAGAATGAATTGATGGGGACAGGATGTTCTCTCTCTCTCCACTGATGTGGGCGAGAGGGAGGAGGCTCATGCTGATGATGCAGCCACTGGCATAAGGGTTGTACATCAGCTTTAGAGCTAGTTCTTCCCTGGTATTAGCAGTGACTTTTGTGGGGGGGGGTGGGGGGGTGGGGGTTGTCACCCATCTCACATGCCCTTTGTGATGGCCTGCCCTCTGGTATTTCAGTAGTGATACCTCCCCAGCCCCTGGCAAACGCATCTTCCTCAGCGACCCTCCAGACCGGTCAAGACGCGTGGTTATGTACTCCTACCAGCAGAGGGAGACTGAGAAAACACTGAGCTTTGAACACTGACTATATAACCTGTGCAGTCCCTACAGTAGCCAGTATTTTCTCAGTCTCAGCAGAGGTAGAAGGACAGCCTGTGCAGTCTTCAATAGTCTGGTGAGGTAGTTTTGATTTTAGGGATAAAGGATTTTGGGTTATCTTCAGGAGATTTCTATCCTTTAAGTACCCTGTACGTGGTTTGCCAAAAAAAAAAAAAAAGTGCTTCGGGGCCCTGGGTCCGGTGGGGCCCAGTAGTTCCCCCTGGGGTGTCACACCTGCTTTGTCGGGTCCCTCCCCCTGTGCTGCTCTCCAGTACTGTGTTACTGGCAGCTTTGTGCCTCGGCTACTTTCTGTGTACTGCAGCCTTGAGAGCCTTTCAATTTTCAGCTGCCAGAATTGTCTTCTGTCTCTTTAAGGGAGATATATTTATTTATTTGGTACGGAGCGAACGGGAGTTCTTTTCCGTCCTAGGAGCGAGAGAGCAGTGCTTTTGGGGCTTGCCTGACCTTGGGGCCGGTACGGGGAAGCGCTGCCTTTACTTTTACAGTTATGGCGGCCAAACTACTCCGTTGTTGCGCGTGCTCGCGCCGGGGCATCGAATCGCCGGGCGGTCAGTGTCGGCTGTGCGGTGAGCCCAAACGTTTGGAGGCAGTTCCCCCGCAGTTAACCGCGGAAGTCCCGGCGGTATCGGCGGCCCCTTTAGCAGCGGCAACTCAGGCGGGTCCGGAAGCGGCGCTTTGTTTCGGCGGGAACGGCCGCCATTTTGAATTTAGCGCGTTCTGCAGAGGCTTCTGTGGTTGAGCCAGTTGCCCCCGTGGACACACACAAAGTACCTATGGAGGGTCCAGGAGGGGTTAGCTTTCCTCCAGAGTTTGTATGGACTCTTTTCCAGGCTTGGAAATCGGGCCCCCCCAAGGGAGTGGAGGGGGTTAGTCCCATGCTGCCTAAAAGACCCCGGATAGAGTGGACAGAGGATGAGGAATATCTGTCTCAGGTGGGCACGGAAGGCCCATTTAGTGATGGGGGAGAGTCTGAGGGGTTTGAGGGTCCGGTAGATCCGGTGGACTCCCTTCCTGGGGAAGATCCCTCAGTAGTTAGGATTTTTCATAGGGATGAGCTTTCGGAGCTCATTGATCAGGTCACAGCTACCCTTAAATTTAATCCTGAGGTGGCTTCAGGTGAATCTGGGCAGGATCCCTTGGTGAAGGGAATTCAGCGTAGAGCACGGACCTTCCCTATGAACAAGGATCTCAGGGAGATGATTAACCAGGAATGGGATTCGCCAGACTCGCCGTGTAAGGTTTCTAAGGCAATGGCGAGGCTTTATCCCCTGCCGCAGGAGGATAGGGATTCCCTTAAGGCTCCTACGGTAGATGCAGTGGTTACAGCGGTTACTAAAGCGACAGCTATTCCAGTAGATGGTGGGGCCGCACTCCGTGAACCCCAGGATAGGAGATTGGAAGCATTTCTTAAGCGAAGCTTCGACTTGTCGGCGCTAGCTCTCCAGGCCTCGGTGTGTGGGGGCCTGGTGGCGCGGGCGTGTTTTCGCTGGGCCGAGAAGCTCCTGGATGATCCCGGGGAGGTTGGGACCTCGGGGTTACAGGATTTAGCCAAGTTGGAGATGGGTTCGTCTTTTTTGTCTGACGCGCTGTATGATTTGTTGCGTGCGTCGGCTAAAAATATGGCTATGATAGTGGGAGCGCGTAGGGCTCTCTGGTTAAGAGGTTGGGTCGCGGATGCGGCCTCTAAGGCTAAGTTGTGTTCTCTCCCCTTCAAGGGTTCTAGGCTTTTTGGCGAAGAGTTGGATAAGTTAGTGAAAGGCCTTAGTGAGGCCAAGGTGCCTCGACTCCCGGATTTTCGTCCCAAGCTGGGAGTTAGGGGTAATTCCTCTCGAGGTCGGCTTAGTGAGGCTCGACGGTATAGGCCTGGTAGGTTTAGTGGGGCCTCTAGAGGTAGGTTCTTCCAGCGCACCCAGTCCTTTCGCGGGAGTCGTCGCGGAGGCCGGGGTTCGTTCGGGGGAGGTCAGACCTCGGGGCGGCTTGCCCAATGAAGGTGTGCGGACCCAGGTTCTGGTGCGTGTAGGGGCTCGGCTGAGTCAGTTTTACCAGAACTGGGTCCACGTCACATCAGATCAGTGGGTTCTCGAAGTGGTTCGAGATGGTTATGCCCTGGAGTTCGAGACCTCTCCGCCCGAACGGTTTCTGGAGTCCCCTTGTCACTCGAGGCTCAAGAGAGCAGCAGTACGAGACACGTTGCGTCGTCTTCTCAGTCTGGGAGCAGTAGTTTCTGTTCCGCCCGCTCAGCAACGCTTGGGGTGTTACTCAATTTACTTTGTGGTGCCAAAGAAGGAGGATGCCTTTCGTCCTATTTTAGATCTAAAGAGAGTCAATGCAGCGCTCAAAGTTCCCTCTTTTCACATGGAGACGTTGCGGTCGGTAATTGTTGCAGTCCGGCAGGGAGAGTTTCTAACTTCTCTGGACTTGACAGAGGCTTATCTTCACATTCCCATTCGAGCGGCGCACCAGCGTTTTCTTCGCTTTGCAGTTTTGGGGAAGCACTTTCAGTTTTGTGCCCTGCCCTTCGGTCTGGCAACAGCTCCCCGCACCTTTTCCAAGGTCATGGTGGTGGTGGCGGCAGCTTTGCGCCGGCAGGGCATTTTGGTGCACCCGTATCTAGACGATTGGTTGATTCGGGCCAAGTCCCGGGCGGAGAGCGAGGGGGCGACGTCGCGTGTGGTACAGTTTCTCCAGTCGCTGGGCTGGGTGGTGAATTTCAGCAAGAGTCAGTTGGTACCGTCGCAGGCTCTGGAGTATCTGGGCGTTCTCTTCGATACCAGGTCGGGTCGAGTGTTTTTGCCTCCCCCGAGAATCAGCAAGTTGCAGGACCTGATTCGGCGGTTTCTTGCACTGTCGTCACCGACGGCCCGGGCTTACCTGCAAGTTCTGGGGATGATGGCGGCAACCATAGAGGTAGTTCCTTGGGCCCGGGCGCACATGCGTCAGCTTCAGTCCTCTCTCCTCAGTCGGTGGGCTCCCCTGTCGCAGGAGTTGGAGGTACGTCTGCCGATGTCGCCGGTTGTCCGCCGCAGCCTCCGTTGGTGGCTCAGCACTTGCAATCTGGAGAAGGGAATGCCGTTGGAGTCCCCTCAGTGGGTGGTTCTTGTCACAGACGCAAGCCTGCTAGGATGGGGAGCGCATTGTCTCGGTCAGGTAGCGCAGGGGCGGTGGTCCCAGGCGGAAGCAAGGTGGTCCATCAACCGGTTGGAGACTCGGGCCATTCGGCTGGCACTTCAGAGTTTTCAGTCAATGCTTCTCCACAAGGCAGTCAGAGTGCTCTGCGACAACGCCACAGCCGTGGCCTATGTCAATCGTCAAGGGGGCACAAAGAGTCAAGCGGTAGCGGAGGAGACGGCACTGTTATGCCAATGGGCGGAAGGTCATCTTCAGGCGCTCTCGGCGGCTCATGTGGCCGGGGTGGACAACGTGGACGCAGATTTTTTGAGCCGGCATACTCTGGATCCCGGAGAGTGGTCTCTGCATCAGGCGGTGTTCGGCCGAATTGTGTCGGTCGGGGGGATGCCAGTTATAGATCTGATGGCCACAGCGCGCAATGCCCAAGTCCCAAGGTTTTTCAGTCGTTGGAGAGATCCGCGTGCGGAGGGTCTCGACGCTCTGCTGTTACCCTGGCCGCAGGGATTGCTGTATGTGTTTCCTCCGTGGCCGTTAGTAGGTCGAGTAATTCAGCGCATCGAGCGGCACGCAGGCCGGGTGATTTTGATAGCTCCAAACTGGCCGCGTCGACCGTGGTACGGAGATCTGGTGCGGTTGGCGGTCGCGAAGCCCCTTCAGTTGTCGGAAACGGTACTCTTGTGTCAAGGCCCGATAGTTATGCCAGACCCGGCTCGGTTCTCGCTTATGGCTTGGCTCTTGAGAGGCACAGGTTGAGGAAGAAAGGGTTTTCTGCCAGAGTCATTGATACAATGTTGAAGTCCCGCAGAACCTCCACTTCATTGGCGTATGTTCGAGTTTGGAGATTGTTTGAGCACTGGTGTGCAGAGCGGACGGTGATGCCTTTTCATTCCTCGGTGGCAGAGGTGTTGGAATTTTTGCAGGATGGTTTGGACAGGGGTCTGGCCTTGGCTACCTTGAAGGTTCAGGTGGCAGCGTTGTCATGTTTTCGGGGGAAGGTTCAGGGGAAGTCCATTGCTTCTATTCCGGAGGTTGTTCGTTTTTTGAAGGGTGTGAAGTTGTTGAGGCCGCCTCGTCGGCGGTTGGTTCCCCCGTGGGATTTGAATCTCGTTTTAGATGCCTTAGTCAGACCTCCATTTGAACCTTTGGTTGCGGCTTCCTGCAAAGATCTTTCTTTGAAGGCGGTCTTTCTGGTAGCTATTACCTCAGCTCGGAGAGTCTCGGAATTGCAGGCTTTGTCGTGTAGAGAGCCCTTTCTGTCTTTTTCCAAGGAAAAGGTGTCTTTGAGGCCGGTGCCCTCCTTTTTGCCAAAGGTGGTGTCAGACTTTCATGTTAATCAGGTCATTTCGTTGCCTGTTTTAGGTAACTTGGCGGGAGATTCGGAACAGCGTCGGCTGGCGAAGTTAGATGTTCGACGCATCTTGCGGTGTTATCTGTCTAGAACTCAGGAATTAAGAGTGTCGGATCGTTTGTTCGTGCTTCATGGTGGCCCTAAAAAGGGCGCAGCGGCATCCAAGGCGACTATAGCTAGATGGTTGAAGGAGGCGATTGCGTCGGCCTATTTGGTGAAGGGCCGTGAGGTTCCTAAGGTGTTTTCTGCTCATTCTACCAGAGCGGTTGCGGCCTCTTGGGCGGAGAATAGTATGATTCCTCCGTCAGATATTTGTCGGGCGGCGGTTTGGTCTTCGTTGCATTCGTTTGTGAAGCATTATAGGATTGATGTGCATGCGAAGGAAGAGGCAAGTTTTGGAGCAGCAGTGTTGACCTCTGGCCTTCGTAGATCCCGCCCATAAGGTATTTACTGCTTTGGTACGTCCCACGCGTCTTGACCGGTCTGGAGGGTCGCTGAGGAAGGTGAAATTAGATCTTACCTGCTAATTTTCTTTCCTCTAGACCCTCCAGACCGGTCAAGGACCCGCCCAGGTATACTGTAGGCCAGGAGGTAGTTTTTCGGTGGGCATCTCTTGGCAGCTGATGATTGTTATAATTTCAGACTCTTATTACCAGTTTTTGGTTGGTGTGGGTCTGGTGCAGGTGTGGCGTGGCAGACAGTCCACCTGTGGAAGCACGAATTAACAGTCTCTACAATGCAAATAAAAGAAACAGTGAATGTTCTTACAGTTGGCGGAAGCCATGTACAGGGTTGCTGGTTAAAGTTATAGTTGTGTTTTTGTTACTCTGCTTTGTGAGTGTTATACTGGCTACTGTAGGGACTGCACAGGTTATATAGTCAGTGTTCAAAGCTCAGTGTTTTCTCAGTCTCCCTCTGCTGGTAGGAGTACATAACCACGCGTCTTGACCGGTCTGGAGGGTCTAGAGGAAAGAAAATTAGCAGGTAAGATCTAATTTCACCTTTGTCAGCCCCTCTCACTCCCCTCCCCCACTATTCTAGTAATAAGACTTTTGTCCAACCAACACCTTTCTAGTTGGGTGTTGAAGCCTCCTCTCTCGCCATGTGCCAGTGATACCGTGGGAAGTATGATTAACTGAATTTTGATGAGCTTTGCTTCTGTTGTCGCAGATGACGCAGAGGCAGTGTCAGAAAAGAAACGGAAGGTCATGAAAACAGAAGAGGAGAAAGTTCTGAGTTCAGAGGTGGAGCTTGCGGAGGAGGACAAAGTTCAAAGTTCTTGTGCAGGAAAACCTACGACCCACGGCCGATTGGAGCAGGAAAGTGTCAAGGAGCAGGCAAAGGAGGCTGAGCCAACAAAGTCTACAAAATTCATCAGCAGCTTTTTTGGTAAGTTGTAAAGGGAGTTACTGGCATTAGAGAATGGGACAGGGACAGAGCCCGCGGAGATGGGATCAAGCTTTGTGCCCATGCCATTTATGTTTGAGTGATGCAGATGATGTTTTGATTTTTTTGGAAAAACAAGCAAAAGTGCTGGCCAAAACTGGGAATCCTTTGCATTCCTGCTACCAGCACATCTTCAGTGAGGACATTTGCTATTGTGGGAAGAACTGTGAAAGTCAGGAGAGCTAGACTGAATCCGGAGATTCCTCAGCGACCCTCCAGACCGGTCAAGACGCTTGGGTTATGCACTCCTACCAGCAGAGGGAGACTGAGAACACTAAAACTGTAACAATGTATAAGCCACCTGCCAACCCCCAAGCAGCCAGTAAATCTCAGTCTCCAGCAGAGGGTAGACGTGCAGCCTGAGCAGTCAATCTGGTCTGGTAGGCCTGGGATTTGTTTTAGGCCTTTTGTTGGTTAGCACCCTGTACTTAGAATCTGTGTGTTCGGGGAAGTGGGTCCGGTGGGGCTCCGTTTTTCCCCTGAGGTGTCACCTGGTGATCGGGTCCCTCCCCCGCTGTGCTCTCCTGAGCAGTCAGCCCTGTGCCTCGGTTCCTGTGTGATTGCAGGAACCTTGAGAGCCATAGCCCTTGTCAGCTTTTAGCAACCGGGCTGGGAAGTAAGAAGCCAGTTGAAAAAAAAAAAAAAGGAAAAGCTCTGCTTGTTTGTTTTGGGGCTGACCGGGAGAGCTGCAGTGCGTTTGTGAGAGAGAGTGAGTCTGGGCGCTGCTGCCTGTTGGGTTGCTTACCTCCTTTCTTCCCTGAGGGATGTCGGCAGGGAAAACCCTCTTGTTACTGGTTCTGTGCGCACCAAGGTGTGGATGCGCCGGGGGCACAATGCAGACTCTGTGGGTAGCCGAATCCGCCTCTTTCTTTGCCTCCGTTATTGTCCGCAGAGGTTTCCGGGGTCGGCTCGGGCTCTGTTGATACGTCCTTGCTCCCAGGTGCTGTAGCAGCGGTTTTGGCAGGAACCACCGCCATATTGGATTCCTCCAGCCCTGCGGTTTCGCCTCAGACGTTGCAGGAATTTCAGGGGCAGAACATAGGCTGGTCTCCTGAGTGCTCAGGGGGCATGGGATTTCCCACCTGATTTTATTTGGTCGATGTTCCAGGTGTGGAAATCAGAATTCCAGCAGGCAGACCTTCAGAAGGGGGTAGGTCTGGATTGGTCAGAAGACCCTGAGTTTTTGTCCTTACAACACTCAGAAGAGGAGTGCAGTGATCTTGGAGATGACGTTCTTTTGGACACCTGTCCTGAGGAGGAGGGGTCCTTGCCAGGTGAAGATCACTCGGTAGTGAGGATCTTTCATAGAGATGAGCTGGCTGAATTGATTGATCAGGTGGTTGCTACACTTAAATTTGATTCTCCTGAGACCACGGTGGTGGAGGTAAAGCAGGTAGACCCGTTGGTTAAGGGTATTCGCTGGTCTTCCCGTTCTTTTCCCATGAATAAAGACCCCAGAGATGTGGTCTTCCCCAGATTCTGCTTGTAGGGTGGCTAGAGCTATGACGAGGCTTTATCCTTTTCCACAAGAGGATAGGGACTCTTTAAAGTCTCCTACAGTTACATAATAACATAGTAGATGACGGCAGATAAAGACCTGTTTGGTCTATCCAGTCTGCCCAAAAAGAGAAACCCATAGCGTAAACTATGATGTGATACTTCATATGTACAACTGATCTTCATTATATGCGGTGGTGACGGCGGTCACTAAAACCAGTGCTATTCCTGTTGATGGGGGGGCTGCTCTCAGGGATCCTCAAGATAGGAAGTTGGAATCCTTTATTAGGCGTAGTTTTGATCTGTCCGCCTTGTCGCTGCAGGCCTCGGTGTGTGGAGGTTTAGTAGCTCAAGCTTGCTTCCGCTGGGCTGAAAAACTCTTAGATGATCCGGCGGTGGATAGATCTTCCTGGGTGCAGGAACTAGCCAAGCTGGAGATGTGCTCTTCTTTCTTAGCAGATGCTCTTTATGATTTGCCGCGAGCGTCGTCAAAAAATATGGCTATCGGGCCGTGGGTCGTCTGCGAGATGCTTGGCGGTACAGGCCAGGTGGGTTCAATGGTGCGCCTAGTGGGCAATTTTTTTTTCAGCGTACGTAGCCCTTCATGGAGGCTGCCGGGGAGGTTGGGATGCATCTTCGGTGGGTTCCGCCTTGCGTACCTCGCAATGAAGGTGTGCGGGTCCAGCCTCTAGTTCGCATGGGTGCTCGTCTGCGTCAGTTTTACCAGAGGTGGACCCACATCACGTCGGATCAGTGAGTTTTCAAAGTGGTGCGCGACAGATATGCCCTAGAGTTCGATGGCCCTCTTCCCGATTTTTTTTTTTTTTCTGGGATCTCCGTGTCGCTCTCGTCTTGAGGCCAGGGCAACTCGCCAAACCCTCCTTCAGTTGATCGATCTGGGGGCTGTGGTTCCCATACCCACCTCAAAGAGGGGGGGGGGGCGGGTTGTTACTTGATTTATTTCATGGTTCCCAAGAAGGAGGATGCCTTCTGGCCTATTTTAGATCTGAAAAGGGTCAACGGGGCGCTGAAGGTTCCCTCCTTCCGGATGGAGACTTTGCATTCAGTCATCGTAGCGGTTTAGTCGGGGGAGTTTCTCACTTCGTTGGATCTGACAGAAGCCTATCTACATATTCCCATCTGGGCGGCGCACCAGCGTTTTCTTCGTTTTGTGGTCTTAGGAAAGCATTTTCAATTCTGTGCTCTGCCGTTCGGTCTTGCGACGGTGCCTCGTACCTTTTCCAAGGTTATGGTGGTCGTAGCGGCAGCATTGAGGAAGCAAGGAATCTTGGTCCATCCGTATCTCGAAGATTGGCTGATTCGAGCCAAGTCAAGGCAGGAGAGTGTATAGGCGACCGCGAGAGTGGTGAGTTTATTGAAGTCGCACGGTTGGGTAATGAACGTTGACAAGTCGTCTAGTTCCGTTGCAGTCCCTGGAGTATCTGGGAGTTCGTTTCGACACGTTGAAGGGGCGAGTGTTCCTACCGTCAGCTTGGATTGTCAAGATGCAGGCTCTGATTCGTCTGCTTTGCTCCAAGAGACTTCCTTCAGCTCGCTCTTATCTGCAGGTATTGGGTCTTTGCAGCGTCGACAGAAGAAGTTCCATGGGCCCAGGCTCACATGCGGCAGTTACAGTCGTCCCTGCTGGATCGCTGGTCTCCTCAGACTCAGGACTTGGAGGAGAGACTTTTTTTGCCTGATACTCCCCGCCTCAGCCTTCAGTGGTGGCTTCACACGCCAAATCTAGAGAAGGGCATGCCCTTGGATCCTCCGGACTGGATTGTTCTCACCACGGATGCCAGTCTGGGAGGTTGAGGGGGGTCCATTCCCTCGGACAGGTGGTCCAGGGCCGTTGGTCGTCGGAGGAGGCCGGATGGTCCATCAATCATCTGGAAACGCGGGCGATCCGTTTGGCTCTTCAGGCTCTTCAGTATCTTCTAGGCGGCAAGGCGGTCTGGGTTATGTCCAACAATGCCACAGCCGTTGCATATGTCAATCGTCAAGGGGGCACGAACAGTCGGGTGGTTGCCAAGGAGACAGAGGAGCAAATGCGTTGGGTGGAAGTTCATCTGCAGTGTGTCTCAGCAGGTCACGTGGCTGGTGTGGACAACGTGAGTGCGGATTTTCTGAGCAGACACACATTAGACCCCGGAGAGTGGTCGCTTCATCGTTCGCTGTTTCATCGTCTGGTGATGGAGTGGGATCTGCCTGTGATGGACCTCATGGCAACACCCGCCAGTGCTCAGGTGCCCTGGTTTTTCAGTTGTTGGGATCTGCGGTCTGAGGGAATCGAAGCCCTGGTGCTTCCATGGCCTCCTCAACAGCTGTTGTACGTGTTTCCTCTTTGGGCTCTGGTAGGTTGTGTAGTTCAGAGAATAGAGCGGCACTTAGGCATGGTGTGATTCTGGTAGCTCCGAATTGGCCTCATCGGCCGTGGTACGGAGATCTAGTGCGTCTGGCAGTTCGCGGTCCGCTGTCTCTGGAGGAATCGGTGTTGTTAGTGTAAGGCCCCGTAGTGATGCCTGATGCATCTCCGTTCTCGCTTACGGCTTGGCTCTTGAGAGGAACAGGTTGCGGAAGAAAGGGTTTTCATCCAGAGTAATTGATACTATGTTACAGTCCCATAAACGGTCCACCTCCATCGCTTATGTCACGTGTGGTGAATTTTTGAAAATTGGTGTCAGGAGCGTTCTTATTCTCCTTGGTGCATTTTGTTTCCGGAAGTGCTAGAATTTTTGCAAGATGGTGTGGATAGAGGTCTCGCTGTTAACTCTTTGAAGGTACAGATGGCGGCTTTGGCTTGTTTCTGGGGGAAGGTACAGGGTGTATCCTTGGCCTCTTCTCCGGACGTGGTTCGTTTTTTGCGGGGCGTGAAATTGATTGAAAAGCTACACTGACTTCCACTTAGAGAACGTATCGCGTTCATTGTATGCTCTCTAGTTCACAAAATCATTCACAGAGATGCCCCAGCCTACATGTCAGACCTGATAGATCTGCCACCCAGGAATGCTAAAAGATCATCTCGCACATTCCTTAATCTCCACTTACCCAGCTGTAAAAGTCTAAAATACAAACTAACACATGCGTCAAAACTTTTCTTACCTGAGTACACAACTATGGAACGCATTACCGCTCAATTTAAAAACAATATACGAACTAACTAACTTTCGTAAGTCTCTGAAGACCCACCTCTTCAACAAGGCATACCACAAAGATCAACAATTATAAAGAAGACACATCTCCACACTACCTATAATCAGAACTGTTCCTTTCTATTTTTCTTATACCTGCTTGTTTAATTATAAAGAAGACACATCTCCACACTACCTATAATCAGAACTGTTCCTTTCTATTTTTCTTATACCTGCTTGTTTAATTACTATCATGTCATCCATTTTCTCTATGTAATGCAAATTATCTTCCAATCTATTATCTACCAATAACGATACATTGTAAGCCACATTGAGCCTGCAAATAGGTGGGAAAATGTGGGATACAAATGCAATAAATAAATTTGTCCGCCGCAGCGTCAGGTGGTTCCTCCGTGGGATTTGAATCTGGTGTTGGTGGGTTCCCCCTTTGAGCTGTTGGTTTCGAGTACTTTTTAAAAAAAATTTTTTTTTATTTATAACCATTTAAATTTTTACAAGCGATAAAACAACTTGCTGGAAATACAGAGAAAGTAATATGTAGGAATTATTTCAGTCAGGTAATTCTATTCTCTTCCTTAGATCACTAAATAGGGAGAGTGAAACAAGATAAGGAGATCAATTAAACAGTAAACAGAAAAAAAAAACCGTGGTATTAACCTGATTATCCCCAGATATTACTCGTCTAATTTATTATTCCACATTGATCATCTGGTTGGCTTCTTCAAGGCCAATAAGGTGTATAGTCAAATCATTTCATTGAAAAACATACTTATTGTCCAATATTAGAAATAATACATCTGATTACATTCTTTCTCTTTTAAAAACCAGGAGTTATTTAACAATGCATATACTTAGTCTCTAATTCAAATCCCACTGATTAAAGTAATCCCAGTTTTCACAGGCTTCACTCCTTTTTGAGGAAATATTTCTGAGGAAAACTTTAGGAGTCATACCCGGAACTCTGGGAAAAACAATAATCTCGATATGAATCTATAATAATATTCATTTTATTATTCAAAATTTCTGGTCTATTATCATAACCACTTCTTGCTCATGTAGAATCAATTTTTTACTCTCAAAGGGTTCAGTTGAATTGTCCATGTAACTCTCTAATAAAATTATATCTGAAACAAAATTATTTACTGCCACCGTTAGGTCCCGAAGCGCCTTCCAGATGGTATTCAATGTAATCTCCACGGGAGCCAAAAACTCAAGTTGATTTCTCATAGGTGTTTAGGAGTGGTTCTGCCAATTCGGGTTCTGCTGTAAACGTCCTCCGTTTCAACATATACCTCTAACTCACTCCTCCACTCCTTTGGACATGGTGGTTGAATAATTCGGGAGCGATGGAGTTGTTTTTTCCAGGTCCAAGAGCGTTGACGCTCCTTCGCCGGCGCTAATCAAAGGACTCAACAACCCTTTCATCTGTGGGCAGTTCGTCACGCAACGAATCCCGCACTTGCTGCTCTGGGGATAAAACGCTGGCCATCGGCGGCTGACTGCCGCATGTCCCGACATTGCTGCATGGATGTCCAACCGCCACCTGAAACTGAACATGTCCAAGACCGAGCTTATCGTCTTTCCACCAAAACCCACTTCTCCTCTTCCTCCACTCTGTATCTCAGTTGATGGCACCCTCATCCTCCCTGTTTCATTTGCCTGCAACCTCGGAGTCCTCTTCGACTCCTCCCTCTCCTTCTCTGCGCATATCCAGCAGATAGCCAAGACCTGTCGCTTCTTTCTCTTTAACATCAGCAAAATTCGCCCTTTCCTCTCTGAGCACACCACCCGTACTCTCGTCCACGCTCTCATTACCTCTCGCCTTGACTACTGCAACCTATTCCTTACTGGCCTCCCACTTAGCCATCTACCCCCCCTTCAATCTGTTCAGAACTCTGCTGCACGTCTTATATTCCGCCTGAACCAATATACTCATATCACCCCTCTTCTCAGGTCACTTCACTGGCTTCCAATCAGATACCGCATACAGTTCAAGCTTCTCCTCCTTACCTACAAATGCACTCAGTCTTCAGCCCCTCATTACCTCTCTACCCTCATTTCCCCTTACATTCCCGCCCGTAACCTCCGCTCACAGGACAAATCCCTCCTCTCAGTACCCTTCTCCACCACCGCCAACTCCAGGCTCCGCTCATTCTGCCTCGCCTCACCCTATGCTTGGAATAAACTTCCTGAGCCCTTTCGCCAAGCCCCCTCCCTACCCATCTTCAAATCCTTTCTCAAAGCCCACCTCTTCAATGTTGCTTTCGGCACCTAACCTTTATACCTTTCAGGAAATCTAGACTGCCCCTATTTGACTGACTGTACATTTGTCCTTCTATGTTAAATTGTACAGCGCTGCATAACCCTAGTAGCGTTTTAGAAATGTCAAGTGGTAGTAGTAGTAGTCCTCTTCCTCTCAGTTAAGGTAACTGCAGTTACAGAGAGGAAATTTACGTAACGAAGACGAAACTTCAGAGGACAGCTGGGTCATTGGGCATACAAACTTCAGGTCACCATCTTACCACTCTCCCAGTTTGGGACACTCTTTGTCTGGTTTCTCCTCAGAGGCCTGTCTGATACGGCTAACCCTTCAGCATAGCCCTCTAAGTCATTGAAACACACAAGCCCCTCCACCTCTACAAGGTGGTGTCCCTTCGGAGGGGGGTTTCGAGTACTTTTAAGGATCTCACTCAGAAGATGGTGTTTTTAGTGGCTATTGCTTTGGCTCAGCGGATTTTGGAGTTGCAGGCTTTGTCTTGTCGTGCTCCTTTTTTGACTTTTTCTAAGGAAAAGGTGTCCCTGAAGCCCGTTCCATCCTTTTTGCCTAAGGTGGTTTCCTCTTTTCATGTGAATCAGGACATTTCTTTGCCGGTTTTGGGTGATAGGTCGGGAGATTCGACTCAACACCATTTAGCAAAATTGGATGTTCATTGAGCTTTGCGTTCTTACTTGACAAGGACACAAGTGTTTTGGGCCTCTGATAGGTTGTTTGTGTTGTATGGGCGACCTAAGAAGGGTGCTACAGCTTGTAAAGCAACGATATCTGGATGGTTGAAAGAGGCAGTTTCTTCGGCATACCTGCTCAAGGGGCGTGAGGTGCTTTCGGTTCTTAAGGCACATTATACTCGGGGGGGGGGGGGGGGGGGGGGGCTTCCTCCTGGGCTGAAAGTAGTTTGATTCCTCCTCAAGATATTTGCAGAGCGGCTGTCTGTCTGGTCCTCTCTGCATTCTTTTGTGAAGCATTATAGGATTGATCTGCAGGTTAGAGAGGATGCGAGTTTTGGTGCGGCAGTTCTGACTTCTGATTTTCGGGGTTCCTGCCCTTAGATTATTTACTGCTTTGGTACTTCCCAAGCATCTTGACCGGTCTGGAGGGTCGCTGAGGAAGGTGAAATTAGGCCTTACCTGCTAATTTTCTTTCCTCTAGACCCTCCAGACCGGTCAAGAACCCATCCGGTATGTTTTAGTCTAGTGTGGTCTTTAGACTGATTTTGGTTTTGTGCCTCAGGGTTGCTATGGCTGATAGGTCTTTAGTTCTGGACTTCTCGTTTTCTGAAGTTCAGCGGTAGTAGCCTCTGCATTGTCAGGGGCGTTTGGTCGACAGAAGCACATTCATGTCTATTTTGAGTTCTGAGTACAGGGTTCTAGGTATTCGTTTTATGTGTTTGTTCTTTTCTGCTTTGTTACTGATTTACTGGCTGCTTGGGGGTTGGCAGGTGGCTTATACATTGTTACAGTTTTAGTGTTCTCAGTCTCCCTCTGCTGGTAGGAGTGCATAACCCAAGCGTCTTGACCAGTCTGGGAGGGTCTAGAGGAAAGAAAATAGCAGGTAAGGCCTAATTTCACCTTGATGACTTATTCATCCACAGATTAAAAAATCATAAGTGCTTCGTAGGACATATTTCTCCCCACTAGAGCATAAAAAGTGGGTTGTACTTTGTATCCCTGGACATTTTAACAGGGTGAATTAGGGTTCCCTGTGGTACTAGACGTAAGCTGTTGGGTGTTGGAAGGGAACATAAGAATAGCCATATTGGGTCAGACCAATGGTCCATCTAGCCCAGTACCCTGCTTCCAACAGTAGCAATTAATAGCACCATTCCATGCTACCAATCCCTGGGCAAGCAGTGGCGGGGAGGGGGGGTTTATTGTAGTTGCTCGTTGTTGTTTTCTATTTGTGATTTGTAAACAGCTGTACAGAATATTGTTCCTTTTTATACTTTGTTTAAACATAAAATCATACGTGTTCAAGGGTTGTGCAGATGGGGACAGAGCCCACAGGGACAGAAACAGAGCCCTGCTTTGTCCCCGTGTCACTCTAATTGGCATGTCTAACAGGAGCCCACATACCAAGAGTCTCCTCGGACAGGTGCCGGAATTGGGACGAAAGGGACTTTCTTAATATTAAGAATTGGGAAATGTTAAGGACCGTGTGAGTGAAAAAACGTACAAATCACACTGAAGTTAATTGGCTACAGTACATCTGCGACCTGCTCAGACAGTGCTCGGGGGTGAGGAGCCCTGTGATTGTCAGGTGATCTTGCTCAGTATAGAACACAGGCTGAGTATGTATTCAATAGGTACTCAGTGGCAGCCTCTCTGCTGTTTATTTTTTAAACCAAATAAGCTGATCAGAATTGAGAATTGCAGAGCACCCACCTCATTTAAGTATTATCTGAATGAGGAAAATGTTTCTTTCTTGGAAATTTTTTTTTTTTTTTATATAGCACGTTGAAAGAGATTATGTGGGAATGTGTCATTGGTGGGGAATAGGGTAGCAGTGGTGACACTCCCTTATATCACAGCATGTAGTTTGCTGTACCTTCAGCAATGCCAGCCCCTCGTAAAACAGAGTCATGACAGTAAGAAGGAAGAAAATAAACATCACTCTTTATTAAGATCACAAATTACACAGAGGAATCTAATGGTGTTTAATGTGAGCAAGTGCAAAGCGATGCATGTGGGAAAGAGGAACCCGACTATAGCTATGTAATGCAAAGTTCCACATTAGGAGTCACCAACCAGGAAAGGGACCTAGGTGTCATCTTTTATAATTGAAACCCTCTGCTCAATGTGCAGTGGCGGCTAAGAAAGCAAATAGAATGCTAGGTATTATTAGAAAAGAAATGGAAAACAAAAATGAAGTTATAATGCCTTTGTATCACTCCATGGTGCGACCGCACCTCAAATATTGTGTGCAATTCTAGTCATCGCATCTCAAAAAAGATATAGTGGAATTATAAAAAGGTGCAGAGAAGGGCGACAAAAATGATAAAGGGGATGGGACGACTTCCTGTGAGGAAAGGATAAAGCAGCCAGGGCTGTTCAGCTTAGAGAAAAGATGGCTGAAGGGAGATATGATAGAGGTCTATAAAATGAGTGGAGTGGAATGGGTAGACGGGAATCACTTTACTGTTTCCAAAAATATTAGGACTGGGGGCATGCAATGAAACTACAAAGTAGTAAATTTAAAACAAATCGGAGAAAATATTTCTTCACTCAGTGTGTAATTAAACTCTTGAATTCTTTGCCAGAGAATGTAGTAAAAGCAGTTAGCAGGGTTTAAAAAAGAGTTGGATAGCTTCCTAAAAGAAAAGTCCATAATCCATTATTAAAATGGACTTGGGGAAAATCCACTGATTATTTCTAGGATAAGCAGCATCAAGTGTACTGTTTTGGGATCTTGCCAGGTACTTGTTTTTATGGTTTGTAGCCTGCCATACACAAGTGGAAAATGAGGAAATACGTTTGTCCTATGGGCTGATATCCCACTGTGCAGTGGCCTTGTTGGACATTGGGGTAGCATTTTCTTGCAAGCTGGCTTTGCCTCACCATGACCGGATCTGGGGAATTCTGGGCTGTTTGGCTTTCTGGGAATAAACCACCTCCTCTGCAGAACAGTGCATAGGGGGAGGGGGATGCAGATGGGACCAGCTGTTTGTAGAGGGTAGATAGGAAATCAAAAAATAAGGATAATTATTAGTTTGTGTTCAGTGTTGTTTTAGTGCCCCCTGCTCTGAGGCAGCAGGGACTCTGCAGAAGAGCTGGGTGGCTTCTAATATAGAGGAGACATTGCAAAACAGGTATTACAATTTCAGCATTTTTTTTTAATTATTTAAGATTGTGCTGAAAACTCCAGGGAGCGAAGCCTGTATTCCTCGCCTCTCTTCTTCCTATCTCCCACGTGAGGAGAGATTATTATTCACATCTGTTTATACGTCTCGTGAATATACATCTCCCTCATTCAGCTATTATCATTTGTACAGGACAGACACTACAATGAGTCTCTCTCTGTCCATAACCTTCACTATATCAGTGGTTAACAAAGTGGTGTGTGTTGGACAGGTACTTCACAGGTAGCAGACAGTCCCTAGATTGCCTAGTGTGTAGCAATCATTCTAGCAGCCCTGTCTTTTTTTGTTGTTGTTTTGGGGTTTTTTGTTTTTTTTTAGACTTACTTACATTGAGCCAAAGGAAACATCTGTTAGTGTTGTTGATATCTCGCTCTCTTTGTTTAGCTCCAAGGAAGCCTGCAGTAAGGGCAGAGAACAAAGAAGAGCATGCCTCATTAAAAACAGTCGATCCAAAATCCCCTGGGACAGAGGACAAGAGCAAGGTGGCACCAAGCAGCAGGTGTGTGCTCGCTCTGTGAGGAGCTGGCGGTGGCGAGTGAGTGCATGTGCCTTCATAGTTAAATCCCTTTGTGCTCTCGGCTAGTTACGAGGACACTTTATAGGGTGATTTTACCAGTGTTGTAGGTGAATGTTAACCTTCTCAGAGGTGCAAAAAGTACGCCTGGCTTTTCACTTCAAATATGTAAAGATAAATTTTCAGCTGTATGTGCAAATTATCTTTTTAAAATCTGAGTTTTTCCTCCAATGCGTCACATTCAGAAAGACCTTATTGGCAGCTTTCAGAGAGAAACAACCTGTGGGCTAATTTTCAAAAGGGAAGCTGGCCAAATGACACGTTTACATGCACATCACAAAACTCTACTGGAGAAGGTTGTGTGCTAACCAATTGCTGTACAAAATCCAGATCATGTGGTGGTGTCCTTGTTTAAGCCTTCTACCTCAGTACAGAGGGTTAATAGTCAAAACGACTTGAGGGAAGAACCATTTTTCTCCTCCCATGGACCATTGCTGGTCTGCTGTTAATCTGTAATTTTTTGGTTTTACATTATTCAACGATAAAGTTTTTCCAGTAGAATCACAATCAAAAGTTCTGGGTGTAGTACTTTATTCCTCTTTATCTTACAGTCCTTATATGAATTGACTATGGTGTAAGACTTTCTAAATTGCAGCAGCTACATAGATCTTTTTTTAATCAGCAGGTTTTTGCATTGATGGTTCAAATGTTGATTATGCCTCAGATTACTGTAACGTTCTTTTCTTGGGTTTATGTTCAAAATATACAAAAAAATTATAACTTATTGAGAATACGGTAGTGAGTAATTTTTTAAACTTAGTAAATACAGTAGTTTGTAAATTGCATTGGCTTCCCATCAACGAAAGAATTATATTTGCTGCTTGTTTTTTTTTTTCCAGAATTTGTACGGTCTTAAATTTGATTTACTGGTTAATATGGTTTCTGTACCTTTATTCTGGTTATCATCTAAATTGCAAAAAAACATTCTTAAGTCCTCCCTTTATTAAGAGTGTGTAATTTTTTTTTTTTAACGGCTAATACCATATTTTTAGTTAGTGGTATCATTATGGAATATCTTTTATTAGAATGAATGGATACAAATTACATTATGTGTAGAAGGAAGTTAAAGATATATCTATTCCCTGAGGATTACTCTGATGGATAATCATGATTTCAATGTATGTTTTATTTTAGTGTTTTATAGTGATGTATTGTTACATTATATATTCTATGTCAGCTTTTTGGCTTAGATTTTTGTAAACTGCACTGAACCCTGTGAAGGGGCATTCAGCAGTCAAGAAGAATAAAATTCATACTCATATCCTTGTAAGCAGACCAGCAAAAAGGTTTGGTGCTGGTAACTGTCTTCACTAATCTGATAGTAATAATCTATGTCTTTTGGCATGATTTAATAGTCTATGCTTACTGTTAACCTTCTATTGTTAGTCAATGCTGTTTATTGCTTGTAAGCCACATTGAACCCAAGCCAGCTTGTGATAATGTGGGGTATAGATATCAAAAACTGTGTCCCATAAAGAAAACAAATAATTGATGTGCAGGAGGGTAGAGCTAGTGACGGATGCTAATCAGACTGAAGATTTCGTGGATGCGCATAAGTGTCTGTGTGTGTGCTTAAGTATAAGTACCCAGTTTCAACTTACATATATTTTTGGGGAGGGATTTTGTAAGTAGTCATGACAGTGTTGCTTTACCAGTCACTGATATCCACCTTTCTGTATATTTGCTGCTCTTGCATTGCCTTCAGTATCTCTGAGATTGACAAGCTAGAAGCAACCCAGGACCCCGTGGAGTACAACCCCTCCAAGAGCCATTATCATCCCCTAAAGGATGCCTGTTGGAGCCGTGGTCAGAAGTGAGTGCCTTGAGGGAAGGGTGTGTCTTTCAGGACAGTGTGAAGGCTCAGTGGGGGGGGGGGGGGGGTCTGTATGCCACAGAACTACCATTTACCAAGATGACCACACAGTGATTGGAGGAGGGAAAGAGCCCTTGGGCATGTCCTAATGGCTGTGCACACAGTCAGGGAGGTGGGGGACTATAGGATACAGCCCTCCAAATACTATAAAAATAATAATCTGCCTTCCTGCTGCTCTGCTTCTTTACTATAACGTTCTCTGTATCCATTTTACTAAAATAAACGACTAAGTGAAATTTAATGAATGCTAAGCAGAGAAAACAGCTGGTGGCCCTCTGTCACTGTCTCCCATTCTAACATACGTGCAATTTTTTTTCCCATCCTGCCCCTGATCTCTATTCAGGCTTCCCTTGATACAAAAGGAGTCGAAGGAACCTGTTCTCACAATCTGTTTTTCTGTCATACATAAGAGTGACCATACTGGGTCTAGCCCAGTATCCTATTTTCCAAACACGTGGTCAAGTAAGGTCACAAGTACCTGGCAGAAACCCAGTTCATTGAGCAAGCTAGTGATTTCTTCAGTGCACAGGATGCCTGAGTTGTGTATAGAAATGAGTGGTATTTTCCCTTTCTCTTTAACCTTTCTATCTCTCCTTCTTTCTAGGGTTCCCTACCTTGCAGTAGCCCGCACCTTTGAGAGAATTGAAGAGGAGTCGGCCAGGTACATAGCTTTGAATTGGTACCTTTTAAGATAAATTATCAGCTCTACTGTGGGCAGTGAGTGTCATAAATACAGTTCTCCTTTGTGGCTAATGATTGTTGAGGGCGATCAATTCTCTGTCATAAATTAACTTAAAAAATAGGCTAGCTATTTTCAGTAGGGAGTTTTAAAAATCTGTATTTCCGTTACGTAGCTTCCCACTATTCCAGAACTTGTGGGATAGTTGTGTCCATCAGCCAGTAGGTACAGGTAGAAAATACTGAGGAGCTGGACTGGGTGCCAAGAGAGATGTCAGTTCAGTTTTCAGTTCTCTGTCTTCATGTCGGGTTCTCAAGGCAAAACCGGAATTTGTGAGCCCTTGGACCAGGCAAGACCACCCTGGAACCGGATACAAGGAAGAGCAGGACTGGAACTCCAGACTGGAGTAGCAACTGAGGCGGGCAACCTAGAACAGGCAGAACAGGAACAGCTTCACCTACGCTTGACCACCGTTCCTCTGGAGTTGAGCCCCTGAGTGCAGGTGGCCGGCAGGACAGGGCAGGAACTGAAGGCCCCCCTCTGGGTCTAGGATACATGAGGGAGGCTTGGCTAGGCACTAGACTAGGACTGAAGGCTGCCACTGGGCAAGAACACAAGACAGACTAAGCAGACAGGGTAAACACAAAGGCTAGGCGGAAGCAGGGGCTCGGATATACATACAAGCTTGGCAGAAGCAGAGGTTAGGAGGTACATACAAGCTTGGCAGAAGCAGAGGTTAGGAGGTACATACAAGCTTGGCTGAAGCGAGTTCAGGATATGCAGACAAGCTTGGCTTGGCAGAAGCAGGGTTCAGGATAAGCACACAAGCTGGGCAGAAGCAGGGTTCAGGATAAGCACACAAGCTGGGCAGAAACATGGGACAGGATATACACATAAGCTGGGCAGAAGCAGGATTCAGGATATGCACACAAGCTGGGCAAAGCAGGGCTCAGGCTATACACACAAGCTGGGCAGAAGCACAGGGTTCAGGATATACGTACAAGCTAGGTAGAAGCAGGACTCAGGACAAAGACATAATAAGCTGGTCAGAAGCAGGATTCAGGATTTACATACAAGCTAGGCAGAAGCACACAGAGAGTATCCGGGTTCAGGCAATAGTCAGCGATAGGCAGCAGGCAGAGAATATCCGGGTTCAAGCAGTAGTCAGAGACAGGCAGCAAGCGGAGAATATCCGGGTTCAGGCAGTAGTCAGAGACAGGCAGCAGGCAGAGAAGAAACCAGGAACTAGCAGAGGTCAGGGCAAAGGCGGAAGCTCCAGTAGCTAAAAGACAGACTGAGAGCACAGCAATGGCTGAAGCTTCAGTAGCTAACAACCACAGACAGGGAACAAACAAAGGCTTGAAGCTCAATAGCTCCAAACACTGAGTAAAGCACCAGAAGGGACTAGCAGTCCACAGACACAACAAACAGAAGGGCAAGAGCCCAAAGCAAGGCTATGTAGCAGCGCAACAGTACTGACTATCCTGATGACCTTTTGGCAATGCAAAGGCCCTGAATGCCAGTACAGCAATTCCTTATGAAGGCTCTCACTGATGATGTCACCTACAGCAGGACAGAAGCAGGGAACACACCAAAGAGAGGCTTGAAACATAAGAAGTGAGCACACAGGAAGGACAGACAGGAGTCATCTTGGAAGCTGGAACAGAACAGGCGGAAGCCATCTTAGATGCTGGCCAGGCAGGAGCCATCTTGGAAGCTGGCCAGGCAGGAGCCATCCCGGAAGCTGCACTTCAGGGAATCAGGTGAGCAAAAGAGGAGTCACGACCACGGACGTGACACTTCAGCACGTGGATGGACACACTTTTCAGCCTTTGGTTCTCAGTGCTTTGCTCCTGGTCCAGTTGGTCAACTGGGGTCCCCAGTTGAGTTTTGTGCAGGTGGCGTGAGTCTGCAGAGTTGTATCTGGAGGTCTTGATACCTGTCTCTGGTGCCCTGTAAATTTACTTCTTCCCTCCCTTCACCTCTCCCCTGTTTCCTGTGGAGGTCTTCTTTTCCAGCACAACAGACTTAAAAAAGAAAATAGCAAAGAGGTTTGCTGGAGAGTATTGGGGTGGGGGGAGCAGTCAGTAGTGGAAAGTCCGACTCGGAACCACTTGTAGGGCTGCAAGTTCTACTTGATGCAGGGGGTGGATCCTGACTCACCATTTGGGACACATTTATGCTGCACTTGTGACAGTTGGGGTGAATGGCGACTCCCGTGGAGGCAGTTAAGCGGTGTTCCTGCTGTGGGACCTACCAACTAGCATTGGGGTGTTGCGGTGCCAGAGAGCTGGGAATCCCACAGGATGTGGAGGAAACAGTGGCAGACCACTACACTTGACCATTGATACATCTTCAGGACCACATATCTAACTGTAAGTAACTCATTCATACCAACCAAACCCGCTCAACACTACCACAGAGCAACAAACCCACCCCAGTCCATACAAACACCACCTTCTGCACAAGGACCAACACCACAACCATCATACCCGATCAACTAACAACCCAAAGGGAAATATCACCAAAATGAACACCACCAAATTACTCCTAATAATCTACTCACTATCCCTAATTCACCACACACTAACTACCCCCATCACAGACACCAACAACATACCCACAATACACAAGCTTAACAGAATACCCAAATACAATACACCTCACCAGAACAACAACAACCAAAACAAAGGAAGAATTACCACACGCGGACAAACTCATTACAAAGGAAAGAAAGGACACAACAAATCCACACTACAGGAGAATAGACAACAAAAATTAACACAACCACGAACCCAACTGACACCTACCAAACAATTCAAATGGGATGCATAAACACTAGATCAGTAGTCAAAAAAACAACTATAATAAACAGACTGGATCACAACAGACAACCTTGATCTACTATTCATCAACGAAACCTGGATCCACGATCCTAAGGACCCCATAATTCTAGAACTTTGCCCCCCCAGGCTACAAAATTACTCACTGGACAAGAAAAGAAAAAAGAGGAGGAGGCATAGCAATAATCTATAGATCCCACTTCACTGTAACAGCCGAGTCTATAACACCAAAACTTGAAATCGCCTCAGAATCCACTGTACCACCCTGCTTGACCATCTAAACGTCCTGTTTTATAGACCACCAGGTAACTGGCAAGAATGCCAACCACACTTCATCGATTTCATATCGAATACCTGTGTTTCCAACTCCAATCTACTTATAATAGGGGACATAAACCTACATCTAGAAGACTCTAACGCAACCAATACACGTGAATGCAAGGACTTCCTCCAACTATGGGACCTCAACTGGCCTAATATGCAAGCAACCCATGTTAAAGGACACACACTCGACCTCATCATACACAAACTGTCCTCAGATTTAAACCTAATACTAACAGATACAAAATGGATAGACATACCATGGTCAGACCACCACAAATTAAACTTAGCCCTACATAGGCGAAAAAAAGGCTCACACCACAAGCAAGAACGCACAACTTACACCACGAGAGGCCAAATTGACCCTGTAACATTCTGGCAACGGATCTACAAGAACGAATGGACAGCTCAAACAGACTCCAAACACTACCTCCTAAACTGGGACAACAGATGCAGGAGCATAATAGCCAAAATTGCACCATTACAAACGAACCTCACGAAGACACGTCTCGATACCATGGTTTAACGAAGAACTGAAAAAACTAAAAACACAAGTTAGGAGACTCGAACAAGCATGGAAAAAAATGAAAGATGAATACACACTTAATGCATTGAAACAAATGCAAAGAAAATATAAATACACAATAAGACAAACCAAAAGGTCATACTACAAAACCAAAATGGGGCCAAAGACACACACAAACGTTTCCAACTTGTGAACAAACTATTAGACACCACATCGGTTACAACAACCAATACAGACACCCCATCAGCAGACAACCTTGCTAAATACTTCAATGAAAAAATCATAAAATTACGACTCACACTATCACTTAATACCACCGACCACGAAAAATTCATTGTGTGGACCCACTCCCCGATGAATACCCAGCAGACAGAATCTGGACAAACTTCGATCTATTAACCGATGAAACCATCGCCCAAGCAATCAACAGATTCGCCAAATCCCACTGCAACCTGGACATAAGTCCTAATAACCTAATAAAATCTGCCCCTCAACGCTTCATAACAGACCTCACGTCACATCTAAATTACATGTTACAACAGGGATTCTTCTCTAAGGATAAAGAAAATATATTACTCACCCCAATACCTAAAGACTCAAAGAAAAAAGCAAATGACATTACCAACTACCGCCCAGTAGCATCCATCCCACTGACAGTCAAACTAATGGAAAGTATGGTAACCAAGCAACTTACCAACTGCTTAAATAAATTCTCAATACTACACAAATCACAATCAGGATTTCAATCCAACCACAGCACCGAAATAGTACTAATCAATCACTCTCCTAACCAAATTCAAACAAATAATTGCAACTGGCAATAGTGTACTTCTCCTACAATTCGACATGTCCAGTGTGTTTGACATGGTCAGCCGCAAAATACTAGAATACTTTGGTTTTGGAGGAAATGTACTTAGATGGATCAATGGCTTCCTAACTGCAAGAACATACCAA